>NC_047669.1:55178697-55512443 GCF_011762505.2 Arvicanthis niloticus
CCACACCATCTTCAATGTCATTTCTTAGTGGGTTATTATATCTGTACCACATATACCTTTAGAAATATTGTCTTTATGTCATGTTAACCTGTATTCCAAGAGTCATTGCATGAAAGTCGCTGGACTATTCAGTGGCTTGGAGTTCTCAGTGGACTTCACTTCAACAATGAGACAATGCATTTCTGATTAGCAGAAATGACTTCATCTTTCTATTTCTGGTTCATCAGCACAATAGAATAAACCAAGACGTATTTAAGAGTATGTATTAACTCTACAATTAAGGAATGAAACTATTCTGACATCAAACCCTTACAAATTTTATAAAATACAAAAGGTGTGGTGGCTATTGTATTTCCTATATGTATTCAAACTTCTGTCTCTTACTGGAAAATGCATCTCTCTAGTATTTACAATTTACAATAAACTATTCATATTTCCCAAGCATGTATAGAAGTGCAAGCAAAAAGCACAGAAGTTACTCTTCCACTAAAACTAATCTCCTCACGTTACATGGGTTCAGGCCTAGATAAAGGGAAAGACAAGACATATGAAAGTTAAAATATAAAGAATGTGTAACCTTCTCTCTCAAGTCCTTCTCAGTGTTTTCCAATCCTGACCAAACACAGAAAAGTAATGTCTAGTGTTCTGTGACTGGTGACCCTCTGTTAACAGCATGACCTGGTCATTGGCATCAGGAAAACATTAGAATGGTGTGAAAAATGCTTGCCATGCAACCAAGAAAACTAGCATTCAAATTCCAGTAACCATACAAATGCCAAATGGGATTGGTGTCTTAATTATAATTCCACAAACAGCATGCATACCATGCATATACCTATACACACTTGTGCATGCACACACATGCAATAATGAATGCATAATAACACACATAACACACAGGGAGGTAAAATAAATGATCCAGTATAAAGGACATTTCTGTTTTCTGTGAAACTGTGTCCCACAGCTATTCATATGGTTTGATGTGTGTCGTAAGTCATCCCATAACAAAATATGGACTTGTTTATATGGGTCTGGGTTTTTGGAATTATATATGTATGAATACTCACATATTAACCTAAATTTATACTGTATATTTATATGCATACACAAACACACATATGCACATGCAGGTAGACAGAGATACCTATGCACTATTACATATGTGCACACACATACATATGCACACACGTATCTGTGTGTGGTGTGTATAGGTATGTGCATAAAGATCATTTACATTAAGATATTCTGTGTTGGAGCTCTTTTAAAGTTTTATATATGAAATATGTCTTTTCAATTCTTAGGTAAAATTCTATTCAGTGAATTCACAGCAGATTTAATATAAATAAAATCATCTACTAAAATTACTTCAATTAAGTCATGATTTTTGTTCTCACTGATTTTGCTAAATCAATGAGAGGTCTCTTCCAAGCTTTATTTCACTTGAAAAAAAAAAAAAAAAAAAAAAAAAAAAAAAAACAGTATTAGTCCTGAGTTCAGAAACACATCTCTCCATCAGCTGCTAATAATAATAAACTCTTTACAAAAGGAATGTTTGATAAGAGAGCCTCAAATTCATCATCACACTTTGTCTCTGTATGTAGACTATATGTCCTTCAGTGGGTCAGTGACAGAGGCAATGATTTTTAAACCTGAAATGTTTCTAGAATTCCGGGTATTAGCATCCTATTCACTACTCTCACAGAATAGCAGCAAATCCTATAAGAGAGTAAACATGCAGGATTAGAGCTTGAGAAAGCCATGCTAATTTTCTTCAAATGAACCCAGATCTGTCATCTACAAAAGCTGTGATGGGTTAATAGGAACAACAAGAAGTAAAAGTCAAGATTAACATTTGAAGGAAGCTAATTTGCATAGGAAGGACAGAGGCCTGTTTTTCCGTCTAAGGAAGAGAGAAAGCTCAAAACAAAGGCAAAGAGTATAAAGGGACAGCACAAGGACCACAGCTCAGGACAGGATGCTTTTGGACTCTTCTCAGAGACCGTGATTTCACTTCCACTCCGGGGAGTGCATTTTTTTCCTTTTCTTTTATTGGGTATTTTCTTTACTTACATTTCAAATGTTATCCCCTTTCTGTGTTTTTCCTCCTGAAACCCCCTATACAGTCCCTCCTCCCCCTGCTTGTATGAGGGTGCTCTCCCACCTACCTACCCACCCACTCCAGCTTCCCAGCCCTGGCAGTCCCCTACACTGGGGCATTCAGCCTTCACAGGACTAAGGGCCTCTCCTCTGATTGATGCCCTACAAGGCCATACTCTGCCACTTATGCTGCTGGAGCCATGGGTCACTCCATATGGTGGTTTAGTCCCTGGGAGCTCTGAGGGAATCTGGTTAGTTGATATTTTTGTTCTTCCTATGGGAAGAACAAACCAATTCAGCTCCTTCAGTCCTTTCTCTCATCCATTGGGGACCCCATGCTCAGTCCAATGGTTTGCTGCAAGCATCCACCTCTGTATGGGTCTGGTTCTAATCTGAGCCTACTTGAACTACTTTCTATCTCGCAGTACACCTACCAGGATTTCACTGTTTTTCCTCCTGGATGCTATTAAAATCTCCTTAAGGTTAACAAAAATTCTTAATATTCATACTGTTTGATCTTATAAACTGAGATTTAGCAATGAGTAAAATTTAAAGCGCATACTTGCGATTCTGATTTACATTCAGTTAATATGTTCATAGCTGTAATGGTGCAGTGTCACAGCAGGCTGGTCAGTGCTTTATGTGTCCAATCAGAAACTCTGGATTTGAGGAATTTCACTTATAAATCCTAGACTTCAGTGGGATTCCCATATTGTAGACCTACGGAAAGGTCCTTTTCCTTATATTTTTAGGTTTTAATCCTCATTATGTCAGTGTATTCTTAAAATTTCTTATAGTTTGGAAAGAAAATTATAACAATCAATTTATATATACAAAATGTAGTTTAAAATCAAAATAAGTACGTCAGCAAGATAGGTAGATTGTGTAGCTATCTATGGGACCCTCTGCATCTGTGTTTAATACGCTAATCTCTCACTCTCTCTGCTCTTCATGTTCACATACGCTGCAAGCTGCAAGCCCAGCTCATGCTCCACACTCAGTGAAGATTTCTCCTCCTTTTACAACTACCACAATGGCTCTCATAATTAACAGCTTGCAGTACGTCCAAACTTGACAACATTCTTTCCTTTTTTTTATTGCAATCAATTTTGTGTCTTCCTTTCCCTGTAATAAATTTTTGCTTAGATTACAATCAACTAAGAATATAACTTCAAGAATCAGTACTTTTCTATGCTAATTGCCCTTGATAAGTAGACTTTCTAAATACTGAGCAAGCTAATAATGTTAACTCTTACTACTCAGGTGCAATTATTAATTTTAACCAGAACTAAAAGGACTGGTATTGTACTTCATTTTTTTTTTTATTCTAAAGAAATCTTTTGTTATTTCCCTGATTACTGTCTTAAATGGTTGTAACATGTGCTTAGTTATTAACTCTTATAGGCTACCCTTGCAAATTCCTGGTGGCTTCTTCCCAGACACTGACTTTAAGGAATTCAAATTCTTTTCTTTTTTAAAAATTATTATTTATTTATTTGGTTTTTTACACTTCAGCTTTTATCCCCACCACTGCTTCCAACCACCAACTATTCCACATCCCATAACTCCAACCCAACCCCCTGTCTCCACAAGGGTGTCCCCTCCCCTCTCCCCACCACCCTACCTGACTTCCAAGCTCCCTGGGGTCTCCTGTTTCTTTAGGTATAAAACTCTGACCAGCGATAGCTTACCAGGGACTCCCTGAGTGAACCACATGGAGTTGGGAATCAATGCAAAAAGCAAGAGGAATTTATTGTTCCACTGTGTCAGGGTTATCCTACACCAAAAGTGAAGTGGCAACCATGCACAGCTCATTCAGTGAGCTTTTATACAGTTTGCAGGGCAGCAGTCATTAGGCACAATTTGATTGGTGGAACAGTGTGACTTTTTAAACTGATTGGTCTTTAGGGAATGAGGTGGCAAGGACTTCCCTTGTCTGTAGTTGGCCAATGGTCCGTCCTGAAGAATATGTCTCCACTTGCATGTTGGTTCCCCCCACTATGGTCTGAGGAATGTTAATAAACCTCTCCCTTCCAGAGAAAAGGGGTTCCTAAGAATTCTATGAACTTTCTCTCCCAGGAAGGGAGGGGTCTAGTGGAATTTTCCAAATGTCCTGAACTGACCTCTTCAGAGGGTTAGTTGCATTTTCTTTGACACAGACCTGGCAGTCTTCTGCTATATATGTGTTGGGGGCCTCATATCAGCTGCTGTATGCTGCCTTTTTGGTGGTCCAGTGTTTGAGAGACCTCAGGGGTCCAGATTAATTGAGACAGCTGGTCCTCCTACAGGCTCGCCCTCCTCTTCAGCTTCTTTCAGCCTTCCCTTAATCCAACCACAGGGGTCAGCAGCTTTTGTCTATTGGTTAGGTGAAAATGCATGCATCTGACTCTTTCAGCTGTGTGTTGTGTCTTCTGGAGGGCAGTCATGATAGGTCCCTTTTTGTAAGCATTCCATAGCCTCAGTAATAGTGTCAGACCTTGGGTCCTCCTCTTCAGCTGGACCCCACTTTGGGCATGTCACTGGACCTTCTTTTCCTCAGGCACCTCTACATTTCCATCTCTGTAGTTCTTTCAAACAGGAACAATTATGGGTCTGAGTTTTGACTGTGAGATGGCAACCCCTCTCTTGTTTGATGCCCTGTCTTCCTGCTGGAGGTGGGCTCTACAAGTTTCCTCTCCCTCCTATCAGGCATTTCATCTAAGGTCCCTCCCTTTGAGTCCTGAGAGTCTCTCACCTCCCAGGTCTCTGGTGCATTCTGGGGGGTTCCCCCAATCTCCTACCTCCCGAGGTTGCCTGTTTCTATTCTTTCTACTGGCCCTCGGGGCTTTAGTCCTTTTCCCTCACCCAATACCAGATCAGGTTTCCTCCTCTGACTCCCCAATACACTTTCCCTCCCAGGTCCCTCCCTCCCTCCCCACTTGTGATTACTTTCTTCTTCCTCCCTAATAGGACTGTGGTGTCCTCACTTGGGCCCATCAGCTTGTTGACCTTTGTGAGTTCTATGGATGTATCTTGGGTATTCTGTACTTTTGTTTTGTTTTGGTTTTTTGATTTTTTGAAGCCAGTATCCACTTATTAGTGAGTACATACCATGCACGACCTTTTGGGTCTGAGTTATCTTACTCAGAGAGATATTTTGTAGTTCCATTCATTTGCCTGCAAACCTCAGGAGCCTCCAGATTGATTTCCAGAGTGGGTATACCAGTTTACAATCCCACCAGCAATGGAAGAGTGGTGTTCCTGTTTCTCCACATCCATGCCAACCTGTGTTTTCACCTGAGGTTTTGATCTTAGCCATTGGTGTAAGGTGGAAACTCAGGGTCCTTTTGGTTTGCATTTCTCTGATCACTAAGGAATTTCAACATTTTGTTAGGTGCTTTTAAGCCATTCATGATTCTTCTGTTGTGAATTCTTGGTTTAGTTCTATACCTCATTTTTTATTGTTTTGTTTTGTTTGTTTGTTTGTTTGTTTGTTGGTAGTTAGCTTCTTGAGTTCTTTACATATTTTGGATATTAGACCTCTATCAAATGTGGGGTTAGTGAGTATTTTTTCCCAATCTGTAGGTTGCCAATTTGTCTTTTTGACTAAGTCCTTTGCCTTACAGAAGCTTTCCAGTTCCATGAGGTCGCATTTATCAGTTCTTGATCTTAGAGCCTGAGCTGTTGGAGTTCTCTTTAGAAAATTTACTCCATGCCAATGGTTCAGGGCTCTTTCCCACTTTCTTTACTGTTAGATTCAGTGCACTGGCTTTAAGGTGAGTTCCTTAATCCACTTGGACTTGAACTTTGTGCAGGGTGACAAATATGGGTCTATTTTTATTTTTCTACATATCACAGCCAGTTAGACCAGCATCATTTATTGAAGATGCTTTCTTTTTTCCATTGTATATTGTTGGCATCTTTGTCAAAGATCAAGTGTCCATAAGTGTGTGCTTGTGGGTCCCTTGTTCCAGAGGGCATCCCAGGATGATCTCCTGGCTGCGGACAGGGTAAGAGCAGGGAGGGTTCGCTACTGTCTCTGAGCTGTCTCTAGCCTGCCTCTTCACTGTTTATAGGTCTCTGGCCCAGCCTGGTGAGGAAGGTCCAGGCCAAAGGACACAAAGTATGAGCAGGGAGGGGAGATTGCCTGCTCCCACTGATGCCTTTGCTCTCTCGCAGCTGTTGCTGACTGGTCACTCCTAGGTGCTGTACCTCTCTCTCCAAGCTGAGCTTTCCAGGCCCAAGCTGGGCCGATAAGAAGCCGGCTAGCTGGCAAGGAGGCAGCTTGCTGTCCCAGGAAGGTTCCAGGAGAGATCTCTCCCCAAGTGTTACAGCTCTTGTGACAGAAACTCTCAGACACCAGGATGATTCTGGAGCACTTTACTTCCCCTAAATAGAGACCTTATATACAGTTTCAGGGTGGATTAGGGTCTGGCAGCAGATAATGCCTATTGGCTTGGTCTGAGAGCTTGAAGATAACTCAACTGCATGTGGGAAAGACTGATGGTCAAAGACCTCTCTGTGGGTGGGGGCTGTGGAGGGCTGAAAAAATGAAAAAAACCAATGAAAAATGAAAAAATGAAAAAATGAAAAAATGAAATAAATGAAAAAAACCAGGGCCCCGGGAGCAGAGCTGAACTCCTGCCATCCAATAATGGTCCGGGGTTCCAAGCTCATGCTTGACCAAGCACCCAGCTGCTTCTCACAGCCCACCGCCCCACAGGTGCTTTTATTTCTGAGTCTTCAATTCTATTCCATTGATCAATGTGTCTGTCTCTGTACCAATACCATGCAGTTTTTATCACTATTGCTCTGTAGTAAAGCTAAAAATGAGAGAGTGAAAAGAAATTTATGTTAGTATATGAGGCAGCTATGTAAATGCATAGAAAATGCCTGCTGCCTCAAGCCTTGTAATCATAAGACAGTTTTCTACCATTACCAATAAAGCTGGTAGACATTATTAAAATAATAACCACTTACTGAATACATGGGAGTGTTTGGCTATATGTTCTTTATAATAATTTCGCAAGATGAAGTTTCTATTTCATAACTGGAGATAAAGTGTTCCTAAGTCACAGAGCAACAAGTAACATGGTGACTACAGCCAGCTATCTGAAACCTTCTGTTGCTCCTTGGTTTGTGCAATCATCTGTAAATGTTGGTGGGACACACCTTTAATCCCAACACTTAGAGGATAAAGGCAAGTGACTTGCAGGCCAGCCTAGTTTACAGAGCAAGTTCCAGGACAGCCAGGTATATATAAAAAGAAATCCTCTTGGGGAAAAAAAATTACACACACAACACACACACACACACACACACACACACACCACATACACACACACACCATTTCATATTTTTTTTTCTTGGCAATTACTAAAGTTCATTCGATGTCTAACCCAGTACTGTCAACAGCTACATGTTTATTAAAAAGGAAAACTCCTTGTTACTAAAAAGCACCTTATATAATTCATTCATTTCAAATGAATCTGAAGATAATTTAACACATGTAAATTTTTTTAATTACATTTACATTTTAGAAAATATAATCTACAAATTCAGTCTTAATTATTACTGCACTATTCGAATTCATAGAGACTAAACCCAGTTACTAAACCATGAAAAGGAGATGTTAATATACAAATTAAGACCACAGAGTAAATTATAAAATATTTTTCCCAGTGGAAATGTGTGTGTGTGTGTGTGTGTGTGTGTGTTTAGAGAGATATTTTAAGGTTTTTGCAAAACAAGCTTGTGATGTAAATGTTTCTTCATGCTTCTTCATTTAAAAATTGTTTCTATTGGCTTAAATGTGTTTTGTTTTTAATATAGACTTTTCAGCTACTGATGCTGCTCTTATTTCATCTTGAGTTGGTCAGACCTATATAAAATTTTGTTGACTGCTGCACATATTGCATTAAAAGCCCCTAGAAATAGTCCGTACCTCAAACTGTCACATTTTATAGTGTGAAATTACCATGCTTTCTAGAATCCTTTCTCATTTTAGTTCATCTATGTTTGCTTACCTCTCATTCCATCAAGCTTAAAAGCAAAGGTAAAAAATGTACAGAAGGGCCAGGTGATGAGAATGTAAAATACAAGTGTGCATTTGCATACACATGGCTGCATGAACCCCAGAGTCCATTTTCACAGATGCATTTTGGTAATCTCCAAGGAGATTGGAAAGAAATAGACTAAGAGTCGATGAGTTCTCCTTTTGAATTGAAGGTTATTTAGAATGAAGGATTCCACAAGTCAGATGTGAACCTAGCTAACAAAACAGGCTCGTTTCTCTTGGTAGGGAATAAATATATGTGTATGCCTTTGTATGGATTAAGTTCTGATTTATTATTCTGAACTATTCACCCAGCATTAATCATAAATCAATCCACTGACAACATAAAAATATGAGAAATTTTTATATGCAGCCTGGATAAACCACTTACCTGGATCAACCAATGGTTCTCCTTGGTGCTTCATTTCAACTGGATTCTCTGGTGATTCATTATATTTTTTAGGAATTTCACATTCTCAAGCAATCAAAACTTTGGGGTCTCTCATAACAATTTGATGCCACTGTGTCAGAAAACACAAATCAACTTGAAAGGAAGAGTGTATCTTCATAAATGCTTCAGATCATATAGAACAAGAGAAATGTCTGTTTTGAAGACTAAACTTGAAGCTTAGGATAAGTAAAACTAGGGAACTTTACTTTTCATAAATACTAAAATGTTTTATAGAAATGTTTTTATTGTTCCTCTTGTTATATATTTCCCAAAATATTCTCAGCATGAACTCTGGTATATAGCTACTTAAAGAAGATAGCAGCTAATGAAAAGATATCTTGACCTTCATGTTTGCAAAGATAGCCTTCCCAGTGAATCCACATATGTTATATTGTTTACTGTGTGTAACAACATAGACATTATGGCTGGTATTTAATCAAATAACTACCTAACCATTTTGTGTAATTATCATCTAAACCTATGTTAAACCACAATATCACATCAAAGTGGTAACAGATTCTGTGAAATGTTATTATGTTTAAAGATCAGTTTTTAAACTAAAGTATATTGACTATGATGGATAGACAGGCTATGACTAGCAGTACAGAAATAGCTAAAACTGCAGCCCTTTGCCCTTCTGCCAAAGAAAATCAAGCAGTGTGTTAGGAAGCCAACTACAGAACCTGATCAGTAAAAGCTCTTGTACAGCTATGTATCCAAGTCATTAGGGATTTATAATATGCAAGTACAGTCTGATTAATATCAGCTATCTCATTCATGTTTTGAGTACTGAATGTAAAACTCCATACTGGCTAGATAAATCCTTTCATTTTGAAAATATTATTACTAATAATGTGATCGACTTCAGAAAGTTAATTCCACTACAGATATTATATATTAAAGGTATAGGTATGCTTTAAGTTTATAGTTTATGCTAATAAGCTCAAATATTAAAGTAAAATAATGCTGAGGTTTTGTCTAATACATTTCTAATGATTAGACTTATTTAAAGACTACAATTTTGCTTTTCTTCACCACAATTTTATAACAAGAAAAGGTAAATTAGAAAGATGTGGAAGTTAATTTACTTTAAGGGAGAACAAATTTTTAAAGTTTGGGAATAGGTTAAATTAAAATTATGTAAATTGTTGAGCAGATATAATAGCATAGACTCAAACACTGAAGCAGAAAATTAAAATCTATGATTTTAGACACTTTAATAATAAGTCTCATTAATTGCAACTGACAGTTTTTTAGATGTTAAAGATCATTGTATTTTAGGTTTGGCCCAATGGTTATGGAAAAATGTTATTCCTCACCAGTGGGTGATCTAATTTAACTGAAGAACAACCCTATAAAACCAGAGTTGATGACTTAGCTGATTAATGTGCTCAGAAGTTCAACTAGCGTAAAATGTAATTTAAAAATCCAACCAGTAAAAGTCATCACTCTCTTGGTTAAATTAATTTGAATTATAAATTTCATATATTTTATATTAAAAATTAAATTGATATCTGATGTCACAGCTGGTTATGCATGTTAATATGCATTCTACTGAGAGAATGTACTACTAAAATATCTCAGGTAAACAGAATTGACACAGTTCAGAAAAGCATTCTGATAGATTTGTTAAGTCCCGTTTTGACTAGACAAGTAATTTATAGTAGGGAGACTATTTGATATGTGTGTTTATAACTACAACTATTTTTCTGTATTAATAGAAAGATATATTTTTATTTAGTCTGTGAATTAATAAACATCAATCTTTATCCCTCTCAAGCAAAATGAAACACCATTGAGTTTCTACATGTGTCTGTGTCTGTGATTAAGACACTACTGTAGGTATAGGGGACTATGTTAAAACTCTGAGCATTGATTATGGATATTACAGTTAAAGTCAAGCAGCATAAATAAAGCCATGTCATTTGCTTTATGTGTCCTGTCCCTTTCTTAAACTATCATGACTTCAAAAATTCTAAACATCAGATGGTGGAAAGTAAACCATGAATGTAGATTAGCATGAATTATATATGTAATGTGAGACTTTAGTTTTTAGCCTTGTACAATTTCCAAAGATTAGCTTTGATTTAAAGTCAGCAAAACCTGAACATAGTTATCCATGTACTTAATAATAAGTATGAAGACAATCATTTGAAAATTCTAGTTCAATCAAATAATGACTAAAAATATGAATATTATTTACAATAAGTTTGCTCACATAAAGCTTTATTCCATTCAATGAAACTAAAAGAATAAAAGTAGAAAATTCTACTTATATTATATCATAAACTATAATATATAATGTATGTTAAGATTTGGATGAGTTTTGAAACATGAGTGACTTATCTGTTATATATAAATCATTAACAAGATGAAGCATTTTTCCTTGTCTTAAGTACTCATTACCAAGTAAGACTATACACATGTATTAAAAAATATGCACAAAATTTTAAAGAGTAACTGCAGTTTGCTGCGGAAAAGACTAAAGGTTTGCAGGTTATTTTAGGGAAGATGGAAAATCTGAAGTTGCACAGAGGAATCTGCCCATTGGAAATGAGGAACAGAGACAATGATAGGTATTTCAGGTAAAGGGATTAGAATAAGGAAGGTTAAAATGCATATGTTGTTTCACAAAAGGGATATTTCTTCTTTTTAATACATAAAATATATGTTCATATGTCCTCAGAGGCACATATAGTTTCAGTCATGCTATGAAGAAGATCTAAGTCGTTCATGCCTAGGTATTATATTATTACAGTGAAAGATAGTAATAGTAGGTGTACAGAGATTCAAACACATGCTGTATATGTAGATCACATTATGATTATTTAAAATATTTAATTATTTAAATGATACAGGAATTGCTTTTATAAGTAAGTATAAGCAGTCAGTGCTATAAATAAAATGCTTGAAATAAAACACCCTACTAGACCTCCTGAAAGATCATCTATATTTCCCATGAGGTCCTGATGTATTAGGTCTTGTTATAATGTGAGAATGAGACCACATTACCTATAGCAAGCATGGCTCGTCAGCTTTACTGAAGTGCTTTATGTAACGTGGCTGTGTCTTCATGATATAATGTTATTAAGCAGTATAGAGTCCTCATCAGTAACCCTGAACATTTACATGTCATAGAAGCATACCGTATTTTGTTGAAGCACTTCACTAGCTAGAGCAGTGAAGTCAACATGGTCATAGAAGCATACCGTATTTTGTTGAAGCACTTCACTAGCTAAAGCAGTGACATTGCCAAGAACAATACATGCTAGATGTCATGCTAACATGTACTTACATGAACTATAAGGCTTAGGGTCGATGCTGAAAGTGTAAGATGAATATAATTAAATAACAAGAGACATTACCAAAGACTGTAGAAATGGATGTTATTTATTCCATTCACTATAACCTGTAAAACTGAGAAATTATTTAAATTGATGTGTATTTATCAGGTGAACCTGCATAACACTCTGAATAACTTTTTGAGCTTAGATTCAGATTGTGTGTGTGTGTGTGTGTTCTATGTGAAAAGGAAAGGAAATTAAATTATATTTCATCTAAATTTTACCCGAATGCTGTTGAGCTCCTGTTTTCCTGACCTACAGGATTTACCTATAATATAGTGGCATCTTGACTTATTTTGTTTTAATAACTTTATTTATTTGTATGTTGTATTAGACCTTGAATACAAGATGTCTTATTTCAGTCTTCTGAAATGTAGCATTTCTTTAACTTATCAAGTAACATTTACTTATATACTAGAATTTCAGTAACTGCTGAGGAATTGTGAAAAACAATCATATCTATGAAAGAATTATTACAACTTTCAAGTCCTATAGTCAAGTCCAGCTCTGTGTTGCATGAAAAATTAGTCTTTGGATCATTGCAGAATTCCTCTGGGCAATAGCCCACATCGTAAAATCAACATAATGATTAATAGACACTTTTTACACTGAAGAAGGCCAGGAAATAAAATTTCACTGCACAATTGGGCACATGTGCTGTGGAGTATTTTATCCTCTCATTAAGCATGAAAAATTGTTCACTATATGATATGAGATGAAAAGAATTAATGGTAAGATCCTCAATGCAAATCTTTACATAAAGCTGAAAGATTTAGGATATTTAATTTTTTCTAAACTGCAGCAATTTAAATAAACAATTTTTGCTTTTCCATGAGTAATGTGACTGAGTAAAACTCTTGATATTTATATTACTATAAATTAAATACTTATTCATTTCATCTTCATTATTGAATGTACATACTTCAAATACAAAGAATGTTAAGTATACTATATATATAAGATCTAAAGTTACAGTCAGGCTTTCTGTAAATATTGTAGGCTTATTAAATCCATATGAATCCCTTGAACATGATATCATATACATCCAAAAATATTATAATAATTATCTAAAATATAAGAAAGCACTGGGAAATTTATATAATAACAAATGGATAATTTGATTTTAAGCTTATATCCTTTTGAAAAAAATCTGTGACAGAAAATACTAATAATGAGGTATAAATATATTTCAGATTACAATTTAGTTGACTGGGTTTACATATTATAATAAAGTATGTATGAATCTATTGGTCTGTTTTTACAATGTTGGCTACTCCAGAAAAATATATAATAGGAGATTCTAATCTCTCCTTACTTGACATAGAAGTGAATCTTTTGTAAATTACAATAAGCATGGTTTGTCTTGTGCACAGACACTACCCTCCACTACTTAATATGTACAAAAATTCAATCAGATGTTTAATTACATCTTAACATGAGTTCCAAACAGCTGTCTAATTCCCTTGATTCTGATTAAAGAGATTGCAAAATCTAAAACTGAACATGGCATTTACATAGAATTCTAAGAAGACACATTATTAATAGAGCTGAAGCATTTAAGAGAAGCAGGAGCTTTGCTTTAAGCACTGAGAGAAATAATTTCTGAAATAATAAAGATAACAAGGAAATAGAAGTACACAGAGGAAGGGAAGACAATATGTCCATGAGTAATAGTAATCTCGGAGAGCAGATCTTCAATAGTGTTAGACAAACACTGCAGATCTTTGATACATGTGATGTACCAGCTGACGTATGTACATTTTGAGTTTTCGTTGACAATGGTGAACGTGTAGGAAACAAAGAAGCAAATGAGTAAACCAAGCATAAGCAATACAATCCATTTGGAGGAGGGCATTCATTTTCCTAATAATATAAATAAGCAGTAAATAGAACGTTACAATTTTTAGCAGAATCAAAGAAAATATTGGGGATCATTATAGCATTTATTATGAAACATTTTTATACCACATGGCACTTGCATCATCCTAGTAATAGAAATGAAAAACTTATCTGGAAGAAACTTGGGAAACCTTACAATTTCACAAATACATTAAATGTGTTTTTCACTATTAAATGGATTCTTAACTATTTAGAAGTCAAAAGACTATCCACCCAATATGCTAATATTGTTGCATTCCATAATCTGTAATCTATTATTTATTAGTATTGTTTAAATAGATTTGCATTTTAAGAATTAATACACAAACTTGATCTTTTATAAATGGAAATCCAAATAGAATTTTAGACCAAAGTAAGTATCTGATTTCCCTATTGTCTCTAGAAAAAATTAAAACCCTATATTTATTGATGGGAGATAAATAATTGGATAGAATTTTTCCTATCAGAAGCAGTTATAAAATTACCATGCATGCCATTGATTCTAGAGTTCTTAAAAATAAAGCAGTACTTGAGAGAAACCAAGATAGTATATCCACATATATGTATGTGTGTTGTTGTTGTTGTTTTGTATGTATGCATCTACATGTATTCTTCTGTAAAGCATGACATGTAAAACACTTGAAATCAGGTTTATTTAAAAAGTCATCTCTAAAGAAAAAGAATTCTTGCAAAATGTATACTGTTAATTTTTTAAAACTGTATAAAGTTATTCTAAAATATGCAACAACTAATTGCATACATTAATACATATGTGACTGTATGTGACATGTGTGGGTGCTTTTATGAGTGGGTGTTTCTGTGTGCATGGTGAATGCATGCCTCTGTGTGTGTGTGTGTGTGTGTGTGTGTGTGTGTGTGTGTGTGTGTTTTGATGGATGTTAATCTTTAGGATAAAAATAAGCTATGTGTAAAAGGTATTGTTTAATGTCAGTATATTAAAATCAATTACTATGCAACAAGGAAAAAACATACATATAAAGGTGGAAAAAAGAGACCTAGAGAGGTGAGAATGAAGGACCATGGTCTGTCCTCTGGCTCTCATATTATCCAGATTACTTACAGATGGCTGTTACAGCTCGTCCTCAATGCTTTACATGTCAGCATTTGGGTAAAGGACAGTGGATCAGTCTTCTAAATTTTTTTTTCGTTATGTGGACTAATTTACTTCTCAGTAGTCCACTATGTTCTTCTAGAATCCCATTGCTTAGATTATACCATGCTTCTAACTTAACTAGTATAAAAGCTGGAGAGCTGAGAACTAGATGTAATCATGTCTACAATGGCAGATGAGTAGTAACTGAAAAATAGTTTTTTCATAGGACAAAAACTGTACATGCTATGTTTACATAATTTTAAGGTATCACAGTCCCCTCACCTTCATTTAACCAAATATCGCATGTTGAACTGCAGCTCTGAGACAACAGAGTGACATGAGTTATATGTCCTTTCATAAGAGAAGTGTTAACAGCTTGTTGTGGAAACAGGACTCCAGGCACTATACTAATATTTTCTATTAAAAAAAAAAAAAACACCCCAAATGATCTCCATTAGCTTCTTGGTATCACAAATTGGATACCACTCAGTTCCCATTCTTTTGCCCAAGATAGCAGTTATCACAAGAAAATGTTCTTCCTAAATATTCTGAATCTCCTTCAAAGACTGCTGGTAAATCTTCAATTAAACCTTTGTTTAAATTTGAAAAATAGTAGTAAATTAATGGTTCAACAGTCTTGGTAATTAGCTTGTGTGTTATCAAAGCGTGATTGTATAAAGATGGTTTATTTAGTGGAAACATAGACAAGGTAGATCATGAGTCTCAATGCCAATGGCAGCACATGCTTGTCACCCTGCATGGTAGAGAGAAAGCTGTAGCCATCTGTATGTACAGCTAAGAGGCAACTGCAGAAAAGAAGAAGCCCTCCATAGAGGTTCAAGGGGAGGTCAGGTGAGTGCCTGCAGGTTCAGATTCAAATTCTATTTGCAGATGGGAAATCTGGGAAGCTTAATTTTTTAAAATAGCCTTAATAAATCTGCCAATAGATGGATGGGCTGTTTGATGAGGGAACAACATCCCCCAAGGCAGAGAACTGGTCCATGAATGTGCTGGATAGTTAGTCCTTTTGAAACCCATCCAAAAGAATAGCACTTGGCACAGAAGGAATGATTATGATTTCCTACCTTGGACAAAGCACAAGAAAGCACTTACCTTCTTCCAAATAGAGTTACGGAGATTTACAGGCTCTCTCAGAGATTGGCAACAGCAATATCCTCAAAAGGTCTTGCCCTCCTCAAATTACCTGAGAAATGGAGTAATGTCTGCTGGATATTGAAAATAATTAGTCAGGGTGAACTCTAAGAAGAGCATTCAGAAACTCCTCAGTGCCGCGTTAACTATGTTTGTATAGAAACAATGGTATGTATGGTTTCTATCTTAGTTCAGAAAGATGAGCATAAATTCACTGACTAGTCACAGTGTTAGTTTATTAATGTAAAGTTCTATGGGCCAGAGTTCCAGCATACACTGCATCTTGCACCAGGATGCTGTGAAGATGTCCACAGTGCTCTATTGAGGATGCATTCCTGTGAAGTCCATGATCCTGTATCCTTCCCAACTTCTGCAGACTTCCCATTCACTAGTGCTTACCTTTCATTCTGAAGACCAGAGCTGACTGGTACATCCTGGCACCATGACCCTCTGATGATCACCTCTCAGCCTCCTTCTTTTCTATTGTGGATACTTTAGAAGATAATGCTTTTACCCAAATGGTCCATGATGATCATTTGTTTTAAAGATAGTTAATTATTTTCCTTACCTCATTCAATTCTCTCTCTCTCTCTCTTCATAAAATGATCTTCATAGCTTCTAAACTTGGCAGAATTCCACCAACCACACAGAAACAGAACTGAATTGAGAGTGTCACACTGTTTAATTGCAGTGAGGTTTGGACAGAAGATAATAAGCCTAGTAGTCTTTTCATGCTTAAATGTAATTCTGAGATACAAAAGTACCTACAACTAATTAAAATGTTCTAATAAGAAAAAATATGCATTGTATTCAATCAAGATGATAACACTGAAGACTTCAATTACTTCATCTTCTTGCAAGTGACTACTCTTCAAGGGACAAATAGGAAACTCAGAAGTGTTGAAGTCCCCTAGTATTCACTTTTGCTAGAGCACACAAAAGTATTATGTAGTGCCTTTATCCACATAATTATAAATTAAAATGAGCTCAAGAATAATACTCAGATTTTAAAGATATATTCTCTATACTCATTAATCTTTTATGATTTTTATCATCTAGAGAATTTTAATTCACATTGACTTTCATGAATTGAAAAGCGCAGGCCACTCCTGTTTCATAAATTCTAGCCTCATTTCTTAGAGTTACTTGTTCTGCAGTTGCACCTGCCCATTTTAGGGTATATACAATCTAGGATTACCTTACTTTTTTAAAGATGATATAAAGAGCAAAACTCTTTTTAGTCAGTCTGTGTTTTAAGGAAATGCAGTTTGCTTTTCTTTCCCATTTGTTATTATCTTTCTGTTTCTCCTTCTCCTGTCATTTTTCCTGCTCACTATCTCTTGCATATACTCTGTTCATTACTCGATACTGTCTTAGTGGAAATTCTCTTTTCAATTTTTTTTTTTTAGGCAAGCAGTATATACTCTGCACATAGAAAAAGGATTCATCACATTATATACATGAGACTTTGGCCACATTCACCTTCCTGAACCTACTCCCATTCTCTCTATGATTTGTGCCCCACTCTCCTGAAATAAGAGTGCTTCTGTTTTCATGAATCTATATGCATTATTAATTTTACTAAGTGTGGCATATTCCACTTAATGTGATGAGCTATGGTACCATCTATTTTCATACAAACAGCAGAATCTTGCTTCTGTTTATGGTTGAATACCAATCTATTGCTTATATATTTCACATTTTATTTTTTCTGTCTGTTAATGGGCACCATGATGCATTCTCTAACCTGGATATTTTGAATAGTGCCAAAAAGGACAGGAGTGTACAGGTATCATTAATGCATGTTGATCTTGCTTCCTTCAAGATTATATTAAAGAGCAGTAATAGCTTTTGGTTAATGATCCCAAGCTCATACTTTGATAAATATTTAATTATTGACATTTTATTTTCCTGGTACAATGACTTTTCTTAAGGTAAGTCCTCTTTGAAATAATGAATTTAGTGAATGAACATTGAATGTCTAATTGTGTTATACTAGTCATTTGAGCAATAGGTTTGAAAAATTTAACCTTAAACTGAGGTTACACTTGCCAGGCGTTCTATTAGTAACACAAGGTCCCAAAATTCAATGTTGTGTGTATAATTTTATGTTTTGCGATTCAGAGAACACTCATAATATCTCGGTTAATTCATTATAATTGAATGTGCTCAGCAAACACATAGCAGGTGGGTAGTGTATCATTAGCTTCTACCAGCCATTTAAAAAACACCTATATCTATTATTGTTTCTTGTCTCCTTAGTTCACAAGTAAAAATAAAGTTTTAATTCATCAAGAAACTGAAACCAAAAGAAGTTGTGATGTAATTTTAAGGGAGACTGCTGATTGACATGAAACTAAAATCCAATCAACCATACACACAAAACCAAATAAATCAAAAAGTTCAGCAAATTTTTTCCTAGATAGTTGAGATTTGATATAATAAAAATTAAAAATAAATGATGCATGGTAGTGAAAAGTTTTTCCAACAGTGATCACCATGTTCATTTATATGGAAGATATTAAATCATGAAAGAACATGCAGAGTAGCCAATACAGCTAAACATGGAGTGATGGGCCTTCCTTCTCTTCCATGATGAGCTAGGGGCTGATCATTCTGTCTCTTTCTAGTTGTGACAAGGACTTTGAATTAACTCTAATGGTAGTAAGGATCCATGGAAGAATATCAAATTGTCAGAATTAACCATCTGAAGTGAGGAAAGATCACACTGGCTCTTCTGAGAAGGCCAACATCACTGTGGCTCTGTACTGGAGGTTGTTCTTGAGTAGACAGAGAGAAGCTAAGGAAACAAAAGTGTCCTGATTATTGTGCTGTGACTCTGATGTATTAAGGAACAAATAAGGAACAACTTGATGTTTCTTGCTTATTAAAGGATAGATGACAATGTTATTTTCTCAATGCCTATTTGGCAATCATAAATTTAATTTGAGAACTATTATATTCAGAATCGTAAATCCAATTGGTAGTGAAACTGGAATGTCAAAATTCAATGGACTAGGAAGACAGTTATTGTTAATAAGAAATATTTAGGAGTCATTACTTTAGGCATAATTTTATACTATTCCTATAATTACCTAAGAAAATTGTGTAAAAGTAGAAAAAATTCTTGTTGCTATCAGTGCTTTGGGATATAATATCAAAACAGTGATATTTTGTAAGTGTTGCTTTTATTTCCTCTGATGGAAGAATGAGATAAGAGCTGTATGCAAGCTATGCAAATATGTAGCTTAGGCTAAGCCCAACATGTTTCTTTCTTTGTTATAACTATCCCTAGGCCTGGGCCTGGAAGCTTCTAGCCTCCAATCAATCTAATCTTCCAAGCTGACTGACTCAATCTGGCTTCTCTTGGCTTCTAACTGAATTGTTCTGCTTGGTCTCATATTAATGTTGGCAATATGTTCTAATCTTCTTGCTTCTTCCCATTCTCTGACTCCTTCTGTTTTCATATGTGTATAGCTAGTTCTCTCTGCTACCTATTCCTATAAAACTGTCCCAGTAAAACTCCCATCCACACCACATACCATCTATCTATCTATCTATCTATCTATCTATCTATCTATCTATCTATCTATGTATCTTATCTATCTTTCCCTTTCCCTCTCTCTTCTCTCTTTCACTCTCTGTATCTCCATCTCACTCTTTTCTCTCTCTCTACTTCTCTCTAACTTTCTCTTTTTATCTCTCTTGTCACATCTCTTTCCTGTGCTGTACATAGATCTATTTTAAGTATATGAACATTGCAATGTTTATATAAATTTACTTACTACAACTTAATTGAAAAATGCATTTTACTACCTTGTCCTGATTTTCCTAGGAGTTTTGGTAGGCATCTCTTCAGCTATGTCTAGAACTAATCCAAAATCCCTGCAGAGCTGACAAAAATCTTGAATATTTTTTGCATAAAATTACAATAAAAAACTACACTTTTTCAAAATATCTTTATTTCAACATCTGCTGGTTACTCAATCACACAAGATTTTATACAGAGGCCATGCATTATTATGTAAACAGTAGTCTTAAAAAAGCATTGACTATAAACTGTTACAAAATATTCTGAGTTTACATACATAAAAAGAATAAAATAAAAAGAATTATAAAGGAGGATACATATGAGACACAAATGAGCAAATGTTTTATTGAAATGATTCCATATCAAGTTGTAGCAAAATTCAACATTTTGCTGAGCTGGGCAGTGGTGGCGCACGCCTTTAATCCCAGCACTTGGGAGGCAGAGGCAGGCAGATTTCTGAGTTTGAGGCCAGCCTGGTCTACAGAGTGAGTTCCAGGATAGTCAGGGCTGCACAGAGAAACCCTGTCTCGAAAAACCAACCAACCAAACAGACAAACAAAAACATTTTGCCGTTTAATTATGAAAAATGGAAGCACTGTTCATCTATAAATTTTAATATGTAACAGTGACATCTATAAAATTTTTATAGAAACTTGTGGAAAATGCCTTTTGTTTATTTGTAATATCAAAAAAATTTCCCCAAATATTTATATATAGAAATATTCAACTGTATTTATGGCACTGTTTCCAAGAAACACAGAATACTTTGAGGCTAAATTGACCACTTTTTAAAAATCTGATTTTCAAGTTGCATGGCTATAAATAATTCTTTTAAGCCTTAGCACTTAATTGAAAAGAATATATGAGCAGAGGTTTGAAATATCTCAGCAATTCCTGTACCATTCCTGCCTGGATGCTGCCATGCTCCCACCTTGATAATAGACTGAATCTCTGAACCTGTAAGCCAGCCCCAATTAAATGTTGTCCTTATAAGAGTCACCTTGGTCATAGTATCTGTTCACAGCAGTAAAACCCTAAGACAGCACCCTTCTAGAAAACCCAAATTTAGCGCCCCCAGCAACTGTCTCAGCATGGTTCAGAGTCACCTGTAATTATAGCTTCTGAGGCCTGTGTGGTACCTGTACAAACAGGGTGTAACTGTTTGTTACACATACAGATACACATAAATTAAGATAATAAGAAGTAAACATTTTAAAAAGAATAAGACGAGAAGTCAGAGATAAGCAGAGATTTTAATGGGCTGAATTGTGTTTACCTGTAAAAGATTTTGAAATCATGAGCTAGTTTATTTGCACAGACAGTTCCTGCTGAAGATATTGAAATGTTTTGTGGAGCAAATAACTATTAATCTCTGCATCTCCAGCTCATACTAAAACAGTAGAAGATTCTCAGTGGAGAGAAGTTTTTGTTACTCTGCTAAAAATAAGCAAAACAAACTTCTGTGAAATTTTAGCACAGAAAATTTATTAGGAAAGATCAAGATAGACATCACAGTGACATGTTGTGATAATACTTGATTTTTTGTTTTGTTTTCTTTTTCCATGATATTAGATATTTAGGTTTTTAATGAGTCAGTTATGAAATGGTAGATGACAACATTGCACATGAACATATTAGTATATCTCTGAATTTCAATCTGTATTTAATTTTCTAATGAAGGTCACACCCATTAAATACCATCTGTCAATCCTAGTTTCAACAATTTAGTTTGACAATGATAACGTTTCTGTAACTTTTGCTAATAGTTTTGCTAAATTTCACTGAATTGTTTAAGGTCAATCAAGTAAAAGGCAAAAATAAAATGAAATGAAATAAAATTCTGAATCAAATTATATAACCTGTTATACAATGCTTTCAGCAAAATAGTCCTTTTAGAGGTAATCAAGAACATTCTAAAATTTGTTGAAAATGTAATCTTACATTTAATTATATGTATAAGCAGGTTATTAAAACAAAAAATTGAGCTATTGATTTCATTTTATCTGATGGAAAATTAACTTCATGCCGAATGGATTTATTTGAGTTAAATTAAATAATGTAATATCTATTCAAATTAGTTTGGGAATATACTCCCAGGCAACTATACCACTTATTTTTTCAGATAATTACCATTAGATTTCACATACACCCTGCACAGAAACCTCCTGTGGCTTCAGAGGTAAATGATTTCACTCTTGCAAGAGCAATAAGAACTCCTGGCAAGAAGATGCCCTTTTCTGACTCCTTTCTGACAACTTGCCAGAATGCAAAATATAGAGAAGCATATAATATTGAGGTTTCTTTTAACAGCAGGATTCATATATATCTTCTAAATATGTTATTTTTTTTGAGAGTAGCAACTACCAAAAGTTTATATTAAAAATATTTGAAGTCAAAAGAAAAAGTACTCGTGTTTCCAGATCAGTGAACTTGGGAAACAATTACTTAGCACCAGTTGTAGAACTTTGCATCAAAAAGCCATAGATTCAAAGCCTAAACCTGTATGTTTATTGTAAATAGTCTAGATATTTAACTATTGTTTAATTCTAGATGTTTTCTACTTTGTAAGATGTGTGAATCATATGCCTCTATTCAGACAACAACCCTACCAAACACCACAGTATTTCAATATCTGTTCTTTGGAAAGCACCATGCAACGCATTCAATTGTATTATTTGTGACCCTAACAGCTCTTTTTACAAGATGAGCAACAATGTCCCCAATGTATGACACAGTGACTCTAGCATCTCACATGAACAGAGCAAGGAGTGTATCCTTAATGTTAGAGGTTGTGACTGATGCTCAGCTGTATTCAAAACTTATGAAAATTATCATTTTCCTTTGTGGTTAGTTCTGTTCTGGACTAATCTTTCTACTAGAGAGATTTATTTAAAACATTCCATTTTTTTTACTTGATAAAACCAGAATCAAAACTTTAAAACCCTTTGCCTTTTCATAAGTTATGCCTTTGAGAAGGCAGACATAGCCTGCCCTGGTTAAGTTTCTAACATTTGTCATTGGCTCTAGGAATTGAATTTGAATGAATGCACTTGAATAAATTATCTGTGAAGTTACTTTGAAATGAATTGCTGAAAATCTGGAGGCAATTTTGTTATTAGTGCCATATTTCTTATAGAATTTTAGAGAATAAAAGCCTTGAAATAACCACGGAATTCCAAAAAAGATACTAAACACAAAAGATTATCATGTTTAAGTCAAGTAAAGGTTGCACTGTATGAATTCACAGAGACTGAGGCACCATGCATAGAGCCTGATGGGTCTGGGCCACATGAGATCCAAACACTGAGAGAAGAAGAGGGCACGAACCCCATGCCTGATCCAGAAGCATTTCCAATTGATAACCACTTGCAAATGAAGAATTTATTTCCCCAATGGAATATCATCATGTATACAAACCACTCTTTAGGCCAGACCTCATGCCTAGTAGTAAGTGGCCAACAGGAAACTAACTCAGTAATAATTTGGGAGATTCTTTGTCTCATAATGTTTACTTATGGCTTTGCCCCCTCACCTTATAGGTATACAATGTTCTATTATCAATTCCAGTTTTGTGTGTCCATAGAATTTCGCTGTGTGTGAACATATGTTTATCTGTGCCTGACAAGTTTCTAGGTATCAGGTAAACACTACTCTGAAATCTCTCTTTGCCTCTCTTCTTCCCCACTTTCTCTTACTCTTTTAATACTAATATTAGAGATATACTTGAATATACTACTCATATGTTATTAAAAGAACAAATTTCATGTCAGTTAAAATTGTAGTACAGTCTTTTTAAAGGTGAGCTATGAATAGCATGTTTCCTGCTTTTGAAAACACCCAGGCTGATATGAAAGATAAAAACAAATAGGCATATGTTATTTCAAGAAAGTATATCTCTGCCTTAAATGATAGTGATGCAATTGCAGTATTTTATTTGCTTTATAAAAATGGTTAAGGAACTTAAATTTTATTTAGACAATGCTGTTTTACATTTCAATAACCTAGAGAAAGGTTAACCTTGTGACTTAGACATTGTTCTTGCCATGCACAATATAAAAAGTTTCTCATGTTAGCAATTGTAGGCACATGTGTTATGAATATAACCATTCTTATTTCCACTTTCATGATCACATTACATTTCTAATTGAAGTTGCCCTATCAGTTCTACTTGTTCTTAGATACACTTGATCTAGATCTTCCTAAGAGTTAAAGAGAAGCTCATTTAATATTTTGTAAATATATGTATTTATAGTGTAGTGGGAATAAACTATGCTTTCTAACTGGAGTCTGGAAATTATAGTGAAGAAGTGTGCAGTTCATATTTATTAAATATATTTTTATGTATGTTCAAGAAATGTTCTCAAATGATGATATATAGCACACACACACACACACACACACACACACACACACACACACTCACTCTTATGCCCTGAGTCAGAAATACAGAAAAAATTAATACATATTTATTTTTCTCTAAGACCATAATAATCTCAAGTTTTCCCTTTAGGCTCATCTTTTTATGAATACTAATTTTGATACAAGTAACTATTGCCATCTAAAATTATTTTGCCAATCTTTCAAAGACTGGGAAAGTGATGCTGCTCTACTAAACATTTTAGGAATATATTTTTTTCAAAGTATGTGCTCCTGAACACAGCAATGGACTGATGAAGCCGCTAGCTACCTAGGCACTGGAATCTCTCAGTTCTAAATTAAGGCTAAAAGATTTTTCTCTCCTAAAATTATTCTTCTAAAGTTTCTTGGTAAAGATTTTGTCCAAGAAAATCAAGGCTAATCTTTTTGTTATCTTAGTATAAATTCCAGTGTATATTTTTATTAGAATAAAAAAATAGAATTATATCACCATGTACTAATTTATTTGTAGATGTATATTGTTTGGTAGTGTTGAATGCTTTGTATATTCTAACAATAATCAAGTTTAGCCTGTAATTTAAAGTGTATGAATAATTTTCATATTTATTTCTCAAATAGGTCATCTCTATGTTCATGAAAAAATTATGTAGTGTTCTCTATTTGATTGTAGGACACATTGGATACATCACCACTAACATACATTTACTAATAGGTTTTATTCTTCAAGTCTTAAGGAAATACACAGGTTTAATACTTAAGTTCTATTACATGTAAATCAAGTAGTATGTGTGTTTTAATTTCATCACTGTGAATCCTTAGAGGCATGATTTTCAGAGGATATGAAGATTAGACAGCTAATGCTCTGTAATTCAAACAAAATTTAAAATTTTTTTTACATTTTTAGAAGAGAATAAATCAATAAAATTATACACTAATAGCATGTTAATCTATTAATATAAATATAATCTCGAAATAGGCATGATTCTGCATAGTACCACTAACATATAAACAGTATTGAAATACATATGCTCTTGTCTCTGTCCCACTAGCAAAGTGTTTGCTGAGGACCTTTTTCAGCTCAATTTTCTCCATAGGAAGCCGAGATAATAAGCTAATGGAATGGAGTTCCTCTCCTCCAAGACTCACAAAGGGATGCAGGCAGATAGAACTTTATAATCAGAGGGATAAGAGCACAAACAAACAAACGCAAGCCAAATACCAAGCACTAGACTTTAAGGAATGAGAGATAATGATTGAATCATCTTCTAAGGACTGAATAGGAATTTTCTGGCTCTGCAGATGCTGTAACACCACGCCGTGATCTTGGAAAGATCTTGAAAAGATATAAAAGGTCATGGCTGCTTTGCATAAAAATGGAAGCCCTTTGCAGAACAGATGACCAAGGCTAGACTTCCCATGTCATTTTGTGAGAATTGCATTGCATTCTATAGCTACAATTTCACAATTACTAAAGGGAAGATGGTTTTAAACCAAACCAAGTGATATTTTTTTTTTTATCATATGGACAATTGAAGAAAATTATAATGCTGTACTTGATGCCACTTCCCGTTAATTTTGTATATGTGGCCACATTGATGGTTATGTTAATGTGTTTGCATTATATTAAGGTAAGTTCATACTGAGGGGACAGGATGTTTCCTATGACTGTTGTACAGGAGAAGGGTAGAAGGCAATTAATTCTCCAGGCCAGTACTGTTTTTAAGATGCATTTAAGACACAGTCTTCTAGGGGCACCTATCTAGGACTTTTCCTTTTATCCCAGGAACAGAACCAGGATGAATAGACCTCTGTTTTCTCAAGGGAAACTGGGGGTGTGTAGAGGTTTCTCTGTGAGGTGTCACAAAGAGTGTCCAGTCATGTTTGCTATTTCCATTGCTCATTCTTTTGGAGTCACTTTTTGTACAGATTAACAGAGGCACAGAATACAATTGTCTCAGCATTTTTCAGTGAAATATGATAAACCTGAATTACTGAAAGACTTGAGTTTTTTTGAAAGGGTTTAAAGAGTTCCGAGCTTATTCTGCCATCTTGTGGCCATAATATGAATTTCCATCACATCTGCAATAAGTATTTATCTTTTGCAGGAAAGTAATTTCCAATATTTTACCTAGAGGAATCCCTAAAGACAATGAAGATTTATATTAATTTTCCTCAATAAGTATTCCTTACTCAAGAGAATAGGGTGCTTTATTTGAATTCTTTAACTTTAGTTAACATTCTGTTTCAGATGAATAACATAGGCCTGGGACACATTGAATGAAAATTAAATTATACCAAATTATAATGCTATTGGGTGACAGCGTGAACTATTTATAGCACAGGATTTATTAAACGAACAATGGTGGAAATTGAAAGTGGTGCCTTCCCAATGGAATCAAGAACATTCCTTCTGGCTTGTTGTGTGGATAATGTGAGACTCATCAAGATAAAAATATACAAATAGCTAATGTCTAACAAGTATTGAAGACAGCATGTTGCCCTTTTAACAGTATGCTAGGGTAAGCTACTGATAGTTTTTCTCTTCCTTAATCAAGTATTTTTTTTTTTTATCTTACACCTTTATAAAGCTATTTTTACTCTCATTTTGAAATAGCTTTTACCTCATTGGTGGCACTTTTCTATGTATTGTGAATTTCCTTTAGGTTAGTGCTTTAAAAGCAATCTGAATCAAGAAGCAACAGATTCATTGACCCAAATCAGTAGAAGTAAAAATTAAAACTAACTTATCTCTCTGCTAATTGGTCTCTCCTCATGTGATTCTTTGCCATGATTATATTTCAAATGGAGATTTATTATCTGTGGAATTTCAGTTATATCTTAGCTCTTTATGTTCTTGTATCCCCTTTTATTAAGATGTCCGTTTCTTGCACACTGTGGTTATACCCACAGTATTATGTGTTCTCTCTCTCTCTCTCTCTCTCTCTATCTATCTATCTATCTCTCTCTCTCTCTCTCTCTCTCTGACTGTTTCTCTTCTTCTTTCTAACCTGGTCTTCCCTATTTTATACATTATTTTGTCACTGTTCAGGTCTCCTGAAAATAGTCACCACTTCATAATCTCTCTCCTTTCAGCTGGATTTTCATGTGACTTATCCATAAACTGCTTCAACTTGCCCCATGTGAAATATAAGGGAATGAAAACTTGTTACACATTAACCATTTGCAATTGTTGAAATAACTTGTCTTGGAGAATGCTTCAAGAAACAGAGTCTGGAGCTTGCATACTTAGACACCAGCTTCTTGGTTTGTTTAAGAAGGCCATCTGGAGTGAGGACCTGCTTTTAAAGTGAATTTTTTAGTTATATATATATATCTTGCCTTGAAATTTTTAATGGGTCCCATAGCTGATTCCAGCCTGTTTCCTTTGGTCCTTTCAACATGTGAACCCCCATCCAACCAAATGTACTTTAAAGAAGTGAGATATATATATATATATATATATATATATATATATATATATATATATATTCTGCTTTCTTTGCCCCATAAAAATACATGAGTAGTTGACTAGGCTTTTTAGTTTTCTTTAATCTTACTTTTCACTCATCATGAATTGATTTTTTTTTTAAAAATCACTTTCCATTTCTTGATTGAGATAACATATTAATGCTATATTTTGGATATGTCCTCAGGTGTGACCTATCTTATTGTGACACAATTTCTCTCCATGGTGAGCTTAGCCAGGTAACACAGTTCGCACAGTGGAATCTAATGGTAAGAATCTCACAATGTGAGCAAAGCTGCAATAGCCATTGAGATGTATTTTTAAGATTTCTTGATCTTTCCCTCTACAACAGAATGACATGGCATGATTGACTTGGGAACTGAAACCCTGAAGCTGGGCACTGCTTGGGAGAATTCCATCCAGTCATAGAGGCCAGAGATATATCTGACTAGTCCTTGTATAACATGAATGGGAAATGCACATTGTTGGCCAATATTTACTATCTTTTCTGTATGTAACACTCAATATACAAAACACTTCTTCTTCTATGACACCAAAAGTAGTGTGAGAATACAGCCTCAGATATTGCCTCATTATATTTTAATAACTCTGATTGTAATCATTTTAGGCAAGGGAGAACACAAGCCTTGTTCTACCATTTTACATCTATACAAGTTCAAAACTTCCTCATACACTTCTACTTTCTTACCACCAGATGGCTCTCTGAGCCTAGCTAGCCAATAAGCACACAAACCACGTTTAATTGTTATCTTATTTACAGGAGATAATCTTTTCCTAACAGTTAAGATTCAGTCATTCCTTACAGTCCCAAATATTCATTCATTTACACATTTTTCCTGTAAAAGGTGTGACTGGGATTCTTCATAGAACTGTTTCCTAATATAGTAATATCTACCAAAATTGTTGTTAACTTCTATCACATAGCAAACACTCAATAATCATTATATACTGACATTAATTTTGTATGACATATATAACTGAAGATTTTACTATATTTAAGGTTTGTACTCTCTATATCATAGGTAAAACTTTAGATCAGTGTATAAACAGTGCAACAGTCTTCCAGGCTAGAAGTCAAGACATAAGAACCATGAGGGCTAACTATAGTGTCTGAGCTAGTTAAAGGAGGTCAAATTTAACAAAGAACAAATACCAGGACAGGTGAACACTATCAGATCAATAAAATGAAACGCAGCTTTCTGGCAAGGGAGATTGCCATGGTCCTACGGAAAAGTTGGCTGAAATTACAGAAGAGATCATTTGGTTTGGTTTTGGTTTCTAGGATCATAACCAAGAAGATGTTGAATGGAAGAGAGTGGTGGCTACTAGGAAATGTTCTAGGAACATAAAATGATTTGATGGAAGTTGGGTTATTAGTAAATGTCACAGGGCATAAACAATTCTATAATGATGGCATCAGTCTTGTTGAAATAAGCCCATGTGTGTGACAAATAAAGGAAGACAAGAAAGACAAATGACTCAAAAATGGGAGCTGGATTATGTGAAAAGGCTCTTGTTTATAGCAAAGAAATACTGAGCATGTTTTTAGACTAAGAAAAGAGATCCAAAAAAAAAAAAAAAAAAAGAAAATTGATATTACCATGTAGTAGAAAGAGAGCATTCTGTATTAACAATTTTGACTTATTAGATGTACAGAATTTCTACTTGGATTACACACTCTTTGATAAGATTATGGGAAACTACTATTGTCATTGGTTATCTGTGTGAGGATAAAACGGCTGCATACCCTACCCAATAGACAATTTCTAGCAGCAGACATCCTGGGCCTCTGGTTGTTATAAATTCCAAAAGTTTTTGTCAAGGGTTATATGTTAAACTTGCTTTGCTTTGGAGATGTGTCTCTTGGTGTTCGCTACTCCACAGTCACTTCTTCCAACCAGTTTTGTATCTCTGAAATAGTCTCCACCTTTTGCAAAAAATAAAAATAAAAAAGAACTTTGGAAGTCTTAGGAGCTATTCTTATTTTTATCAATAAATCATCTATAATTTAACTGCTTCTGAGAAAAAAAAAAAAAAACAACAGCTTCCTCGAAGAGGGATGAGTTGCCCCAGAGGTTGCCTTATCCATCCCAAGTGGTCAATCCTGAACACATGTACCTAACAGTAACACGAAATACACTCAGAAGATGGTATACAATCACACGTGCGTGAATGGGTATATGTATGTGTGATATATTATTATGACTAACGGTAATAATATTTAAAGAAGGGATTGTCAATTTGGTAGGAGATACAAAAGGTTGAAGGAGGAGTAGGAGTAATTTTCATACAATTTCTCATGTTTGAAGTTCTAAAAAGAACTGCATACCTCTTAGCCAGAAATGATATATAAAATTTTACACAGCCTTTAGATGGAACATTCCACACTTAAAATATTTCAAGGCAACAACTACATTAACTTTCACTAAGCTGGGCATCGTTCCAGTGAACACTTTATATAAGTTCTTTTATATAGCATTTTAAATGTGTAGATAATACAGCACTAATGATATTTTGTAAATATTTGTCCATCTATATCATTGGAAAATCCTGAGAGATTATTAGATTATCTCAAATGGAATTTGAAAAAGAAAATCTCAAAAATATAAGCCACTGAAGACACAAGCTGTTAACAGTTAAAGGAATGTGTGTGAACAGCCACAGAGAGCCTTGCTGGTTGAGGGGAAATTTGCATCTTCATAATAAGTGTTGCATGAAAAGCAGAGTCCTTTTCACATGCTAGCTCAGCTATTGAAGTTATTCTTATCTCCTATCTGGACTACTGCCTAGTAAGAATAGAAAATTCTTCATTCATTTTACCAATTATATCTGCCATGTGCAGGCCATGCAGCGCCTTGGCTAACATTCAGACAGCCTGCAGATTGAATTTGTTGGTGGAGGACAGTCAGCATTGTTCAGCAGTGCAGGAAGCTGGGCCGGCTTTAATAATACATGAGGGCTGGTTTGGACAATTTTTCAGCCTCTTGTGTTGACTGCATGCATGCTGCTATGAGCCATAAAGTCTGCCCACTTCTGGCTCTGTTAAGAAAGGAAAGTCAGCAAAGAGGGTTTGTGGAAATTTCTATTTGATTGGCTAGATCCACCCTTCAAAATCAAACCTATTTTAAAATTGAAAGTATAACCTTGGCCAGACATTTATTTGAACTTTATAGATTCATGTCTCTGCAATATTCAATGTAGAAATGCTGTAAAGTGTGTAATTCCAGTCCTTAGAATTTTGTCAAATATTGAAACACTTGTTTTACAGAAGGGGTACATTAAAAATGTAGACATGGCGAGATTCTTTTCTTTAGATTCAATAAAAATACAATGTGTCATCTGTAATATTTAACTGCATATATAATGATTTATTCATTTGAGTTTCTTTGTTGGAATTTATTATCTAGTGCTGAGAATTATTTATTTAGAAGACAGAGAGCCACAAAAATTGAATAGAAATCATTATAGGTTATTTAAATCTCACACAGGCTGTGTCTGTTTCTTTCTGTGTGTTTTTCTCTGCCTCTGTCTGTATCTCTCTCACACACCTCTCTCTTTCTCTCTTCTCCTCTCTCTCTCTCTCTCTCTCTCTCTCTCTCTCTCTCTCTCTTCTCCTCTCTCTCTTCCTCTCTCTCTCTCACACACGGACACACACACATGCACACACACACACATGCACACACACGCACACAAACACACACAGAGTGTTAGTTCTGAGCAAAATGTGCTGGTTGTAACTGAGGCCACTGATTAAACGCATTTAGTTCTATTCTTTCTTTGTTTCCAGACAAGTTGCACAATTTGTATGTGAGTGCATCCTTCAGCCTTGACCACTCCCATTCCTCTTCCCTCCCAAGCAGTCCACCTTTCACAGTCCTCTACATAGCCTCTATCCAGGCTCCTTTCGGAGGCTACCTGCCTCCAAATGCAAAGAGCAGTGTAATAATAATCATCATGATTGATGACATAGAGAGTGGCAAGTCTACAGAACGAGGAGCTTTGAGGACAACGGTTTCATCTTGAAAAGAAAAGTGAAATGCATAGTGAGTCTTGGATCTGAAAATGTGTTCCACTGGAATCACACCTTCTAAAGCTCCACAAGGTTCAAAGTCATACTTTCTTTGGATCTTTTGGAGCAATTGAGTTTTGCAAATAACGTATATATAGGCTTGATTTCCAACTTTCATGTAAATTAAACAATAGCATTATGTTTAGACTTCACTAGTATATGCTAAAGGAAGCAAATCAGTAGCCTAGCAATCAACAATCAGAATGACCAGAGAAAGGACTCCTCTCGACCATGGCTAATTCGGGATATTTTGATTAAATTCCCTGCAGTGTAAATGCTAGCTCTGACAAGGCTGCATTCTCCTTGGCTTATGTAGGTCAAACAATGACTTAATTGCTCTATAAAGATGTCAGTATAAATTGAATTACTTCTCAGTTATGTAGTGAATTTACTAGACATGGGGGCAGGGGGACTTTACATGAAACAGTAATTTAATTACCTTCCTGGAACTCAAGGTATAGCTTGAGATTATGTTAATCATCATACTGTAATGACTTTTCTATGGTTTTTTTCCTTAAAACTGAAGAACTATTTTTTAAAATATGCCTGAGTGTTTTCTCTCCTTACATGAAGTATTACAATATTTGCATCTCCCTACACATATATTACTACACAATGAAGTTTAATCTAGACAGTCTGTTAGTTTTCAGTCATGCAATATATAAAGTTAGGTTGCATTGTTTCGTGTTTTCGTATTAAATAACACAGTTAAAATGGCACAGATCAGTGAAAATCGTTGGAAATGGGTTCTTACAGTCCCTTAACTACACTGTCCATTTCTTTGCTATGGCTCCTCTGGTTGGTTGTTAGCTTTCACAGAAGTTCCTACTGTCTCCTGGAATGTTACACATCAGTAATTGGAAATAAAGTATTCATTTCCAAAGCTTAATTCCTCTGCTATCATTCCATACACCATGTGAAGGTCAGGTTACTGTTGATTCATTGTGCTTAATCCAAACAGCAGTTTTCCGTTCCTTTAAGCTGTGACTTCTTTTATTATATTTTCCTGTCTCTGTTTTTATACATAATAGGCACTTTAAGTTAGAAGATCTGCTTCTTCCATTAGTGAGCAAAGACACATCATAATTTCCTCAAGAAAACTTTGAAATATTTGGATTAATCTCTCTCATGGTATATTCTGTTTCTATGGTACTGTGTTTTTGAGGTTGTTTATCTCTGAATGGCTAACACAGGGGTTCTCTCCCATAAGGTCTCATTACCTTGTTTGTTGTCTCTCTAGTTTAATGCCTGGTCTTAGTACTTTTTATATATTATTGTATCTTGATGATTATGATTAAGTCTATGTGATGAAATAGTTCCGGTTTTAGAAAAGAAGAGTATCTATATGGTTCTGTTTCTCTGTTTCTTTAGTCATTCCACAGTAACAACTCAATTCTGTAGGGTAGGACAGAGACATAGAATAAAGAATGCAGCAACAGAGGCGTTACCACATTTGTGAGTGAACTCAAAGAAATTAGCAACATCTCCTAGGACTTCATTCCTCATTGTTGAAGATAGTGCAGCCCTGCACACCTCTCTCTCTCTCTCTCTCTCTCTCTCTCTCTCTCTCTCTCTCTCTCTCTCTCTCTCTCTCTCTTGTTTGGAAGGTTCCCTGAAGTATGTGTACATACCTATGGAGTATTAGCTATGTTGGTTTTATATATTAAGACAAACTGACAAAATTAATGAAGTCAAAAGAGAAAAAGAATACCTTGATTTCAAAATATAGCTTTATATCTGGATTTATTCCGAATTCATGAAAATCTTAGGAATTTTTATCTCCACTCTATTCAAATGACACTTATTACATTAAAGGCCTATCCAGGTATTTGTACCATATGAATTGACCAATTTTTCCAGACCTTAATACCAGCAATGAGCAAGGCTTGTACATATACCTTAGGGTTTTGCAAGGCCATAAAATAAGTAATGAAGTCAGTGAGCGTGTATGCTCTTGAATACTCTTTAAAAGTTGCATCATGTGGCTGAAGTGTCAGCATTGGTCTCTGACCACCTTCCCTGTACTTAGGACACTCTGCTCCTCAGCTGCTGGATCTGCAGGCTGACTCTGCCCACTCTGGAATTTAAAATATAGCTGTATCCTACTGTCTTGTGGACAGACATTATTAGAGTCTCATTTCTAAATGCAGACCGCATAAATGGGAATATGTAAATTATTGAAATTTCAGTGGCTCAAATGTGATGTCCAATATCTTAAAAGAATATGTTAAGAGAGTACAAAACTTGAAGAGATTATTTATGAATACATTTCTCCTGAATATTGATGTTTTCAAATAGAAGTGTTGGTATATATTTAAATCAGTTGCAGATTAAGATTAAAGTTGTGAGGTTCTGAGCTGCTGACTGCCTGCTTCCTGAAGCAGCAATCAGTAAAGCATATGTCTAGCTTAGAGTTTGGTAAGACCCAAATAAGCAATAATGAAAAAGAATATGGGTATGTTTTTGAGCAGTCATTGTTTCAACCCCTAATTCATAATGTGACCCTTGTAACAGAGGTATATGATGGCCATGAGGATCATCTAGAAAGGTCCTTACAACTACCAGGCACATAACCCACACTAGTGCAATGGACAAATAGGGATCTGTAAGTGAAAAAGCATAAAGTCTAAAGGTGATTCCTTGATGCTAAGGAACTCTGAACCCTCAGGGAGACTATAAAACCTTCTAACTGTATTGCACACTCTCAATCACCTTAATTTCACAAGACATACGTGATTTTCATTTTCTAGATGGTGTTGGAATGATGTTGAACTTTTCTTGTATCAGAATAAAGTATTGCCAAACCTCAAATCTTTGCAATGTGCTAACAATAGTCTGTATAATTTTTATTCTTGCCCATGAGTGATCCAGCAACAAAGACATTTCCTACCTTAGTAGAATATACCCTCATCAGACTCAGTGGAAATTATTTTTTTCCAACAATAGTATAGCCTATTCATTATGATTTTCTGGTAAACAGCCGAAATTTTAAAAAGGTACTTAAGAAAGAAAGAGAAATGAATCAGGGAAAGAGAAGAGGAAGAGAGGTGAGGAGAGACAAACACAGAGAGAAACAGAATTTCTACTCACAGTTGTTAACCACTTTGTTGACATAGACAAAAACAGTCTCACCATATTTCTCTCTATTCCCCAATTCCACTTCCATCCAAAGACCTGCTCTTAGGAATTGTTTATGCATATTCTTTCAAAGGATCAATATCCTTTTCCGTACTTGTTTGGTTATTGTGTTGTTTTATTAATTATTGTGCTTTATATAATAATAGATACACAACAAATGTTCAAAAAATGAAATGACTATCGCTACCCAAATGCACACTGTATAAATAATCTGGTAGGTTACAGTTAATAATAAATAAAATTATTCCACAATTCACTACGATTTGAGTAAATGGTTAATTGTATACTAAAGCCAAGGGATGTGTTATTTCCTGAGACTCATTAGCCTGTAGTAACTTCAGCAACTAAAATGCAGAAAGTAAGTTTCTATATGCTGTTGGGATAAGTGATACAGTATATTAACTATAACTATGTCTGGTGTGTTACAGTAAGTATTTGGTAAACTTGAGCAAAAATTGTTACACAAATGAATATATAGTTATATTTATTTTGTATTTAAAATAAAAATGGAAACTTCATGGTTTTTCTTACATTTTGGAATATGGCCATTCAGGGGTGAACTTATAGAATAATGAACTCTGTTTTTCTTGAATAGTTAATTCTCATGTCACTACCTTCCTTATTTGGGATACAGTTTGTGGACTATCCCTGAAGTGAATAATAAATATTGGAACCTGAAAAAGAAGGTATTTTAACTCAAAAGGAATCAGATGCAAATATTATTAAGCCCTAAAATTTTGCTTTCTTCCCAGAAAAGTAAACAATAACCAGCATTAACCACAAAACTATAATGCTATAGTTCTGTTTTATTTGTTTGTTTGCTGTTTGTTTTGTTTTCAAAAATATAAAAATGAATGAAGACAAGTCTAGGTAATAGCTTTGTATTTTTAAAATCTGTGACCCTAATAGTCATAGTGCCCCCTAACTAAAGACATATATTTTGTAATGTTTACCTGAGTGTGTCTAAATTGTGGGAATTGTTAGTGCTTAGGGCTTCCTTGGTATCTTGTCAAATACTCTTATATTACTCACATTGACAGAAAAACACTAACTTTTCCTTCTTATTTGCATTATTTTTAACAACCTACTGGAATTTTTGCACATTGTCACCATCTTTCATAATTGTTAGACGTTAGAAAAGTAAACAAATGTTTATCTGACAACAAATCACAGTTGAGATGAATCTTTGGCTGTTCGCTAAATAAGAGAACTATGTCCCATTCATTTGACTGACATCCCAAGCCCCTGCTGCAGATGAACTCATTCACTGTGATAAGCAGAAGCTATGTGCTTCGTTTTATATGTATTTTTTCATAGAGATTATTAGAAAACAGATAGCAGACTGTATTAGTCAGGGTTCTTTAGAGTCACAGAACTTATGAATAGTCTGTATATAGTCAGGGAATTTGTTACAATAACTTCCAGTCTGTAATCCAACTCACCAACAATAGTCAGCTGTGAATGGGAAGTCCAAGGATCTAGTAGTTGCTCAGTCCCTTGAGGCTAGTTGTTTCAGCTGGCCTTCTGTAGAAGTAGATTCTAACAGATGTACTGGCAAGTAATTGCAAGTAGATGACAAAGAGCAAATCTTCCTTCTTCCTATGTTCTTATGTAGGCTTCCAACAGAAGGTGTGGCCCAGATTGAAGGTGTATAAGACCATGTCTGGATCTGGGACTTCTTTTGTCCAAGGCTGACCTTGAACTCAGAGATCTCCTTGCCTTAGTCTCCTGTGATTAAAGGCATGTACTACCTTGACTGAGCCTAAGCTTGTCACAGCCACTATGCCTCAAGATCTCGAGACTTGTGTCTCCCAGCCTCAAGCTGTGTATCTTTGATGAGCCCTCCAATTCTGGATTGTGGTTCATTCCAGACAGTCTGGTTGACAAACAGGAATAGCCGTTACACAGACACATCATTTTATTTCATTATACTAAAAGTTTACTCTAAATTTAATCTCTAAAAGTTATACTGCAATAGAATATAATTAATAGGTATCATTTAAGTTTATTTAAAATCTGAAAGTCCTTATAAACTTATTAATATTGTTCTTACCAGTAATATAAATATAAAATGTCATGTTTTTTTCTTCTAAAAATATTATGTTCAAGACAATAACAAAGGATCAAAGGTCATGTGGCTTAGCAAATTAAATTTCATTTCTGTTGAATCTTTTATTCAGAAGATTATTAAGATATAGACATGATTTTATTATTCTTGGTTTGTAGTTGGCCCTCATATATTTGCATTTTTCCATATCATACATTCATTTTCTTATCATAACACTATACACAGAGGCTCGATCTAATAACTCACTGTAAATCAGTTATGTGTTTAAGCAGATTTGGTATATATTTAGTTATATTTTGAGGTGATTTGGATGAGAACCTTAATATTTGAATTTTTAGGGGACGCAAAAGTCCCCAACATGAATTTTGACAAAGAACATTCACAAAGTCCATGGAATGATAGTCTCTGCCAAAAATCATACCCACATTAGTGTCAAGTAAAACAGAATTCTTTTAATGATGAACCACATTATAAATTAATTCAGAGCTTTAAATGGCCTTTCTGAACCTCACTTATGTTTTTAATTCTCAAAAGGAAAGGAAAATATGATTGAGGATATTAAAAAATTATTCTAAAGACTGTTGCACAAACTTGTATTATTGCAGTTTGGCTTTTTCCCCCTGTAGACTATTTTATTGACATGCAGCTATTCTGATGTAACCATAAGTAGATTCATAAAAACCTTTATCTGATTAATTTATAGGGTGAATAAACGAAGTGATGTGTGCTAGAAACCCCCACACAGTCAGCCTCAGCCTCTACAGACTGTCATCCATACATGTATCTCCACTTATAACTAAAACTGCTGCCTCATCTCCCTTCAGGTTTCATTCTTCATCACAGTCATGAGTTGAAAATATGAGAAAACACTTCATTTAAAATATGTTAGCATAACTAACAGTATTAGTGATTAGAAATTGTATTAAACATTAGAAATTTTATTAAAGAAATTTCATAAAGAAAGCTTTATAAAGCATTCTTACCTTGGCAAAAATAGAGACTTTAAGTCAGAAAAGACACCCTTACCATTCTTCAGTATTTTCAAGCTTAATATCTTCATTGCAATTTGTATTTCAACACTAGGGGTATACATCCATGGTAGAGTGTTCATGTATTTTATACGATGAATATGGATAAAATCCACTTAATATGTAGGTTTAAAGGCCAGCACCAAAATTTAAAAACAAATAGATTACTATGCTTTTTTTTTTTTTTACATGTTGGTCTACTGGAGGCCATAGTTGTTCCACAAAATCCAGTCAAATGAGATCTTCTCCTGTTTCTTGTCCAGAAATTCTTTATTATTCTTACCTATGTGTCATAACTATCCTTCAAAGCTTTCCCAAAACACTAAACCTTTCCTAACGCTGAATCTTAAGATGACATTCATTTTTAAATTATCACAGACTTTATCTCTCCAAACCATAAGACAAGTAAAAAATATAGAATGTCCTAGAGTCATATCTGAATATTTTCCCTATAATTAGTGCATGGTATCAGATTTTCATTTACTTTACTCCTTCAGAAAAGATTAATTCCCGAGATTAACTTTCTGGCTTGCTGTATTGCCCCTAAAAATTAATTTTGGACTGAAGAGTATTTTCAATAATAGTATAACTGATATTTAAAGTTTTCATTGTGTAAGTGTAGTTGGACGTTATATCTTCTTCAGAATTAACTGAGGTACTGCATTAGTCATGGCTCTGCATATCAAGTAGGGCAAGAGCAGTAACAGCAGAAGCAGACACAGTGTAGACACACTCATCAACAAAGATCCAGGTGGGCAAGATAGCTCACCTTTTATCCTCACCTCAAACTTCCTTATGTTTGGGCTATAGGTATAAACTGCTGCTCATTCTGGGAGAATAGCTTCTCTCCTTAGTTAATCCTGCTATGATACTCCTTTACAGACCTGCTGAGGAAATATCTATTGGTAGATTACAGAGCCAATCAATTTGACAACCAAGGTTAATTAGTCAAGACAGTATTTTTTAAATGAGGTTTTGGGTAGGGAAATATGCATTAAATACAAAAGTGTGAGTCTTTATTTAAATGTATGCAGGCTTGAATTAGGTATTGTAAAAGATGAATGGTGTTAATACAGAAAGTTCTATATAATCGTGGACATGTGGGAGTTTTAAAAGTCTATTATTAATAGAATATAATTTTTACAAAACCATGCACTGAATTCATCCGTACTAGTAAACAAATTCAGAAAAATGATCTATATTGGAATACATGAAAACCATAAAGAAAAATATAATCTGGTAGAAATAAAGAATAGCAGAATATGTTCTCTGGATAACAAATTAAAAGATAAAAATATTTTCTGAAAATATATTTACTTTTATTTTCCCATGAGTTATAGAGAATTTATACTTTTTAAATTATTACTTTCCCCATGCAGTTAAATATTATTTCAGTCAAGGATCTGTAGAAAGATGTGGTTTTAATGATAGTTTTATTGTGTGAGATTGACAAAAAAATTTGGCGAAGTTTCAAAGATAATAGAATTATGTGCCTGAATTCTTATTTCTCCTTTTTGATTTATGTAGGTTACACTTTGTTTTTCAATAGGAATCACAGACATTATTTTCTTAGTTCAAGTCTTGCTTTTTAAAAATACCACACATGCATAAAACATTTATCAACGGGACAATGTTCTTCTCCTCACCATTTTCGAAGAATACAGGTTAATGTGTTTTCAATTTTTTTCTCACTTTACACTGGAGATGTTTCAGAGTAGCAAAATATCATCTTATTCAATGACTTCTTTCAGATTCCACTAGAGGGCAACATGGCCAAAATGTTGTTCTTGATCAGTTTCAAAGAGTGAAAGGAAGGTCGGTTTTCATGAATAAACGTCATTGATTTAATACTGACCATCTCCACATCTCCACATCTCCACATCTCCACATCTCCACATGGTTATCTGTGAAACACGTGTCTCCTGTGAACACCATCTAGCACAGAGATTCAGGATGGCTTCCTTCATCTGATTTCTATTCGTCAACCCTTGTTGTTCAGTTACCATAATTACTCGAAGACAAAATAGCACCAAATTAAAAACAAAAACAAAATCACTATTTTATATGTAATGACTTTATGGGGAGAGGTGGTAAGTGATTTGTATAAATATATACAAAATGAGGCCGGGCGGTGGTGGCGCATGCCTTTAATCCCAGCACTTGGGAGGCAGAGGCAGGCGGATTTCTGAGTTCGAGGCCAGCCTGGTCTACAGAGCGAGTTCCAGGACAGCCAGGGCTACACACAGAAACCCTGTCTCGAAAATATATATATATATACACAAAATGCTATAGGGTAAATGCAATATATGCCATAAGAGATGTTGGTACTGAATATAAATCTCATATTTGGGGAAATAAAAGAATTTACTAATTATAAATTTTTTATTGGATATTTTATTTATTTACATTTCAAATGTTATCCTTTTTCCCAGTTTTCCCTCTGCAACTCCCCTATCCCATCCCCCCTCCTCATGCTTTCTCCTCATGAGGGTGCTTTCTCACCAACCCACCCACTCCCACCTCACTGCCCTAGCATTCCCCTACACTGGGGCATTAAGCCTTCACAGGACCAAGAGCCTCTCCTCCCATTGATGCCTGACAAGGCCATGATCTGCTACATATGCAGCTGGAGCCATGGGTCCCTCCATGTGTACTCTTTGATTTACTCCCTGGGAGCTCTAGGGGGTCAGGTTGGTTGATGTTGTTGTTCTTCCAACGGTGTTGCAAACCCCTTCAGCTCCTTCAGATCTTTCTCCAACTCCTCCTCTGGGGTCCCTATGCTCAGTACAGTAGTTGGCTGTGAGTATCCACATCTGTATTTTCAAGCACCATCTCCACAATGTGTTGGAGAGACTGGTTAAATGCCATGCATGCTGATACTCGTTAAGAAAAGAGATGTGCTGAAAATTCCCAAAATCACCATTCTAAGTTTCCCTGACACCACTGCCTTCCTCCTGTGGTTTCTTCTCTAGTCTTTCCACCTGCAAATTATGTTTAACTAAAGAAAACACTTCCAAATTTAAGGTGTCACTAAGATACTGCCATCAGAGAAAACAATAATTTTGTGTTCGTGTTTGTCAAAGGACAAACAATGTCTTTGTTTGGGTATGCCTTAGTAGACTCTTTTAAAAATAATAAGTGTGAAATAATCACACACACAATAGTGAGTTAACTATATATTCAACAATGATAGACATTATCATTACATACTATAATAGAATGGAGATCTTATTCAAAATTTTATGTAGATAGTAATGTATTTAAAGTGTATTTTATGTATGCATAGTTAGTAGAACCAATATATACAAATATTAAACATCAAAAGTTGGTTTTAACCATCATGAATTACCATTCTAATTGCCTTATATACATAGGCAAAATATCTCTGAATAGGATGTCATCATTTTCCATGTGTAATTTCAAATATTGTTATTTTATCTATCATGGTTCATCCTGTTCTAAAGATAATTAAGCTAGATATCTAAGTTAGCTATATAGAAAATTCAAAAACATACATATATAGTTTGGCATTATCAAATCATATGAATACTAAAATATAATGGTGATTAGATATTTCCCTATAGACTCCCACCTAAGGAGTATGTTTGATAACTTAGAAGCAACATGTTCTTAAATATCACTGATAATAGGAGGTATGAATAGCTATTAAAGCCAAAAAAATTATATTTTTAAATTTATAATAAAATTTTTCATTGAATATATCATCAAATATAGTCTTCAAAGTTGGGCAAAGATTTTATTTTTAAAATGTCTTACTTTTCCATATTCTTAAATATTTGTTTTGTTTTCTATTATTGATTGATTGATTGATTGGTTTATATTCTCTGATATATTACATCCTGACCACACAGTTTTTCCTCCCTTTCCTACCCTAAACGCCTCCCCCAACCTCCCTTCTCCCCTAAATCCATCTTCCCTCCACCTCCTCTCAGGCCTCCCAGGGACATCAACCTAACATGACATAACAAGCTACAATAAGACCAAGCACATCCCATCACATCAAGGCTGGAGAAGGCAGACTTATTAGTAGGAAGAAAAGACCCACAAATTGGCAAAAGAATAGGTAACAGTCCTGCTTCCACTGTTAAGATTCACACAAGAACAGCAAGTTACTCAGCCATACATACAAAGGACTTAGGTCAGATGCCTACAGGCTCCATGATCTCTGTGAGTATTATGAGTCCCAGTGAGTTGATACTTCTACTAGCTTTTAAAAATAATTTGTTCTATAACTACTCTTTAAGAAAAACTACAATTTATTCAAATAAAAAAACTGGAATTGATATGCTCTAAATTTCTGATATGAGATGACTAGATAGACTAATGTTATAGAGTAAATATGACAATTTAAATAATATTACATTTTGGTCATTTTGAAAATAAAATGTTGCTTTGAAGATATATCACTTCCATTGAAATTAAAGAATTTGTAAGTTAAAATTTTCAAGCTAATTTAAGCAAGCAATACATTATGTCAGCTATGTCATTTAATATATATTCTGAGTCTGAAACAGTTCTGTAGTAAATAGTACCACTTTATAAATTTTTTAATGGATCTATCACATGACTCATGAGTACTATATTTATATCATTTCAACCCCTTCCTCATCCTCACATATCCCTCTGATTTTCCCCACTCATTCTCAAATTCATGTCCTCCTTAATTGTTAAGTACACACACATACATATACATACATATATATGTGGTTATATACAGATATGATCACATATGTACACACAAACACACACACATACACACACACACACACACACACACACACACGTGTGCGCATTAACTTTTCTCCGCCACTTGTCTCCAGAGTCTACCAGTTGTAGACTTTATGAACTGACAAAGCCTTAAAGGTCATCTCCCTGATGCAGAGCCCAAATGTTTCTCACGGAGTTATGAGGAGAGAAATAGGAAGGGGAAGATAAAGGTTGCACAGTGGTGAGTCAGGGTGAAGAATAGTTTCAAGGCTTTCCTTTCTATTCATCCTCCCCTGAGGATCACAGATAAAGTAGTGTCTGAAAGAAATCTCCTGGGCTAGGAATGCTAATGTATCTAAACAAAGCTGGGGCGGGGGTGAGTCTTCTAAAAGAGCTCCTCAGAAATTGGAGTGCTCAGACTGACCATCAGTCCAAGGCCTCCTGATTTGGGAGGCCTTCCCTGGCCATCTAGTAGCCTGTACTCAGGCTTAAAGGGAAAAAAATCCTATGCAGATTGAGCCATGACATCTTCCCTCTTCTAGTCTTCTAAAACAGGAACTTTCAGTTTTTCTCCATTATGTGGGGGAAAAAATTATATATATATATATATATATATATATATATATATATATATATATATATATATATATGTGTGTGTGTGTGTGTGTGTGTGTGTGTGTGTGTGTGTATACGTATATATATATATATATATATACACATATATGTATGTATGTATATACATATATACATACATATATATGCTATGAGCATACAATTGTTCAAATCAAGTTAAAAGAAGCTTTCAGGTCAGAAAAACAAAATTAAGAAAAAAGTTATTATGCAATATTTTGGAGACCTTCCTACACCCAGATCTGAGGGTCTCCAAAGACCACCAGGCGTCAAACTTTTATATAAAAGCAAAGAGTCTTTATTCAAGCTTGAGCTTGCACCATCAGGAGCCTGCAGTGCAGTGGGGTAGCACATAAGCGCCCCTTCTCCCTCCCCTGTCACCCCAACCCTGAGCACCTAAGGTTCAGCCTTTTTTAGTGCAGTTACAGCAGGATGAGAGGCTATTAGCTTGGATGTTACATGATTGGCTAACAATGATTTCAGTTGGCTTAAGTAATCTATCTGTATCTATAGCCTCTGGAACGTGAGGTATTTTCCTGCTGGTGGCCCGTGTTCAGGGTGGTTCCTTCCTGGAACAGATTTTGGTTTTTCCACTAATTAGAGTTTCACTTGATTATAGGAGCTAGTGTAGAAAAATGAGGCCTAGATAGAAGATGGAGTCTGTCTTGTCAGGTTGGTGCACTTCAATCTCCTTCTTTTAGATGGTAAAAAACAAGAGTGGATTCTATGGAAAAGTTCATACACTGGTTCTGACAACAGGAGTAGTGAATTAAGTATGTCTCTGATTAAAATATAAAGGAGAGAAAACCACATGAAACGTCTAAAAGAAGAAATGAATAAATTCTGTTTTAAAAAGTGTGTGTGTATGTGTGTGTGTGTGTGTGTGTGTGTGTGTGTGTGTGTGTGTTTGAGAGGTGGACCAGTAGTTAAGAGCACTGGCTGCTTGCTTGCTCTAGGGGACCAGGGTTCAATTTCCAGCACTTACAACTGTCTGTAACTCTAGTTCAAGGGAATTCAACTCCCTTACCAGACATATAGACAAAATACCAATGCAAGTAAAATTTTAAAAAAGAAAAGAAAAAAATTAAAGTGGGCTGGAGAGATGGCTCAGCAGTTAAAAACAATTGATATTCTTGCAGATGGCCCAGATTCATTTCCTAGCTCTCAGATCATACCTCATAACCATTTGTAAATACAGTCCCTACAAATCTGATGCCTTCTTTTGACCTAAGTGTGTGTATGTGTGTGTGTGTGTGTATTGCACATATATATATATTGCATGTACATAAATAATATAATACTGAACCACATAAAATCTCTTTAAAAAATGAAAGTGGAAGGGATATTAAAAATAGGAAATAGTTTTATTTGGAGAAATACAGGAAAAGGAGAAAAGGCATGAACATTATCAAAAAGCATTACTTAGACACAGTTATATAACAGCCGCAATGAAACATAATTATGCATAATTAATATATGCTATGGAAATATAATGAATAATATGATCACAAAAAAGAACAAAATTTCCAATTTATGTCTTATAAAAGAACTTGGATTTAAATAGCAACTAACAAGACATATTTAAGAACTTTTCAAATTTTTCTGACATTGTGGCAGGAATACTTTTTGTGTTGTAGACTTTATCTCTAGGAGAGACTATTTAAAAAATAATCAGTAAATGTGTTATATTGATATTTTCTAAGTGTTTTGTTGCCATGTTGTCCTTTGGAACATATATTAAATCTTCATGTGTAGAAATAATATGGATTGTGGCATTATATAACAGGAATTGAAACAGGAAATTGATAGAGAAGAAAGACATGAATGTAAAAACAGCTTGCATATGATCTGAAGAAAACTAGAATCACACAAATACTAATATTTATATAACAATCTAGAAATTTGTAGAACACTATTTTTGTATAATCTATTTTCTAACATTGGAGAAATGCTATATATTTAAATTTATGCTAAAATACAGCTGCAAACATTTTATAATGTCATCATAATTAAATATTTTATCTCTTGTACTTGAAATTTTCATCTGTAATACTATAGAAAATATATATTAATACTTGAATGTTTTATTTTCTAGTAACCTATATAAACTTATTTAAGAAAATTTATCTGAAATGAAAATCAAGCATATAGATTTCCTCTCCCATGATTTATTCTTTATGGTTGTTTAGAGGCAAAGGGAAAGAAAGAATTCCAATTCCGACCTTGGAGTGTTGGCTAAATCAATTTCATCAAGAGTTATGCAAAAAACATTTAAGGACTGAAGTTGGCTGGTAACAAATCAAACAGATGTTCTTGTCACTTTGCATGCATGTTCAGATCTTGGTCTAAGGTAAGAAATACACTATGTCTAAAACCTATATCCCTCTAAAATTTGGAACTTGCAATTTTTGAGTTTGCATTAAGTTGTTATTAAATGTTATATCTTATGTTTCATCATTAATCTATAAATAAAGTCTAAGGATATTAGTCCAACACATTTTTTGATCAACATAAAAATTTTTATTTTCCAGGTTAAGTAAAAGCACCTTGTCTCATAAATTCCAGGCAGCTCATCATTTAAAAATAATATTAAAGTCTATTTTAATTTAATAGAACAAGCACAGTAGTAAAAATGAAAACTGATTTATCAGGTTCAATATTGGTACCTATTCTTGCCAGTTAAGAGTGGATAGAATAATGGAGTTCATGAAATGAAAAATTATACCACATTACATTTGTCATCTCCACCCAGTCAACAACTACAAAGATATGTGTGTGTGTGTGTGTGTGTGTGTGTGTGTGTGTGTGTGTGTGTGTTATGTTATATATTTAGTACATATAAATACCGTGCTATAGGAGAGGAGAAAAATTCTGTACATTTTGGATTTTTAGTTGTAATGTACCTTGTAACAAACAGGAATTGAGAAAAGTAATGAAACCAGACAATTGTTTAATTAAAAATTATGCCCTGTAGATGCAACATTTAAAGACAGAGTGATCTTGGAGGAGCTTACAAAGCTTATAAAAAGACAAAAGAAAAGAACTTGAGTATTATGGGACAGCCAATTATGGGAAGCCAAATAAATAGAAAAAAATGATGGTAGATAAATGCTGTTCAGGATGTTCCATTATGGAGTTTTCTTTTGTGCTCTGACAGTGTTTATCTAAATTTATCCCTATTTGTCATCCTTTTCCCTGATAGATGAAGAAGAAAGGCATCTTTATCAGTATAGTTTGCATTTAGACAGATCAAGAAAATATGAAGATTTTAGTGAAATAGTAGTCCATATGTTGTCATTGGCACAAAGTACTCTTCATGCAAAAGATTTTGAGGTGGCATATTCTCCGACTCTTTACTCTTAAAAATGCACTTGGTGTATTTGATGTTGACATGTCTCTGAAACCTACCATAAAAGTATTGCCACATAACAAAAAGTAAACACCTAATTATGAAAATGATTTATGAAGATTAACAAGATATCCCAAGACATAGACAAATGAATTAAAGTTTCTCTTTGACGAAAATTAACCAGGCTGACTGGAAACAATCCAGACAGATAGTCTAATTGAGTTACTCATTCTTGTGGTCAGAAATCCTGCAGGACAATGGGAGTGTACAGATAAGGTAGCAGTGTTGATGAAGGGTTTCCCTTATGTTTACATGTGCACATTAAAGAAGATATAGTTTTAACAAGTCATAAAGAGTTCATCATCTGGGTACGTAGGATAGAATTGTAAAAATACTACAACAAAATTAAAAAAGTAGTAAAGCTTCATGAGATCTTTCACCGAATTTTGTTTCTAACCAATTTTGTTGCCTTGAAGCTCTGTTTTGTATATAAGGAAACTCGGACATTGGGAGAGTAATATTGTTGCAAAGATATTTGGCTACTGAACATCATAATAATAATTAAAACACAGCTGAGTAGCTCTGCTTTCTACCTGCTCTGAAACTGATATGCAGTGAAAATGAGGGTCGCAGGAGTTTCTCTGCAATTTATTCTTTACTCAGCAGATCATAGGGGACCCTCAAACTTACGAAACTAATGGAATGTGAATTATGAAAAGTGGCTGAGAACAAACCCCAAGCTCTTGTCTTCAATGAGTACTTTGAGAGTGGCAGCTGATTAAAGGTGGAATGCAGAATGATGTGATAGAGACTTTGAAATGAATGTGTTAATTTCAGGGCATGTTACCATTTCTGGTGCTGACAGAGCCCAAACTTGCATTTTCTCCTCCATCTCTGGATGCATTGATAAGAAGGGTAGATAGATTAGTGATGTAAATTTGTAAACTGGTGTCTGCAAAAATATAGTGGTTGGTAGCAGTCAACCCTGAAAGAATCTTTCTGTAACTTACTTTATGCTCTTTCTGTAACTTATTTTCTTCATATCTAAAATAAGTAGGGGTTGTCATGAAGACTAAATGAGTTTTTTTTTTCTAAAGAATAAAAATCAACACCTTACTGTGTGAGCCGTTGCTATATGTGTTGGTTAAACAAGTTATTCAAAGACATCAAAATTAAATTGCCTCTCAGGTGAGAATGTAAAATTGTAATGCATAATTATAGCTGGTTTTAATCAGCATATAGTTTTTTTTATAAACTCATGATTTTTTCATTTATAAAACATATGATTATATTCATTTGCTTATAATGCTTCCAATATAGTTTTCCCATTATATGTGATACTTATAAAAGTAAAAATATAATAAATATAACATGTTGATAAGACAAATACTGGACAAAGTATATATTATTGTTAAATATTCCAAGTATTTTTAATTAAAGGAGACATACTAATACAATTTGTACTAACAAAAGATTGTAATTTTTTTCCCTAAAACAGTCATTCATGCAAATAGTCTTTGATTCAACAGATCCTTTTAAATGGCATAACACTAATCTTGCTCAACATAGATAGCAGTGAGATTAACAAGACAGGATTCCCTCACGGGGAGAAATCAGAAATATGAGTAAATGTAATTAGCAGAGTGTTCAATACATAAAAGTATGTATTTTCCAAGATATATGTCACTATATTATAGTCTATTTATCCTATACATCCTATCCTATATATCAAAAGCATCAGGACCAAATGTTTCATATAGAGTATTGCTTTACAACTTCTAGCAGGCATTGCCCCAATTCATCAGGGTTAAATTATGAAAGAGTTCTTTAAAAATATCAGCCAACTGTGTCAACAATTGCAAATGTTGTGTATCACTATATATGTTTGATACTTATTATGACGAATAGGCAATCAATAGTATAGCAGTAAGCACATAATTGCCAGCACTTAGTTGTCACTTTTCCTGGGGGAGGGGGAAGAGTTGTGATTTTTTTTTCTCAAGGATCAGGCTCATTCTGGGTGTTTTCTTCAAGAAAATGGCTATGCTTTTATTACGAATAGAAGAAGGAAATAAGCAGGGTAACACTCCATCACCAATACATACATATATATATATATATATATATATATATATATATATATATATATATATATATCACAGTTTACAGATGAGGGCTCACAGCCACAAAAGCCCAGTGGCTACACTGACACCCAGCATCCTGTATGCCTAAGTGAGCAACCAGAACCGAGGTCATAACATTGAGCCTGGAGCTGTTTTTACCATCAGGAAGCTGTGTCCTTCAGTGTAGTGACCTTGCTAACATCTGAGATATTAAGTGACTATTTCTAATTGTTAATTATGTCTTTGGGAGAAACGAGATCTACTGTAGCTCAAGGCCAGGTTATTCATCAGGCAAATGTCTTTCTTTTCAGAATCTCTGGAAAAGCGTTTTTCCTCAAGTTGACATGGCCTACATTAGACAACCGAATTCCATATATGAGAGCCCTTTCCTGATTTTCTCTTTGAATGCTAGCTCAGTGTGAACTATTAATTGATGGGTATATCATCCCTAATACAGAATCTTCAGCTTACCAGCAATAATTAAGTACTAAGCCTTTAGTTTGCTATTTCCTAAAGAAAAAGACCCTTGAAGATGCATGCTTCCTTCTCTTTAGGGAGCAGTGATGATTAGATTTTTACACTTTTATTCTTCTTTTCCCTTTCACTATCATTTCTTTGAATTGTTGAGTTGGCACAATGAAATGAGCCTGGCTCTATTCTCTTCTCTCTAGAATATAGGGAACAAAGAGTAGAGACCTTAAGGACTAAAACAAGCCTAGGGAACAGTTGTCTGTGATTTCTGATCACATTTCTTGCACATGGGCCTAGTAGGTGACCCACTCATGTACAATGTCAAGTAATCATCAGAAGGGCAGCCAATGGTACCACCACAACCACTAGTACCAGCTCCAGAAACAGTGCTAGCACCACCACCACCACCACCACAACAACAACAGCAACAACAACAACAAAACATTATGAATAAAAGGAAGAATTAAGATTGGGGTATATAGGTAATGACTTTTCATACTGATGCAGCACAGCTGTTTATTTCAAAGTTTTATGATCAAATTCCATTTGATTCTTGGATCCCCATGGTCATTGACACTACAGATTTCTAATGTTTATCTTACTTATTCAGATTTAGTTCATATTTATTTTGTATTATGGATTTAGTCTATGGAATATCTTTCTAAGTGATTTTTTTTTACCTATTTACATATATTGCAGTAAAATGTTGGTTCTAAAAGCAAGTAGTGTGTTTTATATGTCTTTGCAGAGGTTGATCTTATTGTTATATTGTCCAAAACAAAGAGTAAAACATACAGAAATTACTAGTGTTCTGTGTAATCATGACAAATTCAATGTTTTTCATTAGTGTTCTCATACAGTAGACATATGATAGAGGTAGAAACAATGGAAACTGGTCCTTTTCTTTTTAGCATTCACAGTCATGGACGGCAACCCTAACAGAGAACACAGATTAATAATGTACTTTTAAATCATAGGTCTGTATTGGAGCTTTCCAAATGAAAAACAAACAAAATTTTAAAAAATTCCAAGGAGATCTAGCAAATTTTGAGTTTAGAGTCCATGAATCAGAACCTAGAGTTTAGAAATGTAAAACCAATGAGGAGCCAATAGAAGGAGACTGAGTAGGAAACCGAGCAAAGGTGTGGGGCTCCTGAGGCTCTGGTGGAAGCAGAACAGGTAGAAAACCCTTTCTGCAATGGGCATATGGACCTTCCTTTGGGGGACCTGGAGCAGTAGTCAACAACGTGTGTTATTCCTCTGTTCTCCTGGTACAGGGATTACAAGCTTAGATCACAGAACAAGGCTTTTTCCCTTGGTTCTGGGAAGGGAATTCAAGTCTTTATACTTAACCTACAAACACTTTTTGCACTTAAGCGTCTATACAGTGATAGCAATGGGGGACATCACAGCGTCTATAGTCAACAAAGCAGTTGAGATAACTTCTTCCTAGCCCATTTTTTTTACACAGAACAGAAGGTGAAAGTTAAGAATTTTTTTTTTTGACCTTGGGGAAATAGGATTCTCATTTCTATCTCCTACCTCCATGGCAAAAGAACTTCTAATTTCTTTGTTTTATATTGAAGAACAACATGGGGTGAAAGACAGTCAGGAGGAGAATGTTCTGCCATGGCGATCCTTGCTTTTGAGGTTCCTTCTAATGCCATAGTCAAATTGGCATCATTTTCAGAGCCTTTACGTATGAGCACAGTGTGTATTGAAACTGAATAAATGTGTGAATGCTTGAATGCTTTTCTTCCTCAAATATTTATTTAACTTCAAGCAAACCTGCACTTCTAATATCTAATTTTAGGAGTCAGTCATAGAAAAAACACAGAATGTATTATTTCTTTGCAAAAATAATTTAAAGGACAGGATTTTTGATTTATTTGTATACCTCAAAGTACTGATAGTTTAGCAAAAACAACAGAAACAAAATGAAACCAAAAAAAAGGTGTCTTTCTATCAAAAAGTGACTATACCAATAGTCACAACTTGTAGGCTGAAATATCTTTCATAAGATAAATAGATAGATAGATAGATAGATAGATAGATATTTTTGTTATTTTATATATGAGCACATTGTAGCTATCTTCAGACACCCCAGAAGAAGGTATCAGACTACATTACAAATGGTTGTGAGCCACCATGTGGTTGCTGGGAATTGAACTCTAGACCTTTGGAAGGTAGCCAGTGCTCTTAACCACTGAACCATAGCTCCAGCCCACCTCCCCCCCCCTTTTTGTTATTTTTATAATGAGCACGTAAGTGTGAATGTGCCATTACCAAATTGTAAGAGTTCTCTAATGTTTATTTGTATTTGTAAGTGTGAGCATGAATGCCTTTGTGTGTCCCCCATGTGAGAATGCACATGCATGTATATGTGTTTGTGTGTGTGTGTGTGCTCATGTATGCATGCACACATTACTGCAGAGGCCATAAAAAGGTGTTAAATTTCTTCTGACTGGAGTTGCAGCTACTGTAAGTTCTGTTATGCTGGTGTTGGTAACCAAACTCAAAACTTGTTCTAGAGCAGCATCAACAACAAAATCTTTCTAAATACCTCAACTTTTTTCTGATTTAGTTTTTACTCCTAAATAGACAAATGGTAAAAGGTACAAAGTTGAAATTATAAGTACAAAACATTTATGATTTCACAGTTGACCAAATTGTGTTGTTTAAAATCTCTATAGCTAGCTTCCTTCACCCAGCGATACTTTTGTTGAACAAAAGACATGAGCCCTCTTTAAATACAAACCTCTAACTCTTTTACTATTTCTGCTCATTCTCCTTGGCATTTTCATTGGGAAGCTGTCGATTTCCTTCTATGGATGAATTTCATTATTCATACCCCACCAGCAGTGAAATACAGGATAAATTATGCAGAGTGTGATAATTAGCAACAAGCAAGAATATAAATAAAGCTGCATAACCAATAAAAGGCTATAAAACCTGGCAAGCAGAATTAGTTACTGTGCGTTAAAATACAGAATGTATGGAGGAAAAGGGCTGATCTCACATGTCTTCTTTATGGTGGGGAGAAACTGCTATATTTTTCAGAGCTTTGGAATCTCACACACATACACACAGAGAGAGAGAGAGAGAGAGAGAGAGAGAGAGAGAGAGAGAGAGAGAGAGAGAGAGAGAGAGACTATTAGGAATCCAACAAAAGCAAATGCAATGTGGTTGCTCAGAGTGACCCTTGAACAAAGGAGCTGTGATCGCTGGAATGTACCTGGTTCTTTGATAAAGTAAACATAATTGCATTGCCTTCTGCTGCACTTAAAATGAGTTCCATGTTTTTCACATGTTCACCAGTTTACACAGTTATCTTTCATAGTTTTATGATTTGACAAAATCACCAAAAGTCCTACCTATTTATTTTTATTAAATGAGCAAAACAATTCATGGGATTGATCTTGTACAGGTACACAAAAATGTACACACACACACACACACACACACACACTCCAGAGTACTTCACACACATACACACACCTTTTTTTTTCTCTTGGTAATAAATAGTTGGTGAAAAAACCACATCAACAACTGAGCAAAACAAAACACTTAGTGGGGACACTATGATCCATGAAGTGCACAGAAAAGCATTGTCTCCGTATGGCTTACCTCATTCAAGAAAGCCTGAAAAATCATCACGGAAAAAAATGAATACAAATTGTATCCTTTCTAGAAAGGAAGCCCTCTTTAGCCCCATATTGATTTCAGTGAATTTTCTATAGGTCTACTTGAGAAATTATAATGTGAAGGTTAAATCTATGGCTGGAATTCATTTGCATAATAAATTCCAAGGTTCTTTGATATCCAGATCACTGCATTTTAAAAAGTAAATTATGTATATGTGTAGCAGGAACAGCAAGGCTGCCTCTATGTCAATGATGAGGGCCACACAGTTGCAAAAGTATCTCCTGCAGGAGGACCTAATTGAGGATTGCCTGTGACACCAACATTCCTGCAGTAGGACCTAATTGAGGACTGCCTAAGAGACCAAGGATTGGTAGTGTAAACAATGCCAGCCAATCGGGAACTGCTATTTAGAAGAGATACTTTCTTGGGACCAATGGGAAGTACCAGTGGTGGGTATTAAAATAGCTTTCAACAGTGCCCAGAGAAGTTTGTTGTAGTTTCTCACCTGCTCCCTGAGTCTGAGTTTGACTTTGTGCCAACTCATCTCCAACCCCCAAGGGCAGATAGGGTCGGGCAGAGAGTAGTCCAGGGCACAAACATTTATGAAATGTGTCAATTATAGCAAAGCACTAAAATATATGAGAAAGGAAATCTGTTTTCTGAATAATTGAATTTTTTGCTGTTAAAAGATATTTGGCAGCCAACCAGTAAACTTTTTAAATGTTCAAACATTGTAGGTAAAACTAGATTATACTCATAATGAAAACCAGTGTGAATTGAGGCAAATAGCCTTCTGAGTACCTACTTTTGTATATTTTCATATTCATCTTTATCATGGTTTTCTTACATTTCAATGTTCAAAAAGCTCAAAATGTCTCATATAAATGCAAATTTCCCATCCAACTTATAACAGGAAAACTCAGGACATCCGTGTTTAGGGGGACTGAATTGGCAAAAGTATATTAAAGTAAATACAGCATGATGTGGGCTAGAGAAACAGGTCAGCTGTTAAGAGCACTTTCAACGGATACGGGCTCCAGCATCCACACAGGGGCTCACAGTCTTCTGTTTCTCCAGTTCCAAGGATCTAATACACTGGTGTACATATAGACATTACACACACACACACACACACACACACACACACACACACACACACATTTGTATTTTTAAAATTAACTTAAAATAGCATTAACAGCATTAAATGCTCTGTACCATTCATAACAAATGTGTCTAAAGTCACCACAAAAATCTTTATATTCTGAAAATAAAAAAATACAATTTGTTCTGATCATAGTTTCCCGTCTTAAGTCCTCTCAGATTCAACTTCCCAAACACCTGCATGCAGGTCCTTTCCTTTTGCCTCTGTCTCTGTCTCTGTCTCTGTCTCTGTCTCTCTCTCTCTCTCTCTCTCTCTCTCTCTCTCTCTCTCTCTCTCTCTCTCTCTCTGTCCCCCTCCAGAAAACGAGAAAACACGATTGACAGATATAGACACACTACAAAAATCTTTATGGAAGTTCTTCTCGTCAATTAATATATTGATTAATAATAAAGAAAAATGCCTCTTAACTAAATTAATGGAACATAAACAATAAATTACTGGAAATTCCAGTAAAAATGAGTGTTGATTTGCTACTGCAGTTTTGATATATGTATCAACATTCTAATGTGGCAACTGCCCAACCAATGATCTACGTAATAAAGTCTACCTATGGGAGATCCAACCATCTTCCTAATCTATAGCATGTTTTGTTTTTATTTATCCATTTTAGCTTTGTCTAGATTTGAAGTTTGTTGAAACTAGAAACATACTCTGGGTATGATTTATTCATTGTAAAACTCTTCATGCACATAGATCACAGGAAATCTAAATCACAGGAAATTCGCTTTAGAACAATAAAAGAATTTTTTTGGGACCACAAAAGAAGAGAACATCAACTCCACTTACAAGGAGTGAATTATAAAAGATTCGTAAGTACATATAATAACACTGGAAATTGTTTTGAAGGTACACCAATGAAAAACTAGTAGAATGAGAGCTATCAGAGGTATATCACAAAAACATTAATTCTTTTCACAAATCAGGGCTTCTGGAATTCAGTATTACAAGGTACACCAATGAAAAACTAGTAGAATGAGAGATATCGGAAATATATCACAAAATCATTAATTCTTTTCACAAATCGGGGTTTCTGGAATTCAAGTATTACAAGATATCTAAAAGTCAGTACATCCAAAATAGCTCTGTGAGATCTGTATGTGGGCAGTGCAAATAACACATTTAAATGTTCAAGGCATACTACTTACAATTAAAATTTAATAAAAGCTTAGCATATATGTTGGTATACATACCGATTCAGTTATAAGTTGACTAATATGCAGTTCCTAGGCATTGCGTATCAATGACTGTTTCCTGCCTAGAATCAAGCTCAGCTTTATCAGGTTGGATAACTCATAAGAACATCAAGGCATTTCTTGAGTTGTTGGTGTTGACTACTTTGTCTTAAACAAAATCCTCAGGGCAGTTCTTCACCTCGTTTTGTTTTGCGTATGGATCTCTGGAGCTACATTTACTGCCAGTGGCTGTTTTCATTGCCTGATTATAGTATATTAAATTACTGCAAACATAGATTTCATAAATAGTTTGTATAGCACAAGAAATAGGGTTATCATATACACAAATTGAAGTTTAGGTATGCTCTTTAGGGCTTTCATAATATAGATTTACAGTGACAAAAATTTACTAATACCTACTGCTATGTACCCATTACCAATCAACTAATAAATTGTATTATAAACATACTAACAGTATTCAATAAATAATAATACAGTAAATAGGCAGTTACCTATTTTAATTCACATTAATTTGACACTTAAGCTCTTATTATAAAAATGTACCAAGTAATTCTTATTAGCAAAGAAGCTTAACCCAAAGATCATAACTTGATAATTATGTACTAATGAATTTTGTACAATTTGGGTCTAAATTTGACATTTAAAAGAAGTGTACACATAAACAGGGCACAGAGGTGCATGCCTTTATAGTCTCAGCACTTAAGAAGCAGAGGTAGGTAGATCTCTCTGAGTTCAGAGACAGCCTAGTCTACATAAGAAGTTCCAAAATAGCAAAAGCTACATAGAAAGACCTTTCTCAAAAACAAAAGAAAGCAAAAAATAGCTGATAAACAGACAAAAATAAATAAAACTTAAAAACCACAAATATGTATTTTATTTTCCATCAAAATCCCACATGCAGAATGAAAAACTATATCCAAAGCATATGGAAAGCTGCTGATCTTTAGTTTACACTCGCCACAGTGGTATTCACTATCTGCCCAGCCTGTTCCATTCTTAGGGGTTTCTTCTTTCTCTACAGAAAATCAATTTTAGAACAATATCCTTGTATATCAAATAAAGAATACAGAATAGTGCATGGGACTGAGTGCTTGCCACTCCTAAATCCCCATTACATCCTTTCGAAAATAGGGGATTTAAAGGCTTGTTCATAGGAATTTTCCAAATAAAAAAAGCAGACTTGATGTTTGAGATAGAAAGAAGTTCTGAAGCTTTTAATCCCAGAGTAAGCTGCTCAGGGTTCATTGCTTGGAAAGCACAAACCCCAAAGTACTCTGAATAGGATTCACATTATGTTTGAATTTGAATAAAACTGATATAGATACATTAATTTGTATATATTTTCTTAAAATACATAAAAATCTACTTTTTTATGTAATACATAAAAATTCCACTAATGTAGAAACAAAACACAATGTTAGCAGTACCAATAACTGTGACAAATAAAAATTACTGGTTAATTATACTACACTTTCATTGTTACAAAAATGACAAAATATAAATTACCTTCCTCAATATCAATACTATAATAACTTAATTTTTACCAATACATCATTTTAATGTGTATTTCGAGTATTAATTAACAAATTAAATATTCTCTGCTAGTGGATGGCAACATCACTATATCCAATGCTTGTTTAAGAAATAAATATAATACTCTTAAAAAGGTATCTAGAGTCTTCAATACTCTGTCAAGGACATATTTGTTGTAAGACACCAAAGAAATTTTCCCAGTTACCTCCCAATAAATTCAGTAGAGTTTAGAGAAGGAATGTAATGACACCTCAACTTTTGTATGACTCTTTTGTAGTTGAGACTTTAAAAACAATTCTTATGTCTATTTTGTGGTTTTCCTCTAAGTTGGTTTATATGCAGACTACTGAAGAGTTCCAAGGAAATGACTCACCCCACATTAAAGCAATGAAATCTTCTACAGAAAATTTGAAAGAATGATGAAATCGTTTAGTTGGTCCTACATTCTGTGATTAGTCTGTCTTGCTGACTGGAGACAATATTCTAATAAATTAAGCCAAAATAACATCCTCTAAAAAAATTGCTTGCTTTAAACGCCAATCAAATCTAAATTTATCAAGCTCCTCCTGTTGCTGCCATTCTAGTCCAGTGTGCAGCCAAGGGATTCTCTTCTCTTAGGTTTTCCGATCTCACTAAGTACAAACATGTGTTTGGAAGCAGAATAATTTTTGCATTATTTAGTAAACAGAATATTAAATATGGGTGTTGATAGGAAGAGCTACTATCATTCGAGCTCCAATATGCTGCATGCAGAGGAAGCTTCATGTCTGCATTCCAGTTTAAACAAGAAACAATAATCACCCACATCTAAGCTCACTTTGGACGAAGTGCACAAATGTGAATCTATAATACATGAATTTCCTCCATAAAAGTGTGATGTGATACTTTTAAAAATATTGTTAACTTATTTATTCCATTTACTTGCTATGTTTACTTCACTATTATTTAGGATAATAGTTTCACAGTGTGATGCAGGAATTGTCTCCTAAACCTATAAAATACGCAATTGTCCACAGAAATAGATCATTTCGCCATGCATTATTTTCCTAAAAGGTACTGTTTCTGGAATCCCACACTGACTTAGGAGTAGCACTATGTGGAAACCTTCTTCATGAGATTCAAAACTAATTAATCCTCCATGAACATACTATATTATGAACAAAAAGTTTTGATTAAAAAATAGATTAAATAAAAATTTTTATAAAACCATGTTTTTATTTTGTCTTATTTACCTCATTTGTTAAATTGTTTAGATGTCTGTTTTTATTTATTCATTTATTTATTTATTTATTTATTTATATCCCAAACGCTGCCCCTCACCAGATTCTCTCTCCCCCTTCCCCTTTCACTTCCTTTCTGAGTGGGTTGGGCTTCTCCGTGTTATTCCCCCACCCTGGTGCATCAAGTCTCTGGAGAATTAGGTGCATGCTCTCCCACTGAGGCCAGATATGACAACTCTCTTCTACATGTGTGCCAGGGGGCTTAGTCCAGCCTGTGTATTATCTTTGGTTGGTGCCTCAGTCTCTGAGAGCTACCAGGGAGTCCAGGTTAACTGACACTGGTTAGTCTTCCTGTGGGGTTCTCATCCCCTTCTGGGTCTTCAGACATTCCCCTAATTCTTCCATAAGGGTCCCGAACCTCCTTCCAATATTTAGCTGTGGGTATCTGCATCTGTTTTAGTCAGTTGTTGGGTAGAACTTCTCAGAGGAAAGTTAAGCTAGCCTCTGTCAGTAAGCATAATAAATTATCATTAATATTGTTAGGGATTGATGCTTGGCCATGCGATGGTTCTCAAGTTGGTTCAGTTATTGGTTGACCATTCCTTCAGTCTCTGTTCCATCTTTGTCCCTGCATTTCTTTTAGATAGGACAAATTTGGGGTTGAAAATTTTGTGCATGGGTTGATGTTCTTATCCATCCACTGGGGGTCCTGCCTGGCTATAGGAGATAGCCTCTTCATATTCCATGTTCCCACTGTTAGGCATCTGGCTAAGGTTACCTGGTAGTCTCTGCCATCCCAGGTCTCTAGGACTTCCTAGAGAATCCACCCAAACCCACGCAGGACAGCTGCAAGACTATATTCATTCTCTTGACTTTCTGGCCCTCTCTTCTATCTCTTCCCAGATCCTGATCCCTGTTCCTGACCCCTGTTCCTGTCCCCACGCCCACCCAGATTTCTCTCTCCTTCTGCCTCCCATGACTATTTTGTTCCCCCTTCTAAGGGATTGAAAGAAATGGTGTGAATGTAATGGTTAAGAGACAGGGGAATCTTGGAGGAACTAGAGGGTGAGAAACTGTAATCAGAATCGATTTAATGGGAAAAGAATTATTTTCAATCTAAAAAGTGGGAAATTTTTTAAAAGAAAGTAGTTAATATAATTATTCATTCCAAAAGCTTAATTAATCAGTGATAGGATACTTCACAAACTTATATGAAGTACAAATTTCTTCCTTTATAAAAACCATTTCTTAGATCTATAACTGCACCATGCAATAGAAATGAAATTTAAAACAAAAATGCAAAAAGAAACAAAAAAAAAGACAAACCAACAAAAAAAAAACAAAATAAAACAAAAACAAAGTGAACAAACAAACAAACAAAACACCACTTTAAAAACAATAGTTCATTAATTCATGTGGGTCCTGAACAACTGGAGCGGGGCTATCCCAAAAACTGGTGCTTGTAAGTGGGATATGTTCTAGTTGAGCAGCCTTGTCTGACTTCAGTGGGAGAGGATGTACCTAGCCTCACAAAGACTTGATGTGCCAGTTTGGGATTATATCTAGGGGGCCCCCACCTGTTCATAGGAGAAGGGGGAATGGTGTAAGAATTGTGGGGAATGACCAGGAGGAGGACAGTGAGATGTAAAGTGAATAATAATAATAATAATGATAATAATAAAATTAATGTTATTAAAATATATTTAAATATTAAAATTATAAAATATTATTGAGATATTATTATTAAAGTTTTAATGTTATTATTAAAATATTATTAAATTTAACTTCATTAAAATTTATTTAAAATTATTAAATCAATAAATTTATAAACAAACCATTCATTGTTGCCTCTCTAATTGAAACGTAGATATTCTTTACCAGGTAAAATTATATAATGTTCATTGATTAGTTTGCAATATTTAAGATCTTCATCTTTTCTGTCCATTTCAACTAGCCAAATGCCATTTATTTTAAAACAAATAGATCCAACAGACCCTCAGGAGGCAGAGCCAGAAGGAAATCTGTGCATCTGAAGCAAGCCTGGTCTACTAAGTAAGCACTTTGATAGTCAGGACTATAGAGACCTTGTCTCAAACAGACAAAACCAAAAACAAAACAAAATGAAAAGAAAGAGCCCAGGGAATATTAAAGTGAATTTAACTTGTCTGATATCAGAAAGAAGAGTTTTTCTTTCAATCATGACTGTAATCTACAGAACCAGGTTGTTGAAAAGTATTCAATATTTTTCATAATGTATGAAAAATATTTCATTGCTATGAAAAACATTTCCTGTGACGTGTAACAATTTATAAATACACTCATTATGTGATTTTCATATTGACTCTTGGAGTTGATAAGTGTTGGGGTATTGTCTTTTTGAAATCTAATATAGGAAAAAAAGACATGAAGCTATTTTTAACTGACATGTATCAAAGTGTGTCACTTGAAAATGTCTGCTATGTCTCCACCTCCAAATTATAAAGTTGAACAATTCACAACACTTTTTTTTATAAATAATTGTTGACTTGTAAATACTGTATACATGAGATGTAATTCACTCTTCTTGATGGTATTTTTTTTTCAACTGACACACAATTCTTAGGCATAGAAATTAATTCTTAGTGGATAAGAGAAAATGGTATTCAATAAATACACAGTGGAGGCCTCAATATGACTTGATATATTCACACTTACTGTTCTTCTTAATATACTTTGGCTTTTGGCTTAAAACACAGTTCACTAGTAAATTGTATTACATTTGTAGGAGGTACCAATTTAGGAGTGTGTGTGGGCATCAATTTATCATACTTCACAGAGAAGCAGACTTGATCCTTTAATTAAGTTAGACACATTACAGCTTTGAATACCCTGTTACTTTCACTCCACACCCTAATATGTACCTTTAATTGACTTGTATAATTTTCCCTTAAATCTTTGTTTAGTTTACAAAGAAGGGTTTTCTGACCCCTCATCTACTCTACATTATTAACCAAGATGCCCTATGTCATGGAATGCCAGTCATTACAACAAATTGTTCAGTGGTTGTCTTGACCAGGTACACTGTATTCTTTACTTTCATAGGATCTATCTCACTCCAGTGTTCCTTGGTATATCTTAAAGCCGTGTGGTAATTATGGCCTGTATCATTGTGAAGAAATTCAAATGTTTTAAGATTAGACTCTAGATAGATCTTTACAGAAACGTTACTTAATGGCTTAAAAAAAAAAGATGTTACAGGGTTGTTATAAAATTGTCAATGTGGAGTGATGATAAAATTTCCCATGACTTGAGTCTTTCACAATCTCCAAATCTCTTAAAAACTGTACAGAGTAACAATGGACAAGACTCTAGGAAGCTCTCTATACAAGTTGAATGGGGAAACTATGTCTTAGGTATTTCCTGACTATCAGATCTTCTATTCATCAAAATTTTAATTTTTATTTGGGAAACAACCATGTAACTCTAGTTAAATGCTCATGATCAAACTGATTATGTTTGAAGAATATTAAATTAGTTCTATATTTATATCATTTGCACTCTCCCTCTTATCCTTCACATGAATCCCTTTCAAATTCTTTAGTTACTCCACTATAATTATTATATATAGATAAATAGACAAACTCTCCCTCCCTCTTACTCTTTCTCTTTCTCACAAACAAATGTTTATAAGTTCATATAAATTTGAAATTTTGTGCACGTGATTAGGTCTGACCACATAGAATTAGACTATTTATCAGGGACTCATTTTTGGAATAAAGCTGATTTTTCCTCTCTCAGACGTCATTGATTGCCTACTGTCTTTTATTTAGGTTAGGAGACTTGTAAGATGTGTTCCAACCATTTCTGCATGTTGACTCTTGGTATCTTTTGCATGTATTATTTAGACATTCCTGTGATCTACAACATCCCTGTCATGTCTAGAAGATGCTATCTAGCAGCAGGTATCCTGATCCTCTCACTCCTACAATTGTTACATCTCATCTTCTATGGTATTTACGGAGCCTCAGGAAACATCAGTTCCCAGCACTCACATGGCAGCTCACACTGTCTGTAATCGCAGCAGCAAAGAAACTGATAACCACATAAGCAGGGAAAACACTAAATGAGCGCATAATAAAATAAATTGTTTTTTTAATGGTGGTTTAGAACCCTTGCTGTTATACTTCTTATTTAGGACAGTGTGCAGTGTAAACCATAGTCTCTAGTATTTCTTTGTATATATTGGAGGGTTGTACTGCAGCAGGGATGTCCTTCCGTTTTCCAACAGCTCAACATTGCTCACCACCAAACATCCAAACATCTGCACTTTCCTGCTAGTGACCCATGCCTTTAAACACTATGCAGATTTTATTAGCTGTATCCTCTCTCTCATCTCTCTCTCTCTCTCCAAAGTGATTCTCCGTGCATATCCTTTCTTCATTTCTCACTTTCTAGTCTCCCATGTTCTGCCGTCTTTGTCATTCTGCATAGCTTTCATATACTTATATCCCAGTAGCTTCCCAAAAGAGTCCATTTGTAAAGAATACAGATTATACTACATACAAATGAACTCCAAGAACTTTATCAATATGTAAGTATTGATGAAGAAGTAACATAAATAGGATTACTGTTTCTGAGTTAATCAAAACTTTTTATTCCAACATTTGAAAATATCAGTTCATTCTCCTTAGTGGGGAAAAATATCTTGAGCATTATTTCCCACATCCTCATTCAATCTTCCAGAAGTGCCTCGTGTATTTGATGCTTCATTGCTCTACTGCCTGATCTATTGATAAATACACACGGGGTTGGGCTGCTTCTCTTAATTACATGGAAAAAAAATCAACTCTTTGCCTCCAGATTTAATATACTACCTAAGAGGATGCCTCTTGTAAGTTAACAATAATTATGGAACTCCATTATACTCCTAAATAAAGCTAGCTCATTTAGCCTGTGAAATGAGCTATATTGATCTCTGTCATGAGAATTTAGGGAGACAATCTTATTAGGCTTTTTAAGTGTTTTGTGTCTTAAAAATAATCACTTGAAATATAGAAAAATAAACCACCAAAGTTAAAGTGAGATGAGGTTTTTAAACTATAGTATATATGGCCCAGCATATATTTAAGCTGAAACCTGCATTTTTACAGGAAGTTATAGAATATTATACTATTGATTTTAGCTTAGATTTTAGTAAAAATGCTGACTCCTCTAAATTGTGTTCTTCAAGTGTGTTAGGTCTGATCCTAACATTCTGCAGCGATGAGGAGAGTATATTTGCAAGATTAGGGAGACTGAAAGATTGATTTAAACACTTTAAAGTAGACAGTTCTGGTTTATTTCTAAGGAGACTGACAACACTAATAGAAATTCATTATCACATATGTAAGCTGCTGAGAGGTAAGATTATTTAAAAATGCCAAGATTCAAAACAAATTATACAAGCCATTGTTGTTGAAAGTAATACTAGAAAAGCTGCAGTTTCTTTAAAGGAAATGTTAAAGAAGGAGAAAAACACTTTTAAAAAAACCACAAAAACGTTTGAATAATAAATCATGAAAATTCCTGTGTAGGGGAATGCTAGAACAGTGAGGAGGAGTGGGTGGGTGGGGAGGGGAGCACCCTCATAGAAGAAGGGTGAAGGAAGATGGGATAGAGGGTTTGCAGAAGGGAAACCAGGAAGGGGGATAAAATATAAAATGTAAATACATAAAATAACCAATTAAAAATACAAAAATTAAATCAAAGCAAGAATGCTAGTAATCGGGAAAAAAGAAAGTCTACATTACAGGGATTTAAATATCTGCTCATGGACAAAAATTTTGATGAATGCAGAAATATTTTTGGGTGTATTTTCTTGTGTGAGGTGAAAATGACTCTTTGTCTGCAATGAGTAAACATCCATTATGTTTTATTTTCGAAACAGCATAGCACAGTGATTCTCAACCTTCCTAATTTGGTGACCCTTGAATAGAACTCCTCTTGTTGTGGTGACCCCCAACAATCGAAGTATTTTCTTGCTACTTCATAATTGTAATTTTGCTACTGTTATTAGTTGTAATAAAGATATTGGATATGTAGGATGTCTGATATGCAACCCCTCTGAAAGGGTTGTTTGACCCCCGCCCCTAGATACATGATGACCAACAGGTTGATGACTGCTGGCCTAACATGAGGGTCAAGAGAGAACTGGTGAGCCAGTCTATCTGGAAACTGCTGGGCAACAAGGGAAATGCATCATAAGAGTAATAAAAAATGAATTCTGAGTTAATAAGTTGTATACCACAATGAAAATTAAGTTTCATTTGATATACAATAGCATATTATTTCTTAACTCCAGAAATACCCAAATTGGGGTTGTTAAGCAGAACATTCAGTCTCTGAACAGTTATTGAGCATGGTAGACAACATACATAACCAGTAAAATAAATATCACTTAAAATATTAGAAGAATAGAAAGTATTAAAAGATGTGAATTTTTAAGTTTATTAGTGGAATTAGAAGACCTATCTGATGTTGCAGGAGCCCTACTGTTAAGGTAAAGTATTAATAGGCAACATTCATTGACTTATAATAAATATCTACTACACATGGACACAACTTAATACTATTGTGTTGCTAATGACACTGTTTTCACAGAGAGTGGGTGATCTAACAATCCAACTGAGCTCTACACTTTGTTATTAACATACAATTAAACTTTAATGAAGAGTGCCCTTGGGATTCTATTTTCTTGGCCTGGAGGAAACATATCATGCATTCTTTAAGGATTAGGACTCTCCTGCCTTTCTGCTGTTTAATCCTGTTGAGGTGCCATGAGTCTCAGCTGCTCAACGACATTGGTATGTGATTAAAGCTAACAGACTCAAACATGTGACTCATGTGTGTGCAGAACACCTGCATATATGAATAGCAGTCATGACCTTTTGCTCAAAGAGTTTTTATCGAAATTATTGATTGCATTTCTTTTTCCAAACACTGTAGCTAGCACTCAAGTAGGAAAAGGATAAAAGATATGTTGTAGCTCATCTGAATTTAAACCTCTGTGTTTAAAAATATCATATGTGTGTGTGTGTGTAAAGAATATTTGCAAATATATCTACTTAGAACCAGACATAGAAAATGTAAGAGATGCTTACAATTAAATGATAAATAATATTTTTAGAGTTGTCGAATATTGGAATAGATATTTCTGGAAAGAGGATACACAGTGGACACTAACCACTTGAAAAGATAAAAAACTGAAGTCATTAGAAATCTTGTATCAAGAGCCTGGATCATTTAGAAGATACCAATGTGGATCAGGATAGCAGCAGTCAATCACCGAGTCAGCAATTCCTAACAACAGAAATGATCGTTATTTAGCTTTCATAAGCTGATATATCAAATATATATGAATGTTTGTTGTTATACACAGAGTTGTTTATTATTATTATTATTATTATTATTATTATTATTATTATTATTTATTTTACTTATTCACTTCACATCCTGCTCACTGACCCCCTCCCTGTCACCCCTGCCTACAACCCTTCCTCCATTCCCCCCCTCCCAGCTTCTCCACTGAGCATGTGGGGATACCCTTGCTATACCCCCACCCTGGTACATTAAGTCTCTGTGAGGTTAGGGTATTCTCTTCTCCCACTGAGGCCAGACAAGACAGCTCAGCTAGAAAAATATATCTCACATACAGACAACATCTTTTGGGATAGCCCTAGCTCTAGTTGTGCAGGACCCAAAAAGAATGTAGGACTCACTTATGCATATAACATGGCTGAATTTTCGAAAGTTCAGGGGACAGGTCACTATGACTCTGCCTATGATTCACTTGTCCTTATCTAAGTTGGTAACACAAAGTCCTGGGTCTCTGTGGAAAAACACTGAATCAGACGGCTATAAGCTATTGTAAACAGGCAGCTTTTGTGGAAATTTACCAGCCTGAGTAGTCATAGACCTTGTAAATAGACAGCCTTGGCAGATAGTACCAACTTAGTTTCTTAAATAAGAAGATTCTTTAAATTTAGACAACTCACCAGAAAAGAATATTAAGAATTATTTTCTTCCTTTAAACCTTCTAATATTTCTTAACTTAGGGACATTAACATTAATGATTTGTTTCACTGAAATTTTTTTGTAAGAAATAGACAATGGAAGCATATTCATCATGTGAAGATTCTTCATAACTCATTCAAGAATTAACAGAAAATACTGCATAAATAAAATATTTTGTACGAACTTTCTGTATAATAACAACTGAAATCTTACACCATCCATAAGAAGAGTAAGTGAATGTAGAGTATGTTAATTCTGTGCCAGTCATGCAAATTTTGTTTTTTCTACTTTGAAATATAAAGCTTTACCACATATTGATTTATTTATTTACTCATCAATTAATTAAATAATTCATAAGCTCTGATGTTTCAAATGAGACTTGGAGTTTTATCTGTGTTATTAAAAATAAAATTTCCATTATTTTCGTGGCTAAATATCATTCAATAAACATGAGTAGGCCTGTCAGTATGTAGTAAACGCCAAAAATGTAGAAAACGTACAAATTATAGCAAAGTAGTAGTTCCATTTTTAACTTTTTTAAATTCCACACAAAATATGTAATATTTGTGTTATTTTATCTTTATAGCAAAAACATTTATATTTTTATTTCTATACTCATCATTAATATTTTGGGGGTTTCACATTTTTACATAATAAGAATGAAGTGCTATTAAGATATGTTTTTTAATATTTATTTATTTACACTTCAGACTTTATTCCTCTCCCACCCTCCGACCATTCCACATCCCATACCTCCTCCCTGCCCTCCCTGTCTCCACAAGGATATCCGCACCACCCACCCCCACCCCACCAGACCTCTAAACTCCCTGGGGCCTCCAGTCTCTTGAGGATTAGGTTCATCTCCTCAGACTGAACCCAGTCCTAGCAGTCTTCTGCTGTATATGTCTTGGGGGCCTCATATCAACTAGTGTATGTTGCACAGCTTGGTAGTTCAGTGTTTGAGAGATCTCCGAGGTTCAGGTTAATTGAGATTCCTTGTCCTCCTACAGGGTCGCCCTCCTCCTCAGCTTCTTCCAGCCTTTCCCTAATCCAACCACAAAGGTCAGCAGCTTCTGTCCATTAGTTGGGTGTAAATATATGCATGTGACTCAGCTGCTTCTTGGGTCTTTCAGGGTTCAGTCATGAGGTTCAATTTTGTGAGCGGTATCTAGCCTCAGTAATAGTGTCAGGCCTTGGGACCTTCCCTTGAGCTGGATCTCACTTTGGGCCTGTTGCTGACCTTCTTTTCCTCAGGCTTCTCTTCTTTTCCATCCCTGCAATTCTTTCACATAGGAACAATTATGGGTCAGAGTTTGGACTGTGGGTTGGCAATCCTTGATGCCCTGTCTTTCTGATGGTGGTGGGCAGAAAGTTCCTCCTCCTCACTGTTGGGCATTTCATCCAAGGTCCCTCCCTTTGAGTCTTGAGAGTCTCTCACCCCCCAGGTCTCTGGTGCTTTCTGCTGCCTTGTCAAAATCTCTTTACTGTAAAGAAGTGAGTTTATTTTTGTTTCATTGGTCTGCAGGTCAATATTTATGCTCTACACTTACCTGGTCTCTGCTCACATACCTAACCAGGAACTATAATGTCTTTAGTTTTACTCTCTTAATTCAAGATAATCTTGACATTTCAGAATCTTTTATTGTTCTTGTGGTCTTCAGTGTTATTGTTTTATTTAACATATTTAACATCCTGCTTGAAGTTAGCATACTTTTGTGCTGAAATGTTTTAATATTGTTTAATAGCATAAATATTTATATGTTCTTTTACTTTAATTACACAATGATCGCAGAATTTTTGATTCTATAAGTATTTATATTTTTCTCAACTCCATTTCAAAACATACATACATATATTTTCGGCATTAAAAGGACAGCTAAATATTAGCATTAGGACCACCATTGCTTTTGTGGTATACAGTCTAATCCTAAGAACAAATATTTTCTTGTAAGTTATTGCTAAATAAATTAGTCACCCAAAACATAATGACTATATGCAGCTTGTATGTCTAATAATTTTGTGGGGATGATGCAGATGGTTGTGGCTAAAGTAGTCTCAGTGTCATGTGGTGCTAGGCACTAAGCAATCTGAACTCAGAGAGATAGCTAAATGCTGTATTTATCATATTACATTAGGTTTTTCTTACATAATTATGTAAGAAAATAATTATGTAAGATGTCTTGTAAGGCAACTATGTATGCAAAAGATCAATGTTGCCTCTGTCATTTCTCAAAATAGTAACCCTAGTCTTGGCAAGTTTTCATTTCCCTAATACTCTATCCTCAAGAGTACCACAATACAAACAGCCCAAGTACAAGGGACTGTAGTCAGAACTCATGTTGACAGAATATGAAGCAATTTGTTTTCGTCAAAGCCAGACATCTGATGGTTCCATAAATATTACATAGAATTAGGGCAATAATTTTGCAGGATAAAATTTTGTTCTTCTAAAATCCTTTGTGCCATTTTTTTTTTGTTTGAATGAAATTATTTTTACAGTCGTTTTCATTCTAATCAGCTCAATTACAATCGTATTACATTCACATTGATTTCAGCAAATACAGATGCAATTAGTAATTTTAATCACCCAATTTAATACACTATAGTAACAAAAATAGGTAGTTTGTGAGTCAATATAGAATTATTTATATTAAGATTGTATACAGCGAGTCTTAAATATTCTGTCTGGCTCAGAAAAATGGGGACAATTTTACATTCTTTATCTGCAGCATTTCCTAATTTTCCTCCCAGATCTATAAATATTCTTGATTCAGGATCATTGGGCTTCTACACAAAGGCATCTGTTTTAGTCCTCATTTCGGCTCTCTTGTTTGCATAACCATTTCACCATTGCTGTAAATTTAGTATACAATCCCATCAGCGTATGCTGAAAGCACATTTGACTTGTTAAAAATCTATCTTCTACTTTGGCAAAAGTGTTTACAATGAGTAGTAGATTTTCTAAATTAGGCCACATGTCATGTGCTAAATTGAAAAAGCATCTGGATATTTATGGACAGTGTTATTACAGAATCACCATGTATTTATTGCGAAACGTCTCAGTAAAGGGAAAGTATAGATGAGAATTATCAACTTGAATCTTAATGATCGCCATTCTTTCTTTCCATTTGCCTGGCTCTTTATTAAAGTGAATGGTTGTTGTCCAGAGCACTGCTTATACTGCACAGCGAGAGAATTAGAATTTATAAAAGGACCTGGTACATTGATTGTGGCCCTGTACTCTGAATAAAATAAATGCTTAGTCTCTATTTCTGTAAACCCCATGTATTATAATGTATCACATCAAAATAAAACTATTAAACTCCAGGTGTATTAATGAAACTTGATTGAACTTCAAGTGTATGCATGTGTTTAAAGTTTGTACATAATATTGTGCCAAAGAATTCTCTGTTGATCTCTGATGTCTGCTGTTTGACTGGCTACCAGTTTCTAACTCACTTGTTTTTGTTTCACTTCCACTGACAAAATTCTAAACCAATTTCAAATAAATTAACTAAAGTAATACTGTCACTCATAACAGTGAACAATGAATACACAACATTCTTTAAATGTTAATCATTTTGTTCCAAAATCACTATAAAAGTTTATGTAGTATTGGAATGTCTGAAAGGTCACTTAGAGATTATAGAGTAGAGTCTCTTTTTCTCTCACTACAGGGTTATATTTAAATTTTAGTTAAAATACTAATTAAAATATAATTATGTCATTTCACCCATCCTTTTATTATTTGTCCTATATAGTCTTTCCTTGTTCTATTCTATGTTATTTACTTTTCTTGAGGCAGGGAACAAACACATGAAAAGAAGCAATGTAAGGGAAGAAGTTGTTTGGGTTTTTTTGTTTGTTTGTTTTTTTGGTTTTTTGGTTTTTGTTTTGTTTTTTTTTTTTTTTTTTTTTTTTTTTGACTTACATTTGAAGGTGTGCATTATCTTACAGCAGGAATAGAATGGTGGCAGGGGGTGACAGCTGGTTATATTGGATCTCCAGTCAGTAAGCTGAGAATTACCATCACGAAGTAAAAAATTTACCATCAAATGTGCCTGAAAACTAAAGCCTCAATGTCATTGGACCAACTTCCTGCAGTGAGGCTCCTCCTCTTAGAGTTTCCATAACTGCTGGGAACAGCCCCTTCAGCTGAGGACCACTTTTTTCAAACATGTGAACCCAAAGGAGACATTTCACACTTAGACGATGCACTGTCCTCAGAATACACTTCACTTAATCTAATCTATTGGCAACACACACACACAAACACACATACCACCTGGCCAATATAGCAGCATGCCTTGGTTTTCCGTGGCCAGAAAATTTTCATTCAGACATTTTGTGTATTAATACATGAGAGCAGGTAGATGCTTGTGTGATAGCTAGCTTTAGGTTCATTAAACTTCAAATGATTAAGAGAACTAAGAAACACATGTTTTAGAAAATAAATGGTCATAAATACATTTTATGGTAAGCCAAGTATGTGTTTCCTTGATTGTTAAAAGATAAATGAGACTGAATTCTCCATTTTTCAATTTTTCTTCAAAAAATTGCTGGCACACACTTAGCTAGATAAATTCAATAACGTGACTTGCTTTATAAGTCGCTGTAAAGTTGTATATGGTTTTAAAGGCTCTAATGGAAAAACTTTCAGTTTTTGCATATTTTTAAATTTTATATTCACTTTTCTCATAAACCTGCAATATAAATAGTTTGGTTTTGATTTCAATTTAATTGGATTTTCCAATTAAGATGAAACTCTAGCAAATTGGGTACAGATCTATTTTCTATTTTTGATATATATATATATCAAATATATATATATTTACTTATTGAATGTTAAAATATGATTTATTTTGTATAAAAGAGTTTTAACCCTTTATTATAGTGTCATCATCTTCTATTTCCAACTGCTTCTCACTTTTCCTATGGATAATTGTACTCTTTGTTTACATGTTTAACTTCCATTTCTTGCTCACAAGGTATATCCCAGCATACTTGGAAGTATCTTCTACTCCCTCGTTCTCATCGCACTAATGGAGTACAAGACATTTGGGGTTGAACCGTAGATCTTCATGAAAATACAATAAATATCATGAAAAGAAGATAATTGGAAAAACAAAAACCCGTCCATCTTAATCCCACAACTAGCCCAATCCTTATAATGTAGGCTATATCTAGCAACATTAATTTTCATTACTGCTAATGGGATTTTCTTGCTCTGATGATACAACTCTTTTTATATTCTGTCATGTTATCTTTTCCCTATCTCATCTCCTCCTACATATAAAATACTTCTGTTAAATCTTGCTATTTAAAAGTTTATGTAAACATAAATACTTATGCATGAGATTATCCAAACTTTAAATTTAAATAATAACATGTAACAAGATCCTTCTTCTGTTGGCATATTTGTTTACTACTTTATTGGGTTCTTATACCTCTACCTCCCTTCCAAGCTCCAACACTAGGTAGGAGAGAAAAGAAGGTTAGAGGTGAAAGAGGTCTAAATATCTTCCAGCAAACAAAATATAGTATTTGCTGCTGATTAGGGAACTTCTGTTCCTTGGGGAAAGTCTCATCTTCATTCATCTTCATTATCAGGATCTGTGTAGTCCTGGCTATCCTGGAACTCACTCTGTAGACCAGGCTGGCCTACGAACTCAGAAATCCACCTGCCTCTGCCTCCCAAGTGCTGGGATTAAAGGCGTGCGCCACCACCGCCCGGCTATCTCCAACTTCTCATCAAATGATAACAGCAGCAACCAGGAGCAGTAACGGAACAGACTCCGACTCCGACTCCTCCTCCTCCTCCTCCTCCTTCTCCTCCTCCTCCTCCTCCTCCTCCTCCTCCTCCTCCTCCTCCTCCTCCTCCTCCTCCTCCTCCTCCTCCTCCTCCTCCTCCTCCTCCTTCTCCTCCTCCTCCTCCTTTTCCTCCTCCTCCTTTTCCTCCTCCTCCTCTTTCTCCTTTTTCTTTTCCTCCTCTTCCTCCTCTTCCTCCTCCTCCTCCTCCTCCTCCTCCTCCTCCTCCTCCTCCTCCTCCTCCTCCTCCTCCTCTTCCTCCTCTTCCTCCTCCTTCTTTTTTGGGGTGCTACTGTCCAGCTCTGGGCTCTAGCATTTATACCCCCTCCATTGTCCCTTCCAATTAAATTATCTGCAGCTGAAAAAAATATCATGCCCTTGCCAGTGCAAGAGGTAAAACATAATCACCTGCTGTGAAGCAGCCTCTTATCCCACACCTGGGGTAAAGCAAAAATATATTCACATAACACAACTGGGTTTTAAACCAAAATTCCCATTACATTCTTCCTTACTCAGGCCCCTTAAAGACTAGAATCCTCTACTTATAGCTGAAATCCTTCAGGAGTTGAATCTAGAAAAATGTTGACTTTGCTATTTCTTAAAACTGTATTCATACACACTATAGTTACTCTCTAGAAACTGAAGCATATCAGAACTGACTTTGCCTCTATCTTCTTTCCTTTGTTAATTCTTATTTATTCGCCCACATGTGAGACATGGGTGAGTATTATGAGATTTCAGCATCCCAGCCCAAAATTGTAATAAGAAGAAGGAGTCTATGGACAAAGGCATGTGCACACACACACACACACACACACATGCGGGCACACAATTTCTTTTTTGGTTTTACTTCACAGTGACCTTTATACAAATACTTAAAGGATAGTAAAGTTTGTTACTAAAAACAGGACAATAAAACCTACTTTTGTTGGTACTAATAATTACATGCTTGTGAGTTTGTGCTTCCAAGTCTCAGCAACACGACTTTCTGGGCATGACCCCTACATGCAAATGAGACATGCAAATGAGAACAAAGGAAAAGGTCCAGGAAACTAAGGAATACTGAGAGTAGGAGAAATAGTCTTCCGCAGAGAGGAGCACACAAATTAATTAGGCAATACCAATACATTATACAGGCTGAATGGGTTAAACTTTTAAAATTAATGGGGAAAAGAGACCATGTATTGGAAAAAAATGAAGACCTATAAGGGGTGGGTTTGAGGAGGAAATGGTATATTCATAATTTCAAATAATAAAATAAATATATTTTTAATATTCCCAAGTCTAAAAAATAAATATTTTTAAGATTACAAGTGGTATACAGTTCTTCCAAATAGAAGGCACTATTAATGTAAACACTCTATTGTCTTAAATTTTGAGAGACTAAATATTCAGTGAAAGTACTTTAAGAACTCGGGAGTGGAAATATTTCAACTTATCATTTGCAGATAATAAGAAACAACATAACTGTGATGTGTAAGTGTATATTTACCTGGAGAGAAAAAGATAAACATTGCAAAATCTCCTTGTGACTCAACAAGAAAAGTCCTGTGTAAATTCTGACAGTTAGGTTCAGGGCATGAAGGTTCTAAATATTTACAGGGAGGGTATTTCAAAGATTATAATGACAAGTACTTCAGATAAAAAAAAAATCACATAACCAGATGCCTCTTTGGCAAATATATATTAAATGAATAATTCAGAAGAGTTATGACTCTTATGTTAGCCATTATGTTAACCATTATGTTAAGGTCTGATATAAGGAATAAAACAGAAAAATTTGTGAATAACATAGGAAATTGTGTTCATTTGGGTCAGTATTATTTCATCCTTCCTGGTCCGTATATAGAATCATCATACTGTATTCAGTATAGCTTTTACCTAATGTTTAGGTTAATAATAGAAGATAGCACAGAAAAACAGAGAGAGAGAAACCACAGCTGTTGTACTGACTAGAAAGGATCCCCTCACCATGCTGTGTCTATTGCCTCTCCAAGGACATTTTGTTTGGCACTGTGTAGGTTTGTGTAAAACTGTAGCTTTCTTGTTTCCCAGAAATGTTGTGATGTTCTCACTAAAGTGTAGCTTGATGTTGAGTCAAAAGATGGAACTAAAGAATTCTGAGAAGTACTTAAAAATTGCTCATCAAAGACCTTTTTAGTAAACATTTATAAAGTCCCTTCATTTCCAAGATCATTTTATTAACTATTAAACAAAAAAAATGATCTTTTGTTCCTTTCAATTTAGTGATAGGAATGAAATATGTCATATGAAAGAATCAAGTTGTAAAATTTATGCTTAATCAAGTTTTGATATGTAACACTGGACCATAAATATAAAAGTCAGCTTGCATATAGCAGGCTATATGCAAACTTTAGCCAGTCAAACAGGGAGGCACCAGGACACACACACACAAAAACAGAAAGGTAAGTGTACAGCTATTTTGACTTCCCTATTTATACAATGCAGAAGAAATTGTATATAGAAATCTTCGGACATCTAACAGATTGTTCTAATTGATATTTTTAAGCATTATTAATGACCATGTTCAAATATTGCTTCTTTTTAAATAATTTGAAATTTCTGAGCTGTTAACATGAGCTAAATAACTGAAGAAAAAAAAACATGTTATTGGACTAACAGTTCCAGTCTTGCACTGAAAGCATAGAGGAATGGTCAATATAGTTATTCATAGACTCTTGAATTTATGAAGGATTGATCTGAATCTCCAGTAAATCCAAAACGCCTTTCTCTTATCTAGATTCACAATATAGGGACATTACTACATCTCTAAATCAATCCTAGTGTGATCCTAGGGAATTCAGCAGTGTTTGAATGATGCCTTAACACTCTTCATTCTACTGTCATATATCACTGGATTGTGAAATTTTTAGTGAAGGGAATTCATTATGCTTAGCGTGCAAGAGAAACTATGCTTAGCATTCTTCGTGGGAGCTGCACACCTTACTATTTTGACATTTTGAATATTTATTTTTAAAAAGGCAAATTTCTAGTCTTGCGAAAAGTCAGGCAGGAAATGGCAGAACAGTCAAGCCATCTGGCCCATAATGAGCTGTATTAAGGGAAAAGCGACGACTGATGTTAAAAGTTGCACGTCACCTATTCTGCAGAGCTGACTGTTAAATCTCATGGTCTAGCTTTAGCCTTTAACTTTTTTGTGTTCTAATGAGTCAATCCAAAAAGTAACACTGCTTGTTCTGTTACCAGAGTCTTGCTGTGTGCATATTTTAGCCTTTTTTTACAAGGTGTGAATTGAAATTCAACTCGCTGCGAAGTTTTTAATAACTCCAACCAATTAGGTAATACGAAAAGATACCCAGAGTGAACACATTAATGGTAATCCCTTTTGCAAAACACAATCCCAAGAAAGTTCCCAGAGAACAGCTTGCTGACCTCTGAATACCAGTCATGTTGGCTTTCTCAAAAGTGTCTATAGAGCTAACAGTCAAGGCAGAAAGATGGGAGTCTGTTTTCCCCTGTGAGGCTAGGAGTTTCTAGTTCGTCAAAAACACTATAATCTGAGATTTGCTGTGTCTTCAGTGGTTTATGGGAAATCCTTCAGCCTGTTTTAGAAGAGTCAGTTTATATCATAAAAATGGAATTAAATTTGAGGGCTTGATGAGATAAACTAGTATAAGAAGAAAATGAATCTTTGCCATTTTGTCCTATTGACAGTGTTCTTTGCTTTACAGAAGCTTTGCAATTTTATGAGATCCCATTTGTCAATTCTTTATCTTAGAGCCTGAGCCATTGATGTCTATTCAGGAAATTTTCTCCTGTGCTGATGTGTTTGAGACACTTTCCCACTTTCGTTTCTATTAGATTCAGTGTATCTGGTTTTATGTGGAGGTCCTTGATCCACATGGACTTGAGCTTTGTACAGAGATAAGAATAGATCGATTTGCATTCCTCTACATGCTGACCGCCACTTGAACCAGCACCATTTGTTGAATACATGATCTTTTTTTTTCCCCCACTGGATGGTTTTGGCCTCTTTGTCAAAGATCAGGCAAAAAAGAATTGAGCTTAAAGGAAAACAAAGGTTTTTGAACAACTACACACAGCAGCATCTCTGCATTTTTAGGCATCATTTCAGAACTTTTAGTGTCAGAATCTCTGGTACAATTTCTAATCGTCCTTCTCTTCTGAGTATCATCTCTTTTTCTTATACTAGAAATCTGATGTGTTCACAGATCTGTGTTCACAGATGGCACCATGAATAGACAGTCTTTTTTTTTGTTGTTTCTTTTTGTTTTTGTTTTTTTGTTTTTTTGTTTTTCAAGACAGGGTTTCTCTGTGTAGTCCTGGCTGTCCTGGAACTCACTCTGTAGATCAGGCTGGCCTCGAACTCAGAAATCCGCCTGCCTCTGCCTCCCAAGTGCTGGGATTAAAGGCATGTGCCACCACCGCCCCGCCAAAACTTTTTTTTTTTTCCCTATGAGACTCGGGAGGAGACAAACTGGACGCGGCGGGATTCGAACGCGCAGGTAGAAAGAGAGCGCCAAGGGCCCCGCGCCCTCTGCAGGCTGCGCCACCACCGGTTCGCTATGAATAGATGACAGTCTTATGTGTGTACTTTTATGTTTGCTCTCAGTTTATGTCTGTAAACCAAACTCAAGGCAAAGGTAGTAGATTTCTCATGTTCGCAAGCCGTAGAGAAGATGAAAGAACAATAACCTAAAACCAGTAAATGGTTATTGAAAAATGCCTTACTAAATGAATAGAAAATTAATATATAAAAGGATTTTCATATTTTTTTACTTATCAATAATAGTAGCATGATTTCATGTCACATTCTCTCATGCTTAATTAAATGAATTCCACTCACTTTTCTGGTGTGTCCTAAACATGTATACATAATCTCTATTTTAAGTTGTAGTTCATAGACTGACAAAAACAATCTACAATAAATTAAATAATGTAGAATACCTGTCACTTAATGAATTTTGACCAGCCAGCTATACTTCACCTGAGACTTGTGCTCCTCTCCCCCCTGTTCATTTTGGCTCAAGGGAGACATTTACAGTTACTTATTCAGCCTCACAAATATGAGAAGAGTTTCTGTCTGTTACAACAGACACTCTGAGTACCTATCATAAGCATCGTAACCAAATGCAGTCACTCACTGTTCTTGCTGTCTGACTCTCTTCTTCCTGCGTCTGTTGATTAGACTCAGATGTTCTGGCTAAAGTGGCTCCAGGGTCAGCATAACAACCAAACACCTGGCTTTGTCTTGGATAAGGTTTTCTCTCAGTTTCTCTTCTTTGGCTGCAGATGTAGCCATCAGATGTTTCTCAATATGATATATTTTAGAATTATTAATGCTTATTTTTTTTATTTTCCTGCATTTTAAAATATTTTTTGTAACTTGTGTGTAGTCCATATACACAATGGAATTGTAAAAAAAAAAAAAAAAAAAAAAACAAAATCATCAATTTTGCAAGTTAATAGCATAGAACAAGTGTCATTATACTGATTGGACTACCCCCTTCACAGAAAAAAAAAAAAAAAACTCTACATGTTCTGCTTCTATGTGGATACTCACTTCAAATCCCTAATATCTTATGTTTTTCTCTGAGACCTATAGGAGACAGGAAAATAGAAGGCAGACATGTGAGATTAATTGGGTTGCAAGACAGCACGCAAACTTAAAACTTTGCCATGTATCTTTCTACTTTGTAAGCCTTCCTTTTTCACTCCCCTCATGCATGCCTGTGATTCCAGGTCCTCTTCTTATGCCTCTCCAGCCCTAAAATAGCTCTTCTTTGCTCTCATGTTATACGCATACTACTCTCTCATCTCCCTGCACTCAGGTGGCAGCTCACAATAGTCTGTAACTCCATTTCCACAGAATCCACCTGCTTCTCCCGCTCTCTACAAGATAAAAGTACTTACATGGTTCACCTATATACATGAATGCAAATACTCATACACGTTAAAGAAAAACAATTATTTTAAGAGATAACATACAAAATATATTTTAAATTGTATTTTTATATTAGAAAAAAACAAAAATGAGAAAAAGCATTATAGCAATTTTTTTCTGTTTGGAATTCAAATTAATTGGACAATTTAGTTTTTAAAATATATAACAAGAACTATATATTTAATTACCATTTTTGCTAAATAAAAATGCATCACTCACTTATGTGAAGACTTTTATGCATCCTAACTTGCTCTATCCAAAAAAATATTTATCTCTGTCCTTATAATTTTCTCTTTTAATTCTTATGGTTCCTTTTCTTCCTTTTTTCTTTATTTCCTCCCTCTCACCCTTCTTACACCATCTTTCCAACCTCCTCTTCTTACATTTTTCAAACTTCTGTCTTCTCTAATAGTTCTAATAGTACGAATAGAGATGTTTATAGGGACTATAAAGATGACTGAGCGGCTAAGAGCTCTTGATCTTCTTGGAGAAGAGCTTTTAGTTCTTAGTTCCCCACAAGGTGGCTTGTGAAAATCTAGAATTCCAGTTCTGAGGGAATGGATGTCTCCTTTTGACAACCATTAGCCCTGTACATATTATGCACAAATATACCTATAGACAAATAACTAAAACACATACAGTAAAATGAATGTTAAACCCCTTTTATAAAAAAATGAGACTTTCTAGGTAGAAATTGCTATGCTTTACAAAGATATGTGAATTGTATTAAGATTTCGTTCCAGCTTGAGGCCCAACTGCAATCCACATTTCTATTTACTTAAGCAGTTGTTTCTGACTGCTTCCTCTTATTCAGTACTCACTATCTGACAAGGTATTTCTCCAGAGAACACAGATGTGAGAACTGAACAGTATCAATATTCTGCAGTTGAAGTACAAACGAATCTAAGACAAATTGATCTCTATGTGTTTTCATTCAAGTGTGAAGTAAATTTGACAGTTATGTTAGGCTTAAGTCCATTACAAACATACAGAACAAAACATTAAAGATGTTAGTATGTTGTTATACTAACAAGGCTCATGACCAGATTAAAATATTAAAATAAACAAAATGATTTTTTCCAACCAAAAAGTAAAAGCTAAGATAGTTCCATCAGAAATCTCCATGAACAAATATTCAGATGTGCATGGTCCTATAATTATCTGTCATTTCTACCATAAGCATGCTGATATACTGTACATGACTGCTTTTTATGTATCTTCACAATGTACAATATGCCACCAAAATAAATTAAAGGAAGGAAGTTCTGTGAATAAACAGAAGCATGGCCTATAAATTATACAATATTTTATTTGAACCAAGGATATTATGTAGACTAGGAAGGTAACATTGAATCTATGGAATTTCAGATCATTTATTTAAAAAACATTATTTATTTACATATTTGCACTCGGGAAGAGAAACTTAAGAATGAGCCAGGAGACCACTTTCTGCCATGAGACCCAGGTATACACTCAAGCCATATTGCTGATTAAAAGTACAGTAACAAATAACTGAAAACTGATCCAGTAGTCTTTTTTTTTATTATTCTTTAAAAAAATGAACCTCTTTATTCTTGGAAGACTACATGTCACATAAGTGAGAGCAGCACAATTTACTTGGGTCAATCACATTCTAACAGGCCTATAGCAAATAAATGTGTAGAATTGTTGCTATGTTAAACACAAACTCACTTTAAGTTGTGGTTATAAGTTCAATCAATTCTGAAGTAATCTCTAGAGAACAGACTCAGATCTCTTAGTGTCCTCATTATTACTTCTAAATCATTTCAGTTTTCTTTTAACCTTCCAATGCACTACCAATCTGCCAACTGTAGGAAATGAGAATAATTTTTTTTTCCTTTGACATACTGCGTATGTAGGTACACCGCTATCACATTGTTATAACAAGGATGACCAATTGCTCTTTTTCTGAGAATAGTAATTCAAGATGTGGTTATTTGAGTGGCTATGGAGACGAATAATGAATTTCTCAAATGCTTAGATTCTATCTTCTGCTCTAAAAAATGTTCAACTCAGCTCTGTTCTGACTTTATGCCTTATCTCACGGAACAAAATTACCAGAATATTCTGTAGAAATAGCACAAAGTCATTTACTTTAGAATTGACTAGCTATAGTTTCAAAAAAGGCTCATAGACCTCCCAAATAGTAAGAAGTAGATAATTCAAAATCACACAAACTGAAACAAACGTACCCAGTTTGAGAAACAAAACACTGCTTAGTGTTTGGCACCCAAAGAATCACAATTCGCCAATTCTTAGATTATGGCTTTGTTTGTAGCTAAAAATGATTTTATTTGTAGCTAAAGTTGTCAAGAATCATTGACTATTGTTACACTAACTCCATCAAATATTTATTAACAATGTTCTTTGTAAAAATAGATTCAGGGTTTTTTTCTTACTAATAATGAAATGTATCCCACATTCTTGACATCCAATCAGGATATCTTATTGTAAAAAGCAATCAACCACAACCAAAGATATTTCTATTTATTATGTATGTTATAGTTGACAAAGAAGTAGACACACTTAGTTTATATGACATCATCTATTCTGTTTCAAACTTTAATATTATTAGAATATTTTATATAAAATGTATTTTATATAAAATATATATTAGATATTTATCTGTTGTTATGTAATGTTGATATATATATATATATATATATTCAACAGACTAAATTTAATTCCATGTGTTGTCATTTAATGGCCTCCCTTGACACTTTTATTTCTATTTGCTCAGCTTCTTAGAGATACTTCATTTTTTTCCTGTATCTCACGCATGCAAGTTCAATCATAGTTCCTCAGTGCTGGTTTTTCTTATTTCTTTGTTCATTTTAGACTCATTTAAAAATCGAAACTATTCCCTCCAATTTTCGTGCGGAAATTGAAATTGAAGCAGTGACAAATATGTTGCAGGCTAAAAGCAAATAAGCAGACAACAGTCCTTGCCATTAAGACAGAGAAATGTGGAAAACTGAACAAAAAATAATTTGAGAGCATAGTCTGTCTTGGCCTTTTTTCCCCCAAAAAAAGTCTAAATATACTACATTATTCATTAAAATAAAATCTTTGAAATATGTTCTCTCCTAAATTGCTTTAAAACCTGACTGTAAATATATATAACATAGGATATAACACTGAAGAGAGGGCTTAGCAGGACCAAGGTTAGTTGATCTTTGATGAACGGTGAGTAGTTTGGTATTGATAAGATTAGTGGTACCTGGGTGGTGGGGGAAAGGGGATAAGGGGATAAAATCTGAAATGTAAATATAATATCCAATAAAAATAAATTTAAAAAAAGATTAGTGGTGCTGATGGGTAACAGAGTAAGCAATGCGAAATAGAGCAAAAACGTGAGCAGATGCCAACCCTCTTTCTGCCCTACTACATAAAAGCTCTTGGATATACTCAGAGGCAGTAAAGTTGGGGACTCACGTCTTTTTGAAATGATGTTAAAAGCTAGGTGAAGAATGGCTGCAAGAGATTAAGATGTTAAAGATGTAGTTACATAGAGCACAGCATAATTGCTTTTCTATTTGTCTTCTGTGCATTGAATACTCTGTATAAGCCTCTTCAGTCTGTTGGAATCTTGGCTGTCCTAAAATATCTGACCCAAATATAACTTCTAAATGAAGCTTTCCTAAATCCAATTATGGTCTTTCTATTCCTTTAGTATCCCATGGTGATCACCATCTCATCTCTACCCCCTCACCCCCTTGTAAACTCTAACTTTAGAAATATATCTGTGATCTGAGAACAGCCACTCAATAAATATTTATGGAACTCGGCATTTTCATTGACATTTAATGGGATATATACTGATATTAAATCTGAAAATGTTTTATATAAAAAGGTAAGTGTGAAAGCTACATATATAAATTGGATATTTATATATTACAATTAAATGTTTACCATTAACTTATCAGCTCTCTGTTGCACACTAGTCAAACAGAATTTCTTTTTTATCAAATAACCCTTCCTTTTAGACAGCAAAAACACTTCAAGTTCCCCTTTCAACTTAGACATCCAAAACCAAAGACATACTGCAAAACAGATTTAGATATTGGTTCCTAGTAAATTTGTTTTGCCATTTAATTATACAACATTTTCATGAGAGTAAAGGCCATATAAATTTTATGGCAAAATTGATTCTCTACCTACAGTTTTCCCATTCTATATATTTTTTTCTAAAATCTAGAAGAAATTATCTAGGATTTATTGCCTAAACTGCCATTAGTAATATCACATAGTATCATTTTTGCCTGAACCTATAATGTTCAGTCATAAGTTCCTGTTATATTCCCCGTTTGCAAAGATTAACAAAGATGAAATATTTTATAAATATGACTTTCCAGAAAATGTATATAAAGGTTCTGTCTCAAGAACATATCTTGCCAGGCAGGAGTGCAGGGCTTTAACCCCAGCATTCAGGAGGCAAAAGTAGATGGATCTCTTGGTTTGAGGCCAGCCTGCTCTACACAGCTAAGCCCAGGATGTCTAGGGCTATACAAAGAAACCCTGTCTCTAAAACAAAACAAACACATATCTCAAAAAAGTGCAATTTTCATATCCTTTATTAAAACATTGAAAACATAACTCTTAAAATTTTTAAGCTATTATGGACAACTTGAATTTAGTAAATATAGAGAATGCTGCTAAAAGTTTCAAGTTACATACTTTGAAGATGAGAAAAGGGATATGAGCAGACATGGTTATATATGGAGCTGGAGAGAATTAACAATCAATTTGAATCGTACCATTTATTTGAATAACAAGAAGGTAGAATTTGTCAAGGAGCGACAAATAAAAGTTACCTAAATTGATTTTAAACTTCTGTGGTCAACATTTTACTTTTCATTTAAACTGGACAGAAAGATTTTGGTGATCATTTTGTAAGCAAACATGGTTGTCCATGATAATTCATCAATGGTAAAGGGTACCCTATTGCTCAAGACACCATTTACAGCAGAAGCAGGGACCAAAGGCCCCTGAGCTGACACTGAATGCTCCCTAGCTGAGCATCAGCTTTTATCATACCAGAAGGAACTGCCCAAATTTTCAAAGGAAGAGGCAACCAACAGTCTGATCTAGCTATGATGCCTGTGAACTGCATCAATGATCATCATGGCTCTGCATGTGAAGTGGTCACGCGCATACTTTGGCAGTAATAAACAGCTTTCTAATTAGACTTAAGACCCACTCACCTAGTGGGATACCAGGCCTGGTGCTAGAACTCTAGCTAATAAAATGTTAGCAGTAAAATCACAGTTATTGGACAAGAATCTACAACAACTGGTTTATTAAACCATAAAATTTCCTATCATAATACATAAACATCTGTCCTTATACCCACACATAACTGTAGTCTTCAACCCTAAACAAGAAAAATTCGCTTTAAAACAAGGACCATAACAGAAAAACTACAACCCATGAAAATACAGAGCGATGGAGCCCAGTATAAGCTCCCATACCTAACCTCTACAGAGAATATTGTGGAAGTGCAGACAGACAGATTTTAAGAGCCAGAGTATTGGAGGCTTTGTTGTAAGAGCAAATATCTGAGGAACATCATAAGCTAGACCCATAAAGTCTTACCATGACTACCAAAGCGTGAGAGGAAGAAAGAGGACACTGGTAAACATGCCAAATGCATAGGAACAACCTCCGAGGACTCAACCCTAGACAAAAAACTACAGGAAACTGAGAAATTCTTGAAATGAGAGAGGTGGCCTTCCCCTGGAGACAGACAGACAGATGGACAGACAGACAGATAGACAGGCAGACACACACACACAATAACTATATATATGTGTACATATATATATATATATGTACACATATATATACACATACACAATAACAATTGATTTTTAAAAGGAGGACATGAATTTCTAGTAGATTAAGAAGGTATATGGAAGGGTCTGAATGCAGGACAGGGAAGGAAGAAATATTTACTCTCAGTACGCATAGAAGCTACTGTAACATTTGTCTGTGATGGTTTCTATATGCCAGGCCCAGGGAGTGGCACTGTTAGAAGGTGTGGCCTTGCTGGTGTAGGTGAGTTACTGTGGGTGTGTGCTATAAAACCCTCATCCTTGCTGCCTGGAGGCCAGTATTCTGCTAGCAGCCTTCAAGTAAAGATAAAGAACTCTCAGCTCCTGCTGCACCATGCCTGCCTGGATGCTGCCATGTTCCTGCTTGAAGGATAATGGACTGAACCTCTGAACCTGTAAGCCAGCCCCAAGTAAACGTTGTCCTTACAAGATTTGCCTTGGTCATGGTGTCTGTTCACAGCAGTAAAACCCTAACTAAGACAGTGTCTATACATTGGTTTTACTACTTTCTAAACAACTAAATAAGTTATATTTATACAATGCATATTTATTTGGGCTTTGGCTTCTTTTACTCGACATTATATGTGAGAATTGCCCCCAGTGTTGTGCAGAGTGTTCCATTGTATGCATATAGACTCACTTTCACATTCTGCTGTTGATAACCATCTGTTTAGTTTTCAGCTGTAGGATAGTAACAATATAAATGTCTATAAAAATTCTTGGAATGTATTCTTCACAAGCATATGCTTACATTTCTATAAAATAAAAAATTGTAGGAACTAAGATATATATATCTCATATTTAGTAGGTATTGCACACTCTGCTTTTAGCCAAGCAGGGCAGAGTAGAAAAGAAGAAAGTAAAACTAAGGCCAGAGGACAGAACAAAGGAGACAAAAGAGTATACCAGGATAGGTCATATGGATTGACAAACATAAACTCTAGCCTGAGCAGTAATAACTGGTGATCTACTAATACATTTCTAGCAACTTCAGCCTCTGACTTTTGGGTATATCTCACTTGTAATGTCTTGATTTGTTTATTATAAGGTAAATTTAGGATGAAAATTTGAAAAGTGGGTTAACCATTGCTACCCATGACCAAAACATACAATCTTGGTACTAAGGCTCAAGCAAAGATTAAGAGAAAAAAAACCCAGAGAATGAGCTGATTGTGAATAACAAAGAGGAAGGGGAAAGGGTGCTCAATTTGTATGAATGGAAAAAATCATACTGGGAGATGTTTTAATTCTTGTTTCAATCAATCTGTATTAATGTAACCCACATGCTATAACCACCTTTCCGTACCTATCCTCACTTCTCATAATGATTTCTTTGACACAAGGAATCCTAGCCTGTAGTTTGGGAAATGATCAAAATTTAAAACATGGTCTTCATTTTTGTTGGCCCAGATATCTACTTTAACACTTCAAACACTCTTTTAACATATCTCTCACTGTATCAAAAATAACTCTTCTCAACCACAAAGAAATCTGAGAGCTCAGTCAGTCAGCGAACGCATATGTGAGCGAGACAGAAACGCAATGCATAGTTTACAGGACAACCTACAGATCAAAGGAAAATCAATAAATAACATTGCCTTGAGTAAGTCTTCCATTTCTTTGAGAATAAACATTAAATAGAAATGCTTTGAAATGAAATTCTGCAGACACTTGCAAGTAATTTATGATAAAATAATATGTAAATTTGAAGTCTCTGGTAAAAGAAAGTTATCTTTTTAAACATTGAATTTTAATATTTAATAAAAAACATTAATCAAACACTTTATAGAACTGTAGGGTGAAAATAGTTTTTTTCCCCATCGATGTAGTTACATAAATATTGACACGCAAAATTGTTTAGACTTTAAAATGCAAAGTATCCAGATTTCACTGTTAGAGTTCATTTGTTATTTTAAAAATTACTTTTTTTTTACTTCAAATGAAATCAAGAACAATTGGATCATTAATGATATAACTTTGAGATTTTTTTTAACACAAAGCCAAAATATTTTCCCGAATTATAGAAATTTAATTCAGAATCTAACTTTATTTCAGAGATTTGTCTGCAGTTGTTTGAATTTTTAAAGAGTCTCCAATTCACAATCATTTCTTCCATAAGAATTATGTGGGGAAGAATTTCTTTTCCTCATAGATGAAAGCTCTGATGGCCTTTCAAGTTACTTTGAGAGAGTGATCAATCATGTCAGAGCCATTTGTCTTCAGCATCTGAAGGAACTAGCAAAGGAAAGATATTTTTCCAAGATGAGATTTCAACGTTAGGATTTTGTTGCTGTTGTATTGTTGGTGTTGTTAGATTTTTATATAAATTAATAGAATACTCTCAGTGTTAGAAAGTAAAAACTTCCTAATTACTTTCTTAAGGAACCATGACATAAACTCTATTATTCAATTTGATCAATGTCTTTCAGAGCTCAACTTGTTAGTGTTCTTTCTAGATTCTCTGCCATGTTGTGACTACAGTGGTGCTTTCCCAATGATGCCTTAATACCGCCAATCTAAAATGATACAGGATTTGTTATGTTATATAGTTTTAAGGAAAATAAACTACAAAAAGTAGTTTGTTTATAACTCTGGAATCTCAAAATGAATATAACAGTCCTCAAGATATATAGAGCAAAGGCTTCATAAATAGAAATGAGCATAATTCAAAGTGCTTCATTACTATAATTGTGCTTTAATTAACTTTGATTTGGGGATGTATGAACCTTGTTTGATGTGTTCATAATTTTTTAAAAACTAACTATCTTTATTAATTATTAAAGAATTTGATAAGCACACAGTGGTTGTACTCACCATCAATCTCCAAACTGTTCCAGACTGATTATTTCCTCCCATAAAATCATGCCTCCTTTTTATTTCTCTCAAGGTTAATTTTTTTTCCTATATGTTTTTCTGAGTGTGTGTCCTCAATTCGAGCAGAGTTGACTTATAAGAAGTGACATTCTTAGAGAAAACTGATCTGTCTTCCCACAGCAGTTAAGAATTGCCTGTAGCCGCTCAGCTAAGGTTGGAACTTCATGTCATATTCCCCCCCTCCAAGCTAAGATTTGAACTGGCTTCGGTTTCCACTGGTCTGGTACATGTAGTCAAACTGCTGTGAGTTCATAAGTGCATGCAAACGCCCTGCTGTTTACAGAAAACATTGCTTCCTTGTAATCATTCACCACTTCTGGTTTTTCCCATATTCCTGCCCCCTCTTTCACAGTGATCCCTGAGCCTTGGGAATAAGGAGTATTTTATATACTTTTTAGGACTGAACATTATGTGGTCATTTATTTTCTACATTAGCTAGTTGTGAGTCTCTGTGTTGATCATCATCTACTGCAAACAGAAGCTTCTCAGATGTGGATTAGAAGTGCCTTAATCTGTGGGTATAATGATAAGTAATTTGATGTCTAACTAGCAGTACAATATCTATTATGGCTAGCAAAACAGTAACAGTAAATTCTGTGCTAAGGCCTATCACCTATCTAGCCATAAGTTCTTGATCCAATTATAGTGTAAGATATGGGTTTTATCTTCTTGAGTGACCCTTAAATCAGATCATAAAGTAGTTTGTTTGCTCCCGTGATATTGTGGCAAAATTTCATCAGCTGGCATATCTTGTCAGGGCAGTCTTTATTGCAGCTTACAGGGTTAACAGATGGGTATGACTAATGCTTTTCTTCTGTAGTAACATGCATAGCACCTTCCAGAACTATGAAAATTTCCAGTAGAGAAACATTTCCAGGTCAGTACCAGCTTCGTTTCTCTCTGTACTATGACTCAAGTCTGTGGTGCTAATCAGTAATAGACTTTTACTGTCAAGTTCTGGAGATAAGATGTTTGGAGAGCTTTATGATCTCACTTTTCAGTAACTCCAAGTGAAGTAACTCATCCCTGTCACTGGGCTTTTTACTTGTTAGCCTTTCAGGTCTAATTGGGGCCTTCTTGCCCCATTATAGGAAAACTCCATTTTAACTCGTAATTTTTGAGTGTAGAACTATACTATAATACTGAATTTTCATATGATTTTAAAAAATGTTTAGTGTTATCTCAGGGAATTGGAGTTGGCAGGACCCTCTACGGAGTCCCAGAGACCCTGGAGATGAGACACTCTCAAGACTCATTGGGGATGACCTTAGCCAAAATGCCCAACTTTGGGGAAAGAAAACTCAGAGTTTACATTTAGTAGATAGACATGAACTCAAGTGGAGGGACAGGGTTACCTACCCAGAGTCAAAATTCCTGACCCAGAATTAGTTCTGTTTAAAAGAACTGCAGGGACTAAAATGGAGAGGAGACTGGACAGAAGGTCTAATGACAAGACCAACTTGAGATCCATCTCATGGGGGAGGGTGTGCACCAAGTTCTGACACCATTATGCTATGATGTACTTACAGACAGGAGACTAGCATGGGTGTCCTCTGAGTGCCCCTACCAGCAGCTAACTGAGACAGAAGCAGATACTTACATCCAACCATTGGACTGAAATCAGGGACCCCTGTGATTCAATTAGGGGAAGGATTGAAGACGCTGAAGAAGAGAGTGACCCCATAGGAACACCAGAAGTCTTAACTAATCAGGACCACAGGGAGCTCCCAGAGACTGAACCACCAACCAGAAGCATACACTGGCTGGTCTGAGGCCCCTGGCATATATGTACCAGAGGTCTACCTGATCTGGCCTCAGTGGGAGAAGATGTGCTTAATCCTTGTGAGCCTTGAGGCCCCAAGAAAAGGGGGGAAAGGGGAATCCTGGTGGGAAGAAACATTCTCTCAGAGACAAGGGGGAGGAAGAATGGGATGAGGAATTGTGGGAAGAGGAACAGAGGGGACAAAGGCTAGAAAATAAATAAAATAATTTTAATTAAAAAATACATACATACATGTAAAAGATTAGTGTTATGTTTCCTAGTTTTCTTCTACTTTGCCCTCCAAATATTGTGACATTCTTTCTAGCAAACACCAATAAGATTTCTTTGTCCATGGCACAGTGTCTCCTAGAACATATGTGACCCTCTCCTACAACGTAATGTGAAACAGACTGTGGTTATTCATAGATCATCACCCATTCTCCTTTATTCGGATGAATGAATGAATGTACCATTGCAGAAACTTTACTACTATTTCTCGGTTACTCACCATTTGAGGTGCAATGTTCTCCTTAGTGGTCTTGTTACTTAATGCAGACAAAGTTGATAAAAAATGTTTGCATGCAGTCTTTAAGTACTTACATGATTTCTGTTGGATAAACATAAAGGAGTGAAATTTCTGAGTCTATGTTACATGTAATTTGGTTAAAGAAAAACAATAATAATCTGAGTAACTTAGCCTTTTCCATGTGATAGACACTTAGTACATGGGTTAGTTTTAATTATTTGTATCATCACAAGGATGCATAGGTATAAATGCTGTTCATGATCTTCTTAAATAAGGACATTACAAACCAGAGTGTCAAATATCCTCAAGTTGTAGATCTATTATACATGCATAGAAAAACTGACTTCATGAGTATATTCTCTGGGGCTGGAAAAATGACTCAAGGGTTAAGAAGGGCGGCTGCTCTTTCTGAAGATCTGACTTTGATTCCCAGCACTAACTTGGTGGTTCACAAAAATCTGTTACACTAGTCCCAGAGGATCCAACACCCTCTTCTAGCCTCTGCCAGCACTGTGCACGCATAGTGCACAGACAAACATGCAAGCAAAACACCCATCCATATACATGAAATGAAAATAAAGGTTAAAATTCTTTTTAAAGAATGAGTCCTCTAATTATGGTGTTCTGCTAGCTCTCCATCAATGTTTGAATAGACACCAGGAATTATACAAAGTTGGCTACACTAAAGAAAAATCACAGATTTCTAAAAATGGCTTTTAAAGGAGGGTGCTGAAAGACATTTCATGCAGAACATAAACTGAAAAAGTTAGCACCCAAGCCTTTGAAAACATGCCAATAGGATGTGCTATTCACTTTTACCACTAGCCTTATTTTTTCTCTATTTAAATGATCTCTACTTAAATTGGAATCTCCTCAGCAAATTGTCATGAGGTTTGGGCTAAATGTAAAAATCTAAATCTCTAATCAAAAAGGAATATGAATTCAAAGTCAGAGATCATGGACAATGATGTTAAAGTTTATTGACAACCCAGAAACAAAATACTATTTAAAATATGATAATTTTCTCAGGTTAAGGACAAAATAGAATAACTTAAAGTTATTATACTTTTATTTTCTTCTTGATAAAACTATTGATACATACTAAATACTTTGGTGGTTTTTGTTTCCCCAAATTACTTATTTTTATATTTTCATTAATTATTTTTGAAAAATGGCTAAAGACACCTGTTAAACAACTTGATGATTTTAAATTTTCAACTAAAATGAATTGTTTTTTTCTGTTGTTCAGTTTATCACAAAAGGGAAGGGTGAAGAAAACTGTCACCTTGAAGTAATCCATTCTTTGGAGATAAATGATCAAAACAGAAAATAGGAGTCATGTTGGTTTTTTGAGCACCTCAGTGTATATTTATAATATACAATAATTCCAAGTCACAATAGACAAAATGGCATCTACTGTAGCTTTTCCTGTCTTATATTTTCATTTTTTTAAAAAAGAAATCAGTGTCAATGTTTTACTGTTTAAAAAAATTCAGAGTGAAAGTTTCAGCATGTGTCAATCTAACACCTAGTACATTTAGAGTGGATGCAGAGGTTTTTTTCAACCCACAGTGGCTTTTAATAAAACAGCAAGTAGAGGTTTCTCTGCCATGATTCTGTGAATATTCCCTAGTTTATTTTAAATTTTTGTGTAAATATTAACTGTATAATATGATATATGAAATGCATAATTCTATATTTTATGAATAAGCTATCTGGTATAATACATGTAATGATATGAGTATATATGACTATGAATGAGTGACTGACTAATACTACAATTATACTGAATTTTCACAAAGGTTTTAGAAGGAACTTAATATGTTTTATAGAGAAAACTCTGTGTTGTGAACACTGTTCACCAGGGCCCTGGTCTTGGGAATCTCAACATTAGGAAATTTTTGTGCACGTTCTTGAGAAATAAAAGCAACTAGAATAAAACTGATAGAGAGAAAATCAGGCCATAACATAATACATTATATTTCTTATAATATAACATAACATTATATTTCTTATAACATAACATATTATATTTCATAGGACAGCACCTGGCATGTTGTCAACCTCTATGTGTTACAGCATTTGTATTAAGTTATGGAATATGCATAAATGTTGAAAGTTAGCAGTGAAAGAACTGAACTATTCCAGTCTTGTTCAGATGGAACATTCTGAGATGATTGAATAAGTGTCTATGAAATGAATAATTTGTACATCATTAAATGCAGGAAATTCAAGAAAATAAGTTTTCTAATTCCCTTCTATGGGACATGTAGGTCTGAACATAGGTTATCTACTTTAAAATATATTTAGAGTGTTATTTAGCATACAATGAGATAACTGTAATCCAAGAGGTGTCTTATGAACTACAAACATCTAGCCATCTATTTACCAGACATGAATTGAGATTTAAAAAATAAAAAAATAAATAAAAATACAAAATTGAAAGTGGGTCCATAGCAGCTCATTTGCACAGATTTAAAACTGTGATAAATCTTTGATAAACACTTTGAAAAGGTTCTAGCAAAGCTTCCAAAAATGCAAACCATATACTGAACAAGAAATATGACCAATGGGAAGAAATGGGAAGTAAGAGCTTAAGAGGTTTTCCATCTCCTTCATCTTCATCCAACTCATTCCCAGTCTTACCCACAGGTCTCCCAGGGTTTTACATACATATGTGTCTATGAATCACAACTAGATTATTCGTGAAAAAACTCCTTGATGTTTCCAATCAAAATATTAAATACACAGTCATTCGGAGGCTGTTCTCATGGGAACTATTACAAATAATCTCTTAAGACTATTTTACATTCATAAATAACAGTCCTAGGATTTACTTCAGTGAAGACATATAGAAGTTTGCTGAGTCAGGAATTCATAATAAAAACATCTCTCAGGTGGGAAAAACATAGACTCCATAAAGGGACCATAACCTCAACAGACGTATGTCCTCAGAGCTTGGTCACCAGGCATTGTATGAACACTTTATACATCATGGAACTGTCTCCAGAGATTTCACATTTCTTACATGTGAGATAACACCCTTACACATTACACTTCTCAGGAATATTTACATTAAATGTGTTAAGTAAGGACTGCAGGTACATGCACAAACTTCTTTAAGAGTAAAGAAAATATTTTTCCTAAGCTTTAGTACTTTCATTTCTAGGTAGGATTAAACTTCCCTTTCCTGTATGAGGGTGATTTAATCCTTGTTTTAATCTGCATTATTTTCAGACTTCCATTATACTTTTAAAAGGGTGAAACTAGAGTGCTAGGTTTTAAAACTCACCTTCCTTGAGTTGTTTTTCCATAGTGTATATTGTACATTTACTTTTGTGTTTTTTTCATTATAATCCACACATTTGTTTCAGCGTGTGTTGGGCATTTAAACACTGTGAATCATTCTCTTTGCTATGTATTTGCCACATATGTGGCACATATCAGGGACCATTTCTTAGTTCTTGTTTGAGACAGACTGTCATTGGGCGTGAAACTCCAGAGATTTGTTTACCTTTCTTTCATCAGGCCTTCAGCGGATTACAAGAATGTAACATTATGCCTAACTTTTTCAATAATATTTTTTTATTTCTGAAATTATGATACAATTATGGGATTTCAGCCCATCCTTTTTTCTCCAACCTACCACATGTTTCTGCTTTCTCTCTCTCTCTCTCTCTCTCTCTCTCTCTCTCTCTCTCTCTCTCTCTCTCTCTCTCTGTGTGTGTGTGTGTGTCTTTCATTCATGACTTCATCACATTGTTTATACATAATGGCTGACTTTTGATTGTGTTCTGAGGTTACAACTTCATGTCCTTATGCTTGCAAAGTAAGCACGTTACCAAATGATGCATCTTCTTAGTCCCTGAATGGTTAGGAGATTTGTGTCACAAAATTAAAACTTAATGAGCCTAGAATACTCTAGGTACTATATCTGTTTTAAAAACCACATATTCACATATTTACTTTTTCTTTATCTAAGAGTGAGGACAAGATGATCATTGTGGGCTAGCATACCCATGATGGATGATATCCTCTCTGCCTGTATCTACCACCTTCTTGAACCCTTCACGTTACTACCTGGATTCTACAAATCATTGTCAGCTTGGGCATTTTACAAGGGCTGAAGCCTAGGTATGGATCTCTTGGAACTATAGAACTGTGTTTTCATAGTAAGCAACTCACACCATTTGATATTAGATAGGACAAAATACTTGAGTTCAATTAATCTTGAAACTTTGACAAGATTTTTTAGACAAGTTTGTCTAAAAAAGTGTTCTGTAAATTTCTGATTTATGAACAACATGGGCCTACACAGACTGGACCCAGTAAATATGATTATGGCTTAGAAGACAAATTTGGTAACACATATAGCCTTAGTTCTGTATTTGCATATTATAATTGTGATTTATGTGCATTCAATGGAAAGAAATACTGTTAGGAATGGGGAAAGGATGGAGGGCACAAATTATTTTAAGATAACATGGGAACTTAAGTAAGACATTTATCTAAACCAAGGAAACGTCAACTCCAAAATGACAGCACTTGGCCATTTGAAGTGTGTCACTAGACTATCCTTGATATCTAATTTGAAAAGGAAATATGCTAATATTTTCTTTTACATACTTTATCCAAACAAAAGAACTATTTTGACACTTTAAATAAACTGATAACATTATTTCTATTTTTATAATAGAAATTAATGCTACGTTTACAGAATTCCTATGAAGATTGTTAACTATTTAACCCAAAAACGAAATGCTATAGGCCTTGGTTTTAAAATTTTATCATTCTCAAAGCAGAGCTAAGAAGTAAATGATGTAACTTCATTTATTTCAGTCCTTAATCAGGCTAAAACCCAATCACTTCAGCTACATTTCTTGATCCTGCTGACATAGCATGATTTTTTATATTTTTCAAACTTAAAAAGAAAATAGTAAATAATGTGGACAAATTTAGTGCTAATTAAATAAAATGTACTACCATCATAGTTTGATAGAAACATGTAATTGATATCAATTCTAATCAGAGTTATATTTATAGGTTTTACCCATGGTAGACATTTAAATGATTCTTTTATTCACCAGATATAATTGTCATCTCATAGGCTTACTACTGAATAACTTATCATTTTAGGTCTTTCTTAACTCCGGCTAACTGATTCAACTCAGCACTCTGGCCCAAACTTCTCCCCAAGCTGATTGATTCCTGATTCAAATTAGCTTCTCTCAAGTTCTGACTCAATTGCTCTACTTGGCTGAAACTAACTCTGGCAATCCATTCTAGTCTTCTGGCTCATTCTCATTCTATGACTTGTTTTGTCTTCAACTTGCCTCCATAACATTGTCCCTGTAAAATTGCCACCGCCTCCTCCTCCTCCTCCTCCTCCTCCTCCTCCTCCTCCTCCTCCTCCTCTTCCTCCTCTTATTCCTTATTCCTCCTCCTCCTTATCCTTCTCCTCTCTCTCTCTCTCTCTCTCTCTCTCTCTCTCTCTCTCTCTCTCTCTCTCTCTCTCTCTCTCTGTCTCTCTCTCCCCACACCTCTGTTAAATCACCTATCTTGTAGTGAGTTGGGCATATCCTATTGCTGACTCATTCTGTCAAATCTTTTTCTGATTCATCACCTTGTCTGCCCTTCAATTAGACATTATTTTCAAACATGGCTGCTTTCTTCTTCAAATTAATCTTACCTACATTGTTTGAAATTAGAGGTCTTTGCTAAGGGTGTATCTATATTCAGCCTGAAGGACTAAAGTGTGTCACATGTCTGTATTCTACCAGATCAAAGAGACCTAGATCTTTCCATGTGGTTCCTAGACAGAGCAGTTTTGTTACTAGATTAAAATTCTCCCACAAAACACCATTTAATTGTTAGTACATCCTCAAATAAATGCAAATTAGGGCAATTAAACATTATTCTTCACTATATTTAAGTATGTGGGCATTGCAGTTTAAGTAAATATCTTTAAGGATCGGCTCTGAAAATTAACATTGTCTTTTCTTTTTATTTTAAAAAATATTTACATTTATTTAGTGTATGTGTGTGTGTGTGTGTTGTGTCTGTGAGCACATGTACCAAGACATTCATGTGCGATGACACATATATAGAAGTCAGAGGACAATATATAGGAGTTCATTTTTCTTGATTTCACCATGTAGGCTGCAGGGATAAGACTTAGGTCATCAGGCTTGGTTGCAAACACCATTATACAGAGAGCTATCTCATAGATCCCTGGCTTCTTGCAGTCAGACAAGTTTTAATGCTTTGCTTTTATCTGTAGTTTGTTTTCAAAGAGCTTTTTCCATGTGGAGTCAAAAGAGACTTGGAATATTCTGCAGTTTCAACCATCTAGCTATTTTTTACATCTGACCACACTCATACATCTTTTTATATAACTTGAAACACCAAGGACATGAAGTATACTGCTTTTTCTCCACACAAGAAAGCTGGTACCATTAGAGAGGTTTCCCACTGGCTTCAATTGAATTGAACAAAGACACTAAAATGTAAGGAAACTAAATATCTTATAGAAATGTTGTTATAAAAGCTTCCTTAAGGATAGTTAACAGGAAGTATAAAATGCCACCAGAGTAAAATGAAAATAGGAGATATAATAGAAAACTATGCTTATGGCAATATCAGTAAAGTCATAGAGTTATCCTAGTTTTGTCTCAAACATGAACATTATTGTTCACGTTCATATACATTAAGTTTTAATTCTATATGGAGTGTATTGACTTTTAGGTTGACTATGCATGATTTTTAAAAGATAGAATTATCTGAGTTTATTAAAATAACTAAAAATGAAAAATGCTTCATTAATATTATTTTATTCTAGTTTAATTTAATCTAAACTATTTGCATTGATAAAATTGTATGTTTAGAAGATTTTAAATCTGTGATATGTTTATGGAATAATAATTTAGTTATTGCTTTTAAGAAGAATACATTTTATCAGATTAAAGCTGGAGTGGAGAAAGAATCATGCGCTATATCTGGGACTTCTGAATCTCTGCCCAATTTTCTAAAGGAGAGTAAGATTTGCAGAACATTAGAATAAAACAACCATATTTACAACGTCCTGGAAAGTTTTAGCCATCATCATATATTCAAATTATTCTACATGCATTGATGTAATTGATCTCATAACATATAATCCTAAAATTCATTTACAGATATGAAATTTGTAATATCACAATTACTTCCCTCAATTTCCTCCACAAAATTTGAAGTAAACTGAGGTAGAGAATACAGAGCTAGACGAGGTTATAATGTGGAAATGTAATGGAATTGGGATTAGAGACCAGGACAGACTAGTCCTAATTCAGACTCTACAGGAAACCATGATTCTCCTCTACTATCTCAAATTACAGTTATCTCTAGAAAATGTCAATAAGTGAATAAAATCATAAGAGGCATATTATTTAAGATTATGTGAGTTCTTACAAATAAATTCATCGACTCAGTGGAATTTATTGAGGTGCAAGAATATAAAAATACACATTATACTCATCTTCCCTATAAGTTAACACTATAAATTTTGAGTTGATGAAATTTTAAAACCTTTACATGTATTTCAGAAACAAACTAGTGAGAGAGACTGTGGAATTGGGGGTACTTTCTAATGCTGATCACCACAGAGCACAAAATGTTAGGGAAGAGCCTGGCTTGAAATTAACTGTCAAAGTTATCTCAGATAGCAGAAAAAGATTCATACTCTTCACACGAGGATTGACTGAATCGTATTTAAATGTAGGTGGGCCTGAGCAAATACTGGAGTCATTTTCAGAGATCCTCCAAGTTATGCATGAGAAGAAAATATTTTTATTAGTAGCCACATCTATAGCCTGAACAATAATAACACAGCTGTCACATCAACCACAGTCACTAATGAAAAACAACATTTGAGTGAGACTGCACTTATATGTCAGAACAAGTCTGTACCAACAGAGATTGATGAGCTTACGCTCATTTAATCAAAGGGTGATATTGAAATTCTTCTTCTCTCTTTGTAAGACTATTGAGCATCAAACATTATCTTAATATACAAAATGTAACATTTTCACTGTCAGCAATAAAATTAGATCCTTACTGTTCCTGTTCTAAAAACGAAGAGTCTCATGAATTCTGAACACCTGTTTAAGTTGAAAAATAATTTATTTATGGAACAGATGAAATTAAATCCTGTCACACAGAGCTGTACATAGCTTTCAGACTTTTAAGAATTTATATATACATAAAGTTCTCATAGGATGCTTACTTTGCTCTCCATGCTATCCTGTTTTGAATTGGCTTATTGAAAGGATACTAGTGCATTAAATGAAAAATTGAGAGAATTGGAAGTATTGTATAATATATATTCTGTAATACATACATATATAATAGGATATAGGAATCTATATGTAAGATACATTATGAATTAAAATATGAAAAGGTGTTATGATCAGGTATCAAAAGTTGGTAATAAATAGTACTGAGCCATCAAGATGGCTCAATTGGTTAGGGTACTTACTACGAAGTTAAGTTAAATTCCTAGTACCCACATGATTGAAGAAAAGAGTTGACTCCTAAAATTGTCCTGAACCTCCATATGTCCATTGTAGTGTTCATACCCAAACACATATACAGTAAATAAATTAAAATGTTTATAGTGTTCATAAAGCTAAAGCTAGTTCTAAAAGTACAAATACATATGTATATATATGCATTGTATATATATATACAATGTGTATACAATATGTATATATGTATACATATATACATTACCCATATACACACATATATATGTATATATATTACACATAATTATATATATGTATAAATATGTATATATACACATATACATATATATACATATATGCATTTAACTGGTAATGTCTAAATCCAAATGTCAGCTTGACCATTTTTAGACTTAACGTGGGCTATGAGACCACTTCATATGTATGTCATTCAGCCTCCTTTCAGATGCATCCTTCTGGAGACTTTCAGAATAAAAATCAATTTCCTGTCATTCATTTCCCAGTTATTATCTAGTCTTCTTATGATGTCTTTGGAAGCACAATTGAAGTTTATTTAGAATTTGAAACAATGTTTCTTCATATTTTGAATTTTTGCATGCATGGAGGTTATACAATCGAAATTGTGGGATCTGTGCTCATCAAGCAAAGTTTGAAGATACTTTAATGAGTGAAAGGTGCTGGGAAGCATCGATAAGTAACAGATCATCTTATATGTTTAATTAACTGTTGAGTATATATCTATTTGTCAGTGCTTTCCCTTTCTTTATTACTATCCTGATTATTCCTCACATTATCTTTTATGTCTTTTCCCTACATTTGTCAGATTGGAATATGCTTCTCAAATTCCTTATGATCTGTGATGCTAACATGCCACATATTTTATCTCATCTTTTTACTTTTAGACCTAAAGCTATAATACTAGTCATCACCTGTCCTTGAGCGCTTTTATGTTTGAATTCTACCTGAGTATAAACTTATCTCATAGATCTGATCCATTTTCCAAACCCTTTAAGCGTTAAATATTTCTTCCATTCTTTAGTTCCTGATTTGCCTGCATGTTTTCCTTTTTCTAAATTCACCTGTCTTAATGTTGGCTACGTTACTGACTTATGAGTGTGATTGGATCTAGTATGTGTTTAATACCAATCAACAAAATGCTGTTGTCTTTTTAGGGGCATCTCAATATGTCATTTGTATACACTTCAGTCTTTCTGATATTTTACTGCATACCAAGGTGCCTACCTTTAAAACAAGTGTTAATGCTATTTGCATTAAATAGTCACTCTATTTTTATGTGCTAATTTATTCATCCAATTAAACAATTATTGAGACTCCATATAAATAGCTGTTCTAATTAATAGTGGAAAAATACCCAAGAGGGTGTCATGGCTGAAATTTTTTTATTGATCAAGGTGTTAGAGTCATGATGAAGTTACTTTTCAAAAGTTTCTCTTTTTTTCTTCTATTTAATATGTATCTTAATACATCTAATATGCTGAATCAACCTCAGATGACAGAAAACGGACGTAGATAATTTTTAAATTCTTGTTTATCTCTAATGTGTAACGCCACTACTGATTTTGTCCAGTCATTATCTCCCTCTTGGTCTGCTCTCTGACTATTCCTCTGTTTAGTTGTGGCGCCAGCATGTGCATGAATCCTGTTGGGCTGAATTGTGAGTTTCATGTCTGCCGGTCTAAGGGGCTGGTGCAGAGGCTCAGAAAGGCAGAAGCACAGGAATTTGACTGAGTTTACTCCATGCTGTGCTGGGTGGATGCTCGGCTGTGAGAAGCTGTGTGGCCCTGCTCCAGGTTGGAGAGAACACCGAACACCGGCTGAGGTCCCAAGGGGGCTGAAGCTCTTGAGTTGGGGGTCCCTGGGCCAGGAGATGGCCAGGAACCAACTGGTCTCAAGCCCTTAGGCTCTCAGACACCACTGAGAGGCCATGGAAAGGCCTAGACAGGGGGCATACAGGCTGGATTGACCCGCAGCTGAAGGGGTGATGGGGACAAGCTCTGGCAGCTTCCAGTGGGGAAGAGAGACTCTTAGTCATGGCTAGTTGCTTGGCTGGGTCATGGCTGGCTCGGCTAGCTGGCTTGGCTAGCTGGCTTGAGTTGGTGGTCTCCGTGGCTGGAAGGTATAGAGATCGTCGAGGGAGGTTAGACAGTGGCTCGGTAGTTGAAGACCTTCTCCATGGTTCCCCAAGGCGGACGCCACAAAACGCTCTGTGGGAGGGGCTGTAACTATGTGAAAGGAGCCAGAAGCCCAGAAGGAAGGCCGAACTTTTATCATTCCTTTAGGGTCTCCGGGGTTCAAGGCCTGCACTTGACCAGTAACCCAGCTGCCTCTCACAGCCCACCACCCCACGGTCATCATCTCATATCTCATCCCTACCCCACCAAACCACCCCACTCACTGGTGCCTCAAGACTCTCGAGGATTAGATGGGTCTCCTGCCACTGAGTCCAGATCAGGCAGTCCTCTACTGTATATGTATAATTTCCTTTTTAAATGAGGTACAGGGCTTTGAACCACAAATAATTCTCTTTTATAAGCCATAAAAATCTTCTAGAAATTTGAGACAAGAGGTTGATATAGGGCCTTGTGCAGGTTGTCAACAGGCAAAAAGTACACAAGGCAATGTCGTGCAAAGAGAGGTTCTTCTACATTGATGTCTTTGTGAATGAGTATCACACTAAAGAGATACCTATACAAGATATTTGAGAGGGTCTACTGTGAACTACACACTGAGCTGGGGACCTTATTAACAGATGCCCCTTGCAAAGGCAAGGATATTATATGAGATAGGGTACCATTTTTATAATTGCTTGACAACAATCAATATGCATCATGAAAACTGATCCACAAATTAAATGTGCATGGCCATCTGGCCAGAGTGCAAAGATAGGAACTGAAAAAAAAAAAAAAAAAAAAACTGTTCTAATTGAGAACTAAATGCATAACTAAAAACATGAAAATCGTGCTGCTAATGAAGCATTTTCAGGAAAGCTATGTGGTTGATTAGAATGTAACTCTACTGGCTGGTATTTCAATACGAAAATCAATCATTTTCTACCACTCATTGTTTGGCCATTTCCCTCAGTCTCTGCGACATCTTTGTCCCAACAAATGTTGAAGACAGAACACATTTTGGGTCGAAGGTTGTATCGGTGGATTGCTATCCATATCCCTATACTAGTGGTTCACTCTGGCTCTAGCTAGTGGCCACTTCTGAATTCATATCCCCCACAGCTATGAGTCCCAGCTAGAGTCACCCCCATAGACCCTAGGGCCTCCCCCTATCCCAGGTCTCTGGCATGTCCTAGTGATTACCGCACCCACCGATGTTCTACCTTCTCTCTCTCCTGCTTTCCCTATATATCATCCCTCCCCTCCCACTCCTCTCCCACTTCCTCTTCTACCTACTACTCTCCTTCCATAAACCTCCAATATCTATTTTGTGTCCCCTTTATAGCATCGAGATCCTGTACTTTATGCCTAATATCCACTTATAAGTGAGTACATACCATGAATGTCCCTTTGGGTCTGGGTTACCTCACTCAGATGATATTTTCTAGTTCCATCTATTTGCCTGAAAAATTCATGGTGTCCTTTTTTTCAATGGCTGAGTAGTATTCCACTGTGTAAATAAACCACATTATCTTTATTACATTTCTCAGTTGAGGGACATCTCAGTTGTTTCTAGTTTCTGGCTATTACAAATAAAACTGCTATTTATATACTTGAACAATTGTCCTTGTGAGATGGTGGAACATCTTTTAGATATATGCCCAGGAGTGGTATAGCTAGGTCTTGAGGTAGAACTATTTCCAATCTTCCATGAAACCCTTTTCTGAGAGTGGTTGGACAAGTTTGCAGTCCCATCAGCAGGGTAGGAGTGTTCCTGTGTTTCTCAACCTCACCAGTATGTGTTGTCTTTGAGTTTTTGATCTTAGCTATTCTTTGGGAATAAGGTAGAATCTCATAGTTGTTTTGGTTTGCACTTCCTTGATGACTAAAGATATTGGACATTTGTTTACATGCTCAGTCATTCAAGATACATCAGTTGAGAGGTCTCTGTTTAGCTCTGTACCCTATATTTTAATTGGGTTATTTGGATCGTTGGTGTCGAACTTCTTGAGTTCTTTAAATATTTTGAATATTAGCCCTCTGTCAGATATAGAGTCATTGAAGATCTTTTTCCAATTGGTAGGCTGTGATTTTTGTCTTAATGATGGTGCCCTTTGACTTACAGAAGCTTTTGAGTTTCCTGAGGTCCCATTTATTACTTCTTGACCTTAGAGTCCAAGCCATTGGTGTTCTGTTCAGGAAACTCTCCCCTGTACTGATGAGTTCAAGACTATTCCCTCATTTCTGTTCTATGAGGTTTAATGTATATTGTTTTACATTGAGGTATTTGACCTATTTGGACTCTAGTGTTGTGCAGTATGATAAATATGGATCTACTTGCATTCTTCTACATGTAGACATCCAGTTAGACCAACACCATTTGCTGATGAGGTTCTCCCTTTTCTACTTTATGGTTTTGGCTTCTTTCTCAAAAAATCAATTGTCCATGGGTGTGTCTTCAATTCAATTCCACTGATTCACCTGTCTCTATACCAATACATTGCAATTTTTATTACTATTTCTCTGTAATACAACTTGAAGTCAGGAATAGCGATACCGCCAGAAGTTCTTTTATTGTTCAAGATTGTTTTACCTATCCTGGGTTTTTGTTTGTTCGTTTGTTTTTCCATATTAAGTTGAGAGTTGTTCTTTCATTATCTGTGAAAAATTGTGTTGTAATTTTTTGATGAGAATCGCATTGAATCTGTAGATTGCTCTTGGTAAGATGGTTATTTTCACTATGTTAATTCTACCAATCCAAGAGCATGGAAGATCTCCCATCTTCTGATATCTTCTTCATTTTTTTCTTCAGACACTTGGTGTTCTTGTCATACAGGTCTTGACTTGCTTGTTTCTAGTTACACTAAGGTATTTTATGTTATTTGTGGATATTGTGAATGATACTGTTTTCCTAACTTCGTTCTCAGCCCATTTATCACTGGTGTAGTAGAGGGCTATTGATTTCTCTCTGGTAACTTTATATCCAGACATTTTTCCAAAGGTGTTTTTCAGCTGGAGAAGTCCTCTGGTAGAATTTTTGGGGTCACTTATATATACTATTTTATCATCTATGAATAGTGATACTTTGACTTCTTTCTTTCCAACCTGTATCACTTTATTGCCTTTGGTTGTCCTATTGTTCTAGATAGAACTTCAAGTTCTATATTGAAGAGATAAGGGGACAACCTTGTCCTTGATTTTAGTGGGCATGCTTTAAGTTTCTATTTATGTTGGCTATTGGTGTGCTGTATATTGCCTTTATTGGGTTTAGGTACACTCTTTGTACTACTGATTTCTCCAAGTCTTTTTATCATGAAGAAGTGTTGAATTTTGGCAAACAATTTCTCAGCATATAGTGAGATGATCATGTGGGGTTTTTTCCTTTCAGTTTGTTTCATAAAGTACATATCTCTATTTGAATTGGAATTTTGTGCAGATCCAAAGGCCTCACCTACCTCTCTTTAGTCTTACATTTTTAATAAGTATTCAAATGTTTCATATCTGAACATTTTACATTTGTTTCCTCTCAGAGTATACCTACTTTCTCTTCTTCCCATATATGCCTAGTGGGATTATTCACCCAACCTATCTGTGCTAAGTACCCCATTTCCATAAAGAAGCTTTAAATTAAAACCTCTTGCAATCTAATTTTTTTTGAATCACCCCCTTTCACTTCACTAAAAATGTATGTTCAAAGTATGTACTAAGACCTGGAAATTTATGTTCTTTAGCAAAAAGGGAGAATTTCCTATTGTAATTAGATTCTACAGTTGAAAGCAAGGCTTAAAATGAAAATAAAAGTAGCCTTCTTTGTTACCCCAGAAGACATAGGTTTGTTTGCTTGTGAATCAAAAAAAAAAAAAAAAAAAAAAAAAAAAAAAAAAAAAAAAAAAAAAAAAAAAAAAAAGGTGCTGATGAGTTTGCCAGTGCAATTTATCCCAGAATAGCAAAATATAGCTAAGGGATATGAGAACGATTGTGTCTGTGTATTTCATTGACTTGACTTTATGAAACTGGTTCTGAATAACATACTAGTATCTTAACATTATTTATTTATTTATTTATTTATTTATTTATTTATTTATTTATTTTTATTTTATATTGAGTCACAGTTTCCCTCTGTAGCCTGGTTAAATCAGACTCATGGAAATCTTTCCCTTTCAGCCTCCCAGTAGTGGGAATTAGAGTTTTGAAATCCCACACCCAGTAATATTTCTTGAATCAAAGAATCTGAATAATATATGTTAATATTACATTTTTAATTTTTTTGTATGCCTGGCTTAGAATTTTGGGGGAAGATTCTGCATAATGGTTAGCATAATTATGTTTATAATTTAAGATATTTGACTACTCTGATTCTGGAGCATCCTTGGGAACACCATCTGAAGTTGAGTGGCTCCTTTCATTATTTACAGAGCTCTATCTGTGCGTCGCCACAGTCTCCACCGTCAACTCCTGTTCTGTGCCAACCCCATTTTGCTTATCTATCTATGGGCTTGCATATTAGAGACCTTTAATTTTCCTCAGCTGTAGAACAAGAATGGTAAATTGCACATTCTCAGGTATGTTTAAAAAAAAAAAAAAAAAAAAAAAAAAAAAAAAAAAAGCTGTCCTGGCAGTCATGTGAACTGCACCAGGTTAGAGAACATTATTATGTGTATAGAAATATCTGAAAATAACTTTATGTTCTTATTAAAAATATTAGAGTATGCTTTCTGGAATAATGTTTCTGAAAGCATAAAATTATTTTATTACTAAAAATAAATATATGTTCCAAAGTGAAGGCAAGTATCTATGCCATTACTGTATAGTTCCAAAAATAATCAAGGCAAAATTTCCATTTGCCCACAGTAAATAGACTTCATCATAAAGCAGAGAAATCTGATTTGATGAAAATTCTGTTCAGCTTATAAAAGTGATAAAAAAAAATTCGTTATGCAGAAAACAGAAGAGTTGGAAGATACCAACATGTATTTACAAAGCAAACGGGTGTTTATGATGCATTGCAGATGAACCCAGAACGTGCCATGCACACTACATTTTGCCTGCTTCAGGGAGCTGAGATATTTCTGGCAGACTGTCTTTATATATTATTCTCTGAATAGAGAAATCGAACAGTGCAGGCTGAGTATGAAGGATGGTTGTTTACCACTCCCTCTTTTTCAGAGGTATTTTTATCATCCCTTAGCAGCCAATATTTATACATCTAATCCCTTCTCCAAGATGTTAGATAGAGCTCTGAGAACAAGTGAGGGTTTTTTTTCTCTCTTAACAAGCACCTCTGTTTGAAATGAGGTGTGTTTGCAGTGCCAAAATTAAATACTCAGTTTCGTCAAGTACTATAATCAGTGGTACAGAAAGGGTAGGTGGGGAAATGCGGAAATCTCAGCTTTTTTCTCCTTACCATGTTATGAAAGATGTTGACAAACATTTGGAAAAAAGTGAGAGATGGCAGGAGTGGATTAGGAACCGGTGGCAGCAGAAAGACTCGGAAAACTGTCAGCCTGGCTGTCCTCACATCTGTGCTTATGTATAGAGGCAAGCTGTACATCTCTTCTAGTTTTGGGGGCTTAAAAAAATAGTTTTCTGCACTATTCAAATAGAGACTGAGAGAAGCATACCTGTTTTATTTTTTTTAAGTGAGTGGGGATAACAGCATCTTTGCACTTCTGGTGACTAAAATGACAGGGTTGGCACCAGGTTCCTCTTCTCGATAAGAGCCTTCAGGTTCGTCTGCGACAGGACTCTCCACAGAGGTTATTTTTACCTGGCATGGCTGTGCTGTTATTGATACTGCTCTTCTCAATGGCTGAAATAACTTCTTCTGTGGGTGTCTCCGGCAGAATGAAAGCTGGGTCAAGGTGGAGAGGTGAAAAGAACCGTGAGTAGCCAGATTAATTTACTGTTGGTTTATTTCTTTAATTCTTCTTTATGTGGAGGAATGCATCTGGTCTGATTTGCTTAAGTCCATAGTGTTTCAAAAGGTTGTTTTAGGTTATAAAAAGAATTTTACACATTAAAATGCATGCAGAATAAATGGACTCTACCTGCTAAGTGCTATACAGTGGCAATGTTGTTCTGCTTCTCATTAAAAAGAGTTTTGTTTGGCTTTTGTTTTGGGTTTTTTGTTTTGTTTGGTTTGGTTTTTTCTTTTTAACTCTTTCCAGTACTTGGAAAGATTTTGACTGATAGGTCCTAAGGATGTGTATTATAATTTCTTTCCTATCTAAATTGCAAAGATGTTGAAAGTTGTGTGGATAACAAAATACTAGTTATGTATATCTAACAATTACAAAAAAAAACTCATATATAAGCCTTTTGGTCTGAGGGTAATAAGAAAGAAATCTTAAAAATTGAAAATATTATAAGAAGTTTGATTTAAATGACTAAGAGTTGATGCTTTATAATTGGGTTTGGCAAATATTTTACAGTCCAGGATCAACTTATTGAGTCTCTCCTTGTGGATGTGTAATCCCTTCTTACCTGACTATAAAATCTGTTTCTGTGTTTATACATTTTATAAGTACTATTTTATGCAATAAGTGTAAAGCCATTTCTAGGGTTAAATGGAAGAAATGGATTAGATGCTTACCTCTGCACTATTGAATCCATACAGCCAACACCTTTTCTTTTATTATCTCACAGGATAGTGTGTGTGTGTGTGTGTGTGTGTGTGTGTGTGTGTGTGTGTGTTTGCATGGGCATATATGAACAAATGGATTTATCTATGAACACTTGCATGTATAAGCACTTTTCAGCAAGTATTGAAATGTGGCCTCAACATCCCTATTTTTATATCCATCTCAAAAAAAAGAGATAGAGAAATGGATCCAAGAATTCATGTAGAGACAGGAATGCTGCTTTTGAATATGAATGATCAAAAGATGTATGCCAGTCATTAGCTTTTTAAATTAAGACTTCTCCAGATTCATAGACACCTGGAAGCTAACTGTTGATTTGACAAAGTTTGTTTAAATTGTGGTTGCCCATGATGAGATCTGTCCTACTGACTTGACTTGAAGAAGGAAAGCCATGTAGGACAGATCAGTGGGAACTCTTATGCAAGACGAGCTGGAAACAGTCTAAAAACAATTTGCAGTGTTTCTATCTGAATTTCTCATTCTCTAATCCTTTTTGGGTTTTTATCTCCTTTTCTCCTTTCATTCTTTTTCTTTTGATTTCTTTTTTTTTTTTTTTTAGAAAAAGGCAGAGATGTAGGTCATACATTTATGTCACCAAAAAGTATGAAAGGTTTTTCATTCTGAGCAGTTTTTTTTCTGGACACACATGTGGCCTCAGTATCTCCAGTGTAAAGTTATAAGCTTATTATTCATTGAAGTGGAACAAGAGAGCCATCTGTCTCCAAACTCCAGGATTCTTAAGAGTAATTCTACATCTAAACTTTAATTTAATCATGCCAGGCAATAGAACTGACAGCATTACTTATTTAGCCATAGTATTCATAAAGGTGTCACACATTTATGTTGTGTTTCGAAATCCATGGTACCCAATGTAGATATGACCATTTGTACTTGAAGATTGGAAAATTGATTGTATTATTCACTTTTCTTCCTGCAGTAACCAAATGATAGATAGAAACTTAAGGAAAGACCGACTTAACTTAGCTGCTGATTTAGGATGATGTATTCATTGAACTGGGGAAAGTTTGAAAATGTCCATGATAGTAGAATCATAAGGCAGTTGGTCACACTAGGGATGAAGACAGGAAGCAGAAAACATTGAATTCTGGTGTTCAGCTATTCCCCTTTTTAGTATAGTATTCCAGCCTGTGGAGGATGATGGTACCCACATTCAGAGAGAGTAACACCCTCACAAGCATGCGCAAAAGTAATTTCAAGTCAGCCAACTTGACAGTAAAGATCAAGATCACACTGACACCCTGAGTCACATGACTTGCTCAGGAATGTTTACCTAGAATGAAGGCTCCAGTGCAGCTTTGTTATCATAGCTTAGGCAAAGCTTTCCCATTGCACAAATTTCCCTCAATGAGCAATTGACCTATGAGGACCTACACTATAGCTCCTCTATCACTACTGAGACCACGCTTAACATTATCATGTGAATCTGCTCTGGGATATTCAAATGGAACCTGGTGAGGAATGCAATTCTAAAGACAGCTTTTTAATTGAACAAATATAAATGGCTCACATAAGAGATGAGCCTTAGAAAGAACCAACAAATCTCAAACTATTTTAGGGAAATATGGTGGAAAAGTATTAAGATAGAGTGAGTGAAAATATGGAGAAAACCATAATCAAGCAACTATACTTAATCTAGACCTTTCATTTTATGGTTATAAATTATTTAGTTTCATGGAGGTAAATATAGTATAAATTGTCCAGACAATGTGATTGGTTGATTCTAAGGCAAAGGAAACAACAAGCTCTGTTGCTGCTGCATTCTAACTCATCAACTGGGAAACAGCAACTGAGAAATCAAAGATGCCCATGAACAGAAGAGGCCAGGCTAGGAAAGCTGAGAAATTCGTGAACTCTTTCCCAAGTAAGAGAATTCCTCTAAATACAAATCACTAGACACCAGTCATTTATCTTTTATATTAACTTAGATCTCATGTTAATATAAAGTGGTATTCAAAAGAATATTCACTATAACAAAAAAAATTCCAAGTATAAAATAGAAACTCAAATAACAATAATTGATTTTGAGGAGCTTAATTTTCAAACAAAATTGAGCCTTGAAAAATAGTGTCATGAAACCAGGACACTGATGCTGCATGCAAGTTGGAAGCCACCCTGGACTACAAAAAAAAAAGTTACAAAACTCATTGCTGATGTAGTTGAGGTCTCTGTGCAGGTAACAATCTATGCAATGAGTTCATGAGAGCATTTGCAGAAGACATACTTTTGTAGCAGCCATCCCCAACCTGACCCTTTCTGCTCCCTCATCTGCATTGTTCCCAGAGCCTCTGGAACTTGGGCATGGGGATGTCTCCATTACAAATGAACAATCCAGTCTCTCTTATTCCCTGTAGCTTTACAAGCAGTGAGTCTCCAGGTTAACCAGGTTCATTATCCAAAGAAGACTCATGGATCAGGACTGCACTGATTTATGTGTCTATTTTTTAAGTGTTTAGAATACAGTTTTGTGTTATGTCAACCTATCAAAGTAATATTGGTTTTCTTTTAAGGCCTATGAAGACCTATGCAATGTCATAAGTTAGTAGTGTTTCTTCACAGTAGCACACACTTGATAGCACAGCACTGTACCTGGGAAGTGACAGCAAGAGGATCAGGAGTTCAGGGCCATCCTTGCATACAGCACTGGTTGAAGTCAGCTTCGACTATGTGAGACACCAACTCAAAATAGAAGAAAGAAAGAAAGAAAGAAAGAAAGAAAGAAAGAAAGAAAGAAAGAAAGAAAGAAAGAAAAGAAAGAAAGGAAAAAGAAAGAGAAAGAAAGAAGAAAAGGAAAGAAAAAACATTATATTATAAAAATTCTTAAAACATAGCAAATGATGAAAAGGTAGAATATGTGCATATTACTTTATACAATAAAAACTCATAAAGCTCTCCTCAGTTTAAAAATAGCTGCACCAAATTTTCTCAGTCTACTAATTGTGCTTATAGCCTAATTTTATATATTTAATCACAAGTTTAATTCACCATCATGAAGCTCAAAGACATGGGCTCTTGTAGTCCTTTTGTTTTTCTTTCACTCTCTTAAAAAAAAAAACCCTGGAATGTAAATTCATTCAATGAATATTTATTGACTGAATAATGCACAAATCAGAATATGGTTAACATCAAAGTTTTATCAATCACTAAGGTTATATAATATATTTAAAACTGTAAGCCCCTTTAAGCCTTTCCATTTTAAAAAGTATTTTTGTTTCATGACCCCTAATTATATAATAGAATAACTAAACACAAATAATATTTATAAACATATATTAGAACATTTAAAACTTTAAAATAACACTATATTAAAACAATGTGTAGGTTATAGAAATCCACAACACTGTGACAAGGAATAGAAAGTATTCCTGAGACACTAACGTCGATAAGCAGTAATTTCACAATACAGTAAAATGCTTCATTTTAATTTACACACTATAACTATCTTTAACTTTTTCAATTTCAAAACAAATATTTCTCAAAAGCAAGTTTTATAATAACACAAAATATAAAAATAAATAATAATAAAAATAATGACTTAATTATAAAATAGTTGATGCAATTGAGAAACTATGTTATTTTCTAAATAAATGTTACAGAAAGAAAAGAAAAACACAGGCATTTTATGAATTAGGGAAATGACTAAGACTTACTAAGTAATATTTTTTAAATAAAAATCTGAGCAGAGAACACCTGTGGAAATTTCCCACCTGGACAAAACAAAGTCTACAGAAATAGTACAGATTTCAATATGGGTCAGTATTTATATTTCAGGTTCCAACCAAGTGAACCTCATCAAAATACATTTAAATATGCACCATTTTTCCAAAGTTCATATAGATAGAATTTCATGATAGTGTAGGAAAACACAGGCTTCTGGTATATTTTCAGGAACATAACAGGTCTCTGGGTTCCTAGATACCAGTAATCCCTTCACTCTTTCTGGGATGGATATTCGAAGAATATTAAGACACAAAAGAAGCAGCAGAGGGGAGTGGGTACAGAGACCCACAGCCAGAAATTATGTGGACAGAGAGTCTAAACTTGGGTCTCAACAGGATTCTTTTCCTCACAGAGATCAGAGCATCCTGTGGAAGAGGGAAAGGAAAGACTTGTAAGGGTCAGGGGACTATCAGGAGAACATGGCCCACCAAATCAACTAAGTAAGGCTCATATTGGCTCACAGAAGCTGAAGAGGCAAAACTGGGCCTACATGGGTCTGCTCCAGATCCTCTGCATATGTTATGGTTGTTAGCTTGGTGTTTTTGTAGGACCCTTTACAGCAGTACTTTCTCAGATCTGCCAGAGATATAAATAGTGACACAGAGGCTTTAAAAATATTTTAAAGTTTAGGCCTTTTAGCTAGGGTAGCTTTCTAGCCTAACCCAACTAATTCTGGCTTTATGTCCTGCCATGTGGCTAGCTCTACCTCTCTGCTTAGCTCTGGTCTCTTCACCTCCATATCCTTGCCATGTCTCGAGAGCCTTATTTCTTCTCTCAGCATTCTTCTTTCTCAGAAGTTCTTCCCTCTGTTTTATGCCCAACTATTAACCATCAGCTCTTTATTCCAACCCATCAGATACAATTCTAGATTGTCTCTAGACTGGTAAGGAAGGATGAATATTTACAAAACATAAGGCTGGTGACAGGTTATAGAAATAACTACACCAAAATCCTTTCAGCATTTAGCTCTCTGGAGAGTACAGAATTAACAACTGAATATACAAAATGTATTCCCAACAACTCCTTACAGTGGGAACAGATCGGTTTCTGAAACTTTTGCCTGCTCCTGGGACTTTTTTCCTCCTATTGGGTTGCCTTGTCCAGCTTCAGTATTAGGGTTTTTGCTTTGTCTTATTGTATTCTACTTTGCCCTGTTTGGTTGTAGTCTCTTGGAGGCCTGATGTATTCTGAAGGAAACAGAGGGGTTTGAATCTGGAAGAGGAAAGAGGTGATGGGGACTTGGGAGGGGAAGAGAGAGATGAAACAATGATTGAGATGTGTGTGTGTGTGTGTGTGTGTGTGTGTGTGTGTGTGTGTGTGTATCCACATGCTCATCTGTTATGTAACTATCAGATCATCAGAAATATGTTGCTGATTCTGGCTATTCTCTCTATAAATTTACAGATGAAATATAAAACTTTACAGGAATAAAAAAGTAGGAATTAATAAAAAGAAAATTAGACCTGGATCAATTTTAAAACTTTAAACAGGGAATTTCAAGCACCTTTTAATATATAATAATAGTAAATATTAACATTATTCTTGCTCTAAACTTTGAAAATGTGGGGCTGGAAAGAGAACTCAGCACAAAATGCTATTTCTGAGAACCCAGGTTCAATTCCAAGAACTTTATAACTCTTGATCCAAGAGGATCTTATGCCTCTGGACTCCAAGGTCACTGACACCCTGTGTACACATACCTATATACAGACACACACATACACAGATACACACAAACATTCACAAACACTGGCACATGCACAGAGAGGCGCACACACAAATGGGGAGATACATATAGACTGATGATACATGACAGAGTAGTATAGCTGGATATTGAGATAGATCAATTCCCATTCTCATGTGGAACCACCACTCTGATTGTCTTAGTGCCTGTAATAGTTTTCACACCCATGAGCAATGTATGAGAGTCCCTTTTATACCACAAAGTCCCCCCCCCCTTAAACAGTCAAAATATTCTTGTAGGTTTGACCAAATAATGAAACTTGTATAAAACCAGGTATTGGTAAAACAGAAAGTGGAGAGTTCTCCCATGAGTGAAGAACAGAATCCAAAGCATTACAATACTCTGAAGTACAGTACAATGCAATCACTTAAGGAATATGAGAAACTGATATGATTTTACATTGAGAAGTCACAGAAGTTGAATAGCTCTACCAAGGAAGCACCATGTGTTTCCTTAAGAAAAAAAAAACCGGAAACAATTGACTTAGTACACATCTGTTGCTATTCCTTTTTCAGAGCCTATCTTTCTGTAGTCATTCGATAACCCTTAGGCAGAGAAAAGATAAAGTTCTCATGCATTTCCTTTACCAGTGGTCATAAAAGCACAAAATTATCTTTGTATCATGATAGTTTTAAATATGCAATAATTTACAGTAAAATTTCAAAGCATGATATAGTGTTTCATGTTCACAATCTTTTATAGTGTGATACTTTGGGACGTTGCTATTTTTTTCTATCACATTCTTTGTAAGTCAACATTGTTGAAGTAAAAGATGACAATTTCAGTTGGGCACTCCATTTCAAAATGTGTTGCACTTAAAATGAAACCATTTGATACTTTTTAATCAATATAATATGTGCAAACACCAATAACTTCATTTTATTCTTTAATGCATCAAATCCCCATAACTAATTATAAATTGACAAGATAACATGGTGAATATAAGCTTGCTTCACAAGCCTGAAGTTCTCAGTTCAATGGTACAAGGGGAGAGATTACTTCAGAAAATTATCCACATATTCCATGCCAAGTAAGTGCCCACATTCAAATACACAATGGTAATACAGAAACTAGAATTTCAATAGCATAGTAAATACATAGACTACAAACTATAAAATTGTTTCTCTGGAACCTTGGCTATGTATAGAAGCTTCATAGACTTATACTTCCTTAATCCTTGCCAAGTTGTCAGCTCCTCAGTGCTCAGAAAACAAGGCTTAACCTCCAGAATATGAGGGCCTTCAGAAAATCAGTGTATCTATTTTCAACAAATAAAATCAATGTTGTTTCATTCCATTTCTCTAGATTTCTATGACTGTTGTCTGAGGATGAATTTACAAACATCAGATCATAGATAAACGCTTTACTGCCAGCAAAGGCTGATGCTTCGATTTGGCACTTGTGCATTTTCTTTTGTGTGATGGATATAGTTGTGCTAATATCTATACCATTTGTAAAGTGGACAGGAGTTATAGAAGACCACTGTGCCACAGAGGTCAACAATATAAAGCTCTAGCAATGGGGGAAGAGGAAATTCCTTGATCACAAACATTCCAATTCCTTTAGCTTCGAATCCAAGGTCCAGTAGAAAGCGCCCAGCTGTTCTGTAGGTGCTTAAGAAAACAGCTGAAGTCAGCTGTCACACACACGAATAGAAAAGCAATTTCCCAGGTAATCCACTCTCAAAGCACCCATACTTAAAGGTTCAAACTCTGCAGACACAGGACCTCAAACAGTGAAAATGAAAACAACTTTGATTCTATTTTGATTAAAATAATAATAATAGCCTTTAAATGTGTACAAGTGTTATGGAATAGTGAAAAATATAATGGACTCCATAGTACAAAGGTCTGAAGCACTATATACAGCAAATATGGCATTAACAATGCTTTTGCTTGCAGAATGGTAAGTTATTCCAAAATGATATTTTGAACTATATTTTTTAAGATGACTTCAAATCTAACTTCTAAACTGGTGAATTTGTGCAGCTATTTGAGAAGAGTGAATGGGAGTCTGTAAAATGCTTCCATGTTTTGCTTTCCTTGTACATTTGTGAACCAAAACTCTGGACAAGGTAGTTTGTGTTAGTTGACTACTATTTTCCAAGTGATTTTGATTTTAAAATCTGAAATTTGAGTTTATAGATGTTTCCCATCTCATAGAATAAGCATGTACCTAGGAATACAAGTTTTTGAGAACTTATTATTTTAAAAACCAGCTCTAATTTTGCTGTTCTCTGATTCTTAGACATTCCTTATTATGAGCCATTTGAAATAGTGTCAGGCTACAAGAGTGGTAAAGAATTTTATGTGCAAGCACTCAGTTAGTTTTGGACAGTGCGATGAAAGAGAATAGCAAGCCTCAGGAAGGTGTTGACTCTGTCACCACTATAATTTGTCCAAAATCCCTGCCAACCTAGCTGTATCATTCCCTTGAGTCTGTTTAACACCCTCTCCATTAAAACTTTTATGCTATATGTCAACTCAGTGCCATTTAACTGATGTAAGTAAGCAGGCTCAAATGTAGGATAGTTTTGATTCACCCTTAGTTTTGCCATGAGGAAAAGATGCCATGAAATTATCTACACTAAAATATCTAACCTTCCTAAAACAGTTTTTTTTTTTTTTTTTTTTTTTTTTTTTTTTTTTTTTTTTTTTTGCAACAAGATAAAATATGTGATGCACAGGAAGGAGTGGAGTATCCTTCAAACATCCTAAAACGGCATGATTACAAACTGGATTTGGAGAGAGCTAGTAATAATCAGAGACATTTTGGTGGCCCCTTAGCCTAAACCAAACAATGGAAGAGATCGTCCAAGAGGCTTTATATTCAGAATAAAGTCAGAGGCCAGGATAACCAAAAACTTCAAGCCAGCCCAAGAAATACCTGTGGTAAATGGAGGCCACGTGAAAATCATCATCAAAGTCACTTCCCTGTGAAAAATGTTTTCAAGTGGAGAGAAATTCACACTCATCTAACACTAAACGTAACTCGAGAGAACAGTCATGAAACTTCCATTATTTTTCAAAACCATCTTATCAATGGAAAGCTAGAGAAGCAAGTGGCTATGACACAGGTATCCCAAAGCCTAAATGCAACATTTTTCTGTGTTGTGAGACTAACATGATCCTTCTGTTCTCCTGAACAAGTCATGAAGGTTCACAATATTGTAAAGATTTGACACCAAAATCGTCAAATACTAGTGACTCTTCTGTGGCAGTTATAAATTTTACAGTTTGGTACTGAGATTAAAATTAACATTTACTTTCCTTCTAAAATACTTATGTATTTATTGCAAGCACATACCTGTAGACTTTTATCCACAGAAAGATAACTACCCCTGACAATATATTGCTCAGTTGGTACCCAGACAAGCCCAGGGTTCAACTGAAGACTATAACTGAAATATTATAAGGAAAGAATATTGATATCTGTCTATTATGATATTTAAATAAAGGGAAGTATGACAATGTACTTGGAAAATTACCTTTAACTAAACAGGCAATTCTTCCTATGTTACAAAAACTACCTGATGCAAATCAAACAAGTCCAATGTTATTTATGTTTATTTTCTATTGCCATAAAGTGCTATAGTAAATTTGAAAAAGATAATTATTTTGTTTGGGAAAGCTTGGGAAAGTTGAGCTAGGTTGTAAATAAGTGATTTTTTGGAATTTCCCTAGCCCTGCTATTCATATGTTCAGTCTGGAGTGTGTGTGTACCTGTGTACATTCTTGAGAATTTACTTTTTCTAACTGAATGTAAAACCACAGTGAAAGTCAAGTTATACATAAAAATCAAAACAAATCAAAATATATTTGATCATAATAGATTAGTGTATGTGTATGAATAAGCAAAACTTGTTTTATATGTGTATTTATACATGACATGTTTATAAAACTGCTGAACATTATTTCTGCCTGAAATGTACTTTGAACAGGCACTTAAATACCTCATAAATAACAGTATTAAACTTTGACACAAAACCAGAGAAATTTCCATGCTCTATCTGCCAAAAATTCATTTTTTTATTTTATTGCCATGCAGTATATTCTCAATTCATGTGCTAAAGGCTATTGAAAATGGTTTTCCTGGGATTGCACTGGGATTTCCTGGGATTTTCCACCATGTCCTTTCCCTGACATTGATGATTACAAAGTGCATGAGTGCCATGTTCATTGCCAGCTCCATGCTTAGATTTACAAATACGTGTACTGTAAGCACCAGGCACTTAAATTCTTCTAAGATATTAATTAATTAAAATTTCTCAAACTTCAAGAGATCTATTTCTCTTCATGATCTGAAATCATGTGTGATTTATTCAGAGGTCCCAAAATATTCAAGTTTTCCCTCTTTTATTAATTTGATGAGCAGAGAAACAGATACAATCATACATTATGTCTGGACACTGATGGCAATGAATGTCATTAGCAATTAAAAACATAGAAGTCTAAATAGAAATTCATACAATTTTAGCTAAGTGAATCAAATTTATATTAAGATGCAATATAGCATTTCAATATGAATCTCAATGTAGAAACTTATTCTTAATAAATAAATGAATCACTTCATGAATAGAAAGACAAATGTGTCACAAACACCAAGCTCGGGAAAGTTGAGCTAAGTTGTATATAAGTGATATTTTGGAATTTCCCTAGCCCTGCTATTAGCCTATTGTACTTCTTATATGTTCAGTCTGGAATGTGTGTATACCTGTGTTTGTATGTGTGCCTGTCTGCTTCTGTGTGTGTGTGTGTGTGTGTGTGTGTGTGTGTGTGTGTGTGTGTGTGCAACAGAGTCAGAAACAGACAGATATCCATACACAGAGAATGAGGAGAGAGAGAGAGAGAGAAAGAGAGACATACACAAAGAGAGAGACAGAGAGAGAGAGACAGAGACAGAGACAGAAGATGGCATAGCTAAGATTTATTATACATGTAATAATATCACTCAGGAAATTCACAGAAATACTTAGAAAAATATTTTGACATTATGCTTTGCTTGTAGGAAATAATACAAACAGTTTGAATTTACTTTACTTGGTTGTAATATTTTTCTAATTTAGTAGTTTGAGAACTCATATGTAATGTCTTTTCAAGTAAATTTATAGTTCATAAAATAATTTGGAGAACTGATTAACACACAGCAAACTTTTGTGAATAAGCAATTAAATATGAAACCAGGGGTAAATGTGAACCCAATAAAATGAACCTTTATGAGTCTACATTGCTACACAAGGGTCTAGTGTGAGCGAATTGGCAGTGCTAATCTTTAATGTCATTTGGGATCACGCTTAGAAAACACCTGTAAAAGTTGTATCACAATTTAAGAATTAAGGACAGTGTCAGTGTATTTTTACAATCACATTTGTGTAATATCATACATATATATAATGAAAATTATGTCTACACGTAGAAAAATATGAAACACTTTCTGGTTATTCTCAAATCCAATGAGTCCTTACTGTTCAGTCAACATGAAAGCAGAAGTTTCTTTTCTTCCTATAAAAAAAAAACTTGATGTATTGAAGACAAAGTTTATAGAGTGTTAGATATGCGCTCATATTTTTTCAGTTTGCAAGTAACCCAAAGTATTACAGCAGTCCTCATAAGTAAATATATGTCAAATGTCCCTTAATCATGCATACTTAATCATGCAAGAACAAAGTTAATAAGTCCTCAGAAATTAAGGGAATGTGCTGTGTTTTTATCAGTGGAAACCATGTTCAGTGATGCTGGAAGGGTAGATGTAAAGAGTTGAATACCAAGCTTGGGCTAAGTTGGAGTTTGAAGGTGATTCACAGCTAAAGTGCTTAATACACAAACAAGGAACTGTGTATATAGTCAAGATTTGAATTCGATCTCTAACACTCAGGTAAAACTCAAGTGTAACAGCAACTTGTATTTCCAGGGCTGGAGAGGCAGAAACCAGATCTGAAGAGCTCACAGGCAAGCAAGACCGTGACTCCAAAAAAAAAAAAAGTACATACACACACACACACAGAGAGAGAGAGAGAGAGAGAGAGAGAGAGAGAGAGAGAGGATGTATTCATATTTATGAAAGTGTGATGCAAAGCTAATGTCTGTAGAAGAGAGGAAAATTGAGAAAATGGTGGATTATTTAAGCAATAGAAGGGTTTAAATTTTTGGTCTAGATGGAACAGGAAGCCACTCGATTTAAAATGTAATTAAATTGTATGACTATTATTATTATTATTACTATTACTATTATTATTTAATTTACATTCCTGCTATTGCCCCCTTCCCGGTCCTCCCTCCTACAGTTCCTCATCTCTTTCTCCCTCCCCATTGCCTCCAAGAGGGTCTTTCTGCACAACAGAACTCCCCCTTCCCTCAAGCCTCAAGTCTTTCTAGGGTTAGATGCATCTTCTCCCACTGAGTCCACACAAGGCAAACCTCTGCTATACATGTGTCGGGGCCTAAAACCAGCCCATGTTTGCTACCTGGTTGGTGGCTCAATCTCTGGGATTTCCCCAGGGGTCCAGGTTCGTTGAGACTGCTGACCTTCCTATGGGGTAGCCGTCCCCTTCAGCTCCTTCAATCCTTCTCCTAATTCTTCCATAGAGGTCCCTGACTTTAGTCCAATGGTTGGGTTAGCCTAATTATTTGCATCTGTCTCAGTCAGTTGCTCTAGGGCCTCTCAGAGGACAGCTAATATTTCCTAAGGATGACTAATTCTGTTATGCTGTCATCTGTGGATCTTATGTTCAGAGTTATTCTGCAGATAAGGAAAGACTTCTATTTCCTCATGTCCTCAGTACATAAATATCCAAGAATGATGATTTAAAATATGCTTGACTGTAGTATTATTCATTCCAGTTATATATTAGCATTTTATGTGCAATAATTACGTGGCAGTTTGTGGAAAGTAGAGTTTTTTTCCCAAGAAAAATGCATTTTTTTTATAAAAAACAAAATATTTTTCTAGAACTTGAGGCCCAGAGGTTGCATGGGATAATCTGAAGAAACATTACTAGGAGTTAGAAGGGCAGAGATTTAACTGACCAGCATTTTGTCAAATCATCATCATCTGACTGTTATTGACCAGACCTAAAATTCTCTGAAAATTTTTAATTTTTTTTCATTCAATATTCAATGGAATCATTCAAGTTCACTGTATTTCAAACTTACCATTTCCCTGGGCCATGGTTAGCTTTAGATGGTTTTCATTTCTGATTGTTTATTTTGAATTTATGATGGAATTAAACTTCATTCCCTCGGATAAGTGACTATTTCTAGTTTAAGCTGATTGAACAATATTTACAGTTCTACCTTTGACACAATTCAGTTATTTTTTTCTGTTAGGCTACAGATTATAAATGTTCTCAACCTGCCTCAAAGTGGATAGCATGTCCTACCTCTGTTTTTCCTGAAAGCATCACCCTATTGTCATCTGTTTCTTTAGCTATGGTGGCTTATCTTTTCCACAATGCTGTCAGATTACATAAAGTCCATACATTTTCCTGATTTGCCCTCAACTGACTCTGGCCCTTCTGCTTTTTCTCGTCGTTAACCTCTGACATATCCAAACACTGATGCATTCCCTGTAGTCAGGTAAAATGATATCAGAATGATTTCATGTGGTGGTTTGAGAAATGTGTTCCCTAGATTATCCAAAGACTAAAAATACATGTAGCATAGATAAGACCAATCATCATGTTAACATCATATCATTAAGGATTTATAAACATTCTGCTATATTCCCCAGATCCACAAACCATCTACATTAGTTCTTTGTCTTTATAAGTCAATTATTCTAGAGCTTTGTTGTAAACAATGTTACCCTAAGCACAAAAAAACATTTAAATGCCCCTGACAATTTCCATGTTCTATTGTACTTCAGCATAAGAAATGTGTACATGTGACAAGTTTTAGAATTAAGAAAAGGCATTTTCTATATTTTATGTGAATCCATGTGCAGATGCATGGTTAATGTTTGCTAGAGCTCATTTATACTAGCAATCTGGCAAGCCACTCCTTGTGCATGAGGATTGGCTTGGTAAATGTAGACATACAGATAGACATTTATCTTTGAAGAAAGAATAAGAACGTGAAAATCACCATATTCATACTTGGCTTTTGAATAATAGATACACACATACAGCATGCTGGCTATGAATTGTTAATATTTTAATGACTGGTGCTGTTTCCTGTTTCTGTCTATCATTATTTTTGTATTGTTGAAACTGTGTGCCTGAGGACTGAGCATAGAACAGTACATTGTTCACTAGAGACAACAGTGAATAAATGAGTACCTCTGAAAAGACACTAATATGCCTGAAGATACTTTTAAATATGAATATTGTAACTTATCTATAAACTTGCAAAAAATCTTAATCTCTTCCCTGTTATGTTTCATGTCCAATATTTCTAAAGATTTCAATTGGTATTAAAAATAGAATGGTGTAGGTCTTTGATATGTAATTTTATATTAATAATAAAATCCCATATACTTTTATGTTGATAACAGAATTCTATTAGTATTTACTACTTACAGAGTTAATTGTTTTAAGATAGGGCCATGGCTAGACTTGTGAAATTGCTCTGTATACTAGGCTGGCATAAAGCTCACAGAAACCCAAAGTCTCTCTCTTCTGAGTGCAAGTATTAAAGGCATGTGCCACGAAGCCAGCTGTCTTTTCCTATTTACATAGTAGCTGAGAAAGGTCACTGTCTTACCCTTGGCAACTTCTCTGTTAATAGTAAATGGATAGATGAAAGAGATAATAGTCACACAACTGGTATGATGATGTCAAACATGTTTACAGTATTTCATGTTAAGTTCTTATTCTGTCCCCATTTAAATGGTTAGCATACTAATTTAAAACTATACTATCCTTTAGTATTACCAATGGTACTATCAAAAGACATGGATACATGTCCACATGTTGGATTATTCTCCAATATAAATTCATTCTCCTAGTGTATGATATGTTTGTATATGGAAGTACCAAGGGAGGGAAATAGACATGAACACAACTTGGAATACAATACATTAGATTTTATTGGATTTTATGTGGCAGGCAACTGAGAGTGTAAATCATTATGAAGGGAAGTAGAGATGCCAGCCTTACTTTGAAGAAGATCTCTTTAGCGTCCACATGTAGAATGTAATAGTAAAAAATGTACTGACAGCAATGATGTTTATGCTATTGATTGAAACCACGTGAAAGCCTTCACTGCAGAGAGCACAAATGAACATTGACACTGATACTGACTGCCATGTACATTGGCTATTTGAAATTATTATAATTGTCATAGAGTTTTCTTAAAACACTATGTTGAAAATATTAAAAATGTTGAAAATACAAGATATACCTCTTAACAATTAACATGAAATGAAATGGCAGTTCTGCATGTGTGCTGTCCCAAGCATACAGGCAAGAAATATCATTCAAAATATCACTATGCCTTTAAAAATTTTAATAAAGTAGATGGGGTGGAGTTCCAGTGATAGAGAATGAGAGGCAATTTGTTATTGGAAAATTTAAAGACATATTTGCTGGTATTCTTCATTAAGATAAAGCATATTTACCAGGCAGTTTGAAACTAGGTCTATATTATGGAATTATTTAAGTACAGGCTTCCTTAGCCTTTATTAGTGAAGCTTCTTTTTGCAGTGGGAAGCTGAAACTCATAATTGGACAAAATACCAGGAATATGGAAATACAGAGTGCTCAGCTCCAAATGGGAAGTCCATATGATCCTCCAAGGACCCATAAGTTCCTACAAGGTCTGAAAAGTTGATGGTAAAAATGCAAGAGCTGGAGTATAGGAAAACACACTAAGAAAGGGTATCATCTTGATATGGCATTTGTATTCACAAACTCATTGCTCCTGTGGTTACATACACATCAACTGCAAAGGATTAGGTCCATCCATGTGGGGAGCCAACAGAAGGTGGCTATCATCCTTGCAGCCATGTTGAGCCATATACCCTAACAAGAGACTTGTTTACAATAACCTACAACAGCTGAGCACACTCTGAAACATCTTGTTTTAGATACCCAGGATTTTCCCTTGGGTGTGTGAGACTTAAAGGTGTGATTTAGAGCCAAGACTTAAAGATGTGACTTAAAGGTGTAATTTAGAGATAAGACTTAAAGGTGTGACTTAAAGGTGTGGCTTAGAAGTGAGACATATAAAAGGCGAGAGGCAGACAGAAGAAATTATTAGACACTTGTACTTGGAAGAGTACTTGAGATTTGAGACAGAAGAAAGCAACTAGGATCTAGACACTTGAGACTTAGAACTTGAAAGAAGAACTTGGAACTGGGAAAGAGACTAGCAACTTAGAACATGGATTAGGACCTGAGACTTGGTACTAAACTTGGAATTTGGGACTGGAACTAGGGACTTGGAGAGAAGAAGAGAGACTGAAGAATAAACGGGATTGAATCACACTCTGTCTGGTCTCCATTCTTCATGTCCATCATCTCACTCTCTCTCTTGCTGAATCCTGACCCTTGGACCGGAGCAGCTTGGGGCAGTGCGGGCTCTAACAACTTAGCCCCCAAGGCTTTTGGCAGTGCGGGTTCGAACATTGACAGAGCGGTCCAAGTAACATTTTGACCCAGGAACAAGGGTTAGAGCCGTTCTCGACATTTTTGGTGCCCAAGTGTGGAGCAGCTTGGGCCCGCAACATTTTGGCCCCCAAACGTGGGGCAGAGTGGTTCTCAACACATCCATATGTCATAGATGGATGAAGAGCTCATGAGGCCTCACCTGTCCCTGAGATGATATTGTCAGTTAATTATTTCAAGGGAGGGTGAGATGTTGTTGGGTTGTTGTAGTAACTTATAAGTTGCTCAAGTAACAATAAATAATCTCCCATCTATTTTACCATTACAAAACTAATCAACTCAGCCTCTCTCTCTCTCTCTCTCTCTCTCTCTCTCTCTCTCTCTCTCTCTCTCTCTCTCTCTCTCTCTCTCTCTCTCTCTCTCTCTCTCTCTCTCTCTCTCTCTCTCTCACACACACACACACACGCACACAACAGAAACATACACATGCACACACACACACCTGAGACAGTAGGTAGGGAAATCACAAGAGGTCATTATATACATGCATAAAATTGTCAAACCCTGTAAGAATTTATCTTTAAACGGAAATCCACTGTGGAGCAAGAGCTAAAACTGAGCCACTGAGTTTGGTGTTGAGTCAACAGTGATCTTTGCAAGAGTGGTGACTGGGGGCATGGGGGGGGGCAGTGAGAAAGAGGGAAGGCCAGGCTGCACCAGAATTACAGAAGGTGGAGGGGTTGAGTGACACCCGGGAGAGAGGAAACAACCCAGAGGCTTAGATTTTTACCAGCTGATCACATTTATCCTCAGCATATTATAGATAGGATTTCGCTGATGCCTCAAACAGTGCTAAGAAAAGGCTTTCATTTCTCGTCTTCAGATTTTTCAGAGGGGGAAAAAATGGTCGAACAGTTTGTCTTTGAACACTGTAGGTGAAACCTACAGTTTTATACCATGCAGGTGGCTCCTGGAGGAGAATCTATTGCCTGGTTCCTGGCGCTGTTCTTTACATTTTGAAGGTGGTGTATTTTCTCAGCCTTGAAAAATAACCATCAAAAATTTAAAACACTGACTCAAAATTTCCACTATTCACTTGAGTTATTGAAGAATCTTGGTCTCAACAGTGGACAATTATTAAAATTAATATCCCCAAAATACCCATTCAGCCTTCAAAGTATAGAAGCTACAGTGTTCTAAGCCAGGATTCCTAAATTTCTAATGTGATGTATTTGGTAGGCTCAGTGGCATTAGGAAAGCATATTAATTCCACGTATGATAAATGATATCTGGAACAAGCATAAAAGACAGGCCCAGTGTGGTAGCGACTCCAGTTCCTAGAGCAAGGGGTCAGGGGAGAGGAGTGATTTGTCATAGGTGATCTCTGAAAGAAAATCAAAGAGACACCATATATTTGGAAGAGAGGAGTGGATTAGGTTTCAAAGGGAAAGGAAGAGACCTTTCAGATTTAGTTGACCAGACCAGGCCTGGTGCTGACAGCTGTTCCTGATTTGTGTCCTTGAACAAGTCATTTCATTTTTCAAGGTCGCAATAGTCTCATTTGTAAAATGAGCAGTCTGGGATAAGTGATCTCTAATGGTTCTTCCAGTTAGGATGTTACTTTGATAATGTTAAATATTTGCTTAGGTTGTTCATTGTCTCGTTTGATGATAGGTTATCTGCCTCTGTACAACACAGGTCCTTTTATTGAGTTCCAGAGAAATGACATGTGATATTAATTGGATAGAGAAATGGCTTCCAGCATTTTAAGTATCACATCAGACCTTCAATTTAGTCACGGTACAGAAATGTACTTTTGTATTTGGTAATGTGAATGCCATTTGTGTGTTCTCTGTTGCAAAAGAGAGTCAAACCCTTTACAATGTGGTTCTTGCCATTGCTTCAGCCCATTCGAGTGATCTGGTGTCCACAGTGCATGTATCGCCACAACCCCTTTAACAGGCTCCACCTATACTTCTGCCAGGGGAACATTATGACAGAATTTGAATTATCTGACATTGAAAATACTTAAAATATAACAATACATTCAAATTACTAGTTATTTTCTGAGAACCATTATCTACTAGAATGATTCTTCTAGTGGAACTCTGACACAGAACCTGTTTTCTTTGAACAAAATGATGTATAAAGTGTAACTGCCTAAAACAGAGCAGTAAGAACCAGGTCAGAATTACTCATTGCAGCACTTGATGGGCCTGTGCCATGTGTATAGAGTGGTCATTCTGTGTTTTTTCTCTGGATTTCTCAGAGACTATGTTCTCACACAATAAATTAAAAATGGTCCACTTCCTTGCTACTCACTTTCATATTTTCCTCTTCAAGGAAAATCAGAAGCAAAAGAAATTTGGGTTTCTAGTCCAATGTCCTGACTGCTTTAAAGTTATCCATTCTTAAGATAGATGTAAACTGAGTCTCACTTTAGGATATAAAAGGTTGCCTTGGCTTTTGTAATTTAAATGCAAGTTTAGAGATAAGTAATACTTGGTTTATTTTTTGGAAGCTATTTTTTTCTAATAATTATACTAGAGTATGTCATATAATCACAAACACACACACATATATATATATATACATATATATGTATATATACATACATATATACATATATGTATAGATATCTATCTATACACATGAATCCATACATGTGTGTGTTTCCAAATATGCATATGAAAGAGAGACTAAGTGAGTCTCACTATATAGCCTAAGCTATTCTCAAGCTCATGATCTCATGTCAGTATCTGAAGCAGTAAAAAATAACAGGCATGTGATACATTAATATTCAATTACGATAATTCTCACTAAATGCTATTGGTAACATTTGGTGGCATGACAACATTGGTACTTTTCTGTATGTTGGTGAAAACATCATCAGTAACATACACTGCTAAAATCCACATGTTATCAGTGTGAACGATGTGGTTGTATCTCAGTAGTCTTGTGTTTGTAGAGCAAGACCCCAGGTTCAATATGCATTACCACAAAAAACTATGTCCTGATATTAATATGGGGACTACTATATAAATATAGCTTATGCAAATAAAAATCTCTGAAGGCTGTATTGGAACTTTCAGTTCTTTGACTTCCTAGGTAAAGCTCAATAGCTGAGTGCTGTTTTGAGACAGAGAGTGGGAGGCCTGAGCCAGTTGCTCGATTACTGTATGACCAAAAGCATACAGTTTCTCACTTTGTAATTGAATTGGGAGTCACCATCTGCTGAAGGAAATTTAAAGATAATTCAAGATTAACTTCAATATTTAATTTTAAAAGAATAAAATTAGAACTACTGACCCTATGTCAGGATGAATATACACTCTGGTTCTGATCCGGTTACTTTTAAAAATTCAACTATGAACATTGTGAAAGCCACCATTGGATGTGCTCTTAAAGCATCCTTCCTTCTCTATATCTGAACATGTCTGTCCTGTTTCAGATCTCTATAACACAGCTGGCCAGTCATCCTTCCTTCTACCACTCTTGCTCACATCACACCAAAACAACACTTTGTGAGCAGGGCAAATATAACCAAAACATTGTTTGTCAATCTCACTTCATTTTCATCCTAAATTTGACTTAACTCTCTTTCCTCATGTTCTGTGGACCTCTAGAACCTGCTTTCCAATACCTGACTCGTGTGTGTGTGTGTGTGTGTGTGTGTGTGTGTGTGTGTGTTATGTGTGTATGAGTTGCATGTGTATAGGTGTGTGTGATGTGTGTGTATGTAGGTGTGTGTGTGGTGTGTGTGTATGTGTGTGTGTATACTACTTAACAGGAATAAATGAAAAGAAGTAAATATAAATATTCTTCTCTTTGTCAAATGTACCAATATATGGAATTCTGTAACCAAATTTTGTATTATTTTCTATACAAACTGACACTTAAAAATAACAAAAAACCAACCAACCAACCAAACAAAACCAAAGGCTACCTTGATCTAAATCCAATGGTCTCTCTGCCACATTAAGAACTCTACTAAAGCCAACCCTTTCAAGAGCCTCAGCTATTCCTGTCTAAATACAAGTCACTTTTCCTTTATATTTTACTCTCAGTTCTTAGCCTCTTTCAATAGTTTTCCCTTTTGTCAAAGGTGTTCTTCTCCTGGCTTCTAGGATACCAAATATAACCTAGTTTCCAGCCTACCTTATCAGTTATTCTCTTTCTCCCTGTCTTCTTTATATTTCTTCTCTTTTCCCAGTTGTATGACTGTTAAGAACATTCTGAGTTTGTAACTTATTGTGATTCCCTGTGCTCTTCCTCCAAATGATCTCTTTTGTCTTTGGTCTCTTGTAGTCGCTTGATTATATATGTCATGTGCATGTCAGCCACTCCAGGTTTTATGTGTCTTGGTCTATGTCTCTCTTTCTCAGTGATATCATAAATTACTTACTCTCATTTGAATATAAAATTGGTATGTCAAACAATGCTAGACAAAAATAGAATATATAAATATTCTATTGAACCTGTTCTTTCCACTATCTTCCCTGACTAAGAATTTAGCACTTTCCTTTATCCATGGGGTTCTGTAAAACAATAGTTAAGGAATTTTTAGTTGACACTTATTAACTCTTTGCATTATATCAAATTGGCATTGTTTGATTATATCTCCAAAATCTTTCATACACACACACATTTACACACACACACACATATATTTACATATATATATATATATATATATATATATATATATACATATATGATTGAGAAGATAATAAAATTATATCACTGCCATACCTAAGCCTGTATAATAATGTATAGAGAATCAAGAATATTTTATCTTCAAGAATCTTTTGAATCTTGTCAACTATTTCTCCAATTCTAATTTTTCAATCGCAGCCTAGTTAAATACAGCGCTCTTGAGTGGCACACTTGTTTCCTCCAGCTAAAGTTGTTTACACTACTGTTAAATGCTTTTCCATAAACGTAACCATGGAAGTCTTCATTCACAAATCCAGATTTCAGTATCACCTCCAAAGCTGCTTCCTCAAAGGGCTCTTTCTGGATAGCAAACACTGCCTCATGTAATGTCAAACGGGATGCACAAAATATTAATTACCCCTAGAAATTTAAACATCTGAACTGTGTTTCCTATTGTTCTTTGTATTATCAGCATATATGAATAGAATTTAGCTCAGTTTAGCATAAAGTTCTTGTTATGTTCCTCATGATGATGTCCCTTATGTTCTTGCCATCAGTGTCATCTCAAGAAATGTTTTGTGTCCAATTTCATTCACGATGATGTTTTTGTTTAGTTATTTGAGATTACTATGTCGGGAGATTGTCTCTTTGATCTCTAAGGTATTCCCGCATATGAACCTCCCTCTTCTTCTGTCCCTCTCCCAACCATCTTCAAAGAGGAGATGAGAAGAAGGTGGGTGCCCATACACTAAATTTCATGGCACTATTTTACCCTAGTTATCTCGCCTTTATTACAAGAACAAATAAACTTTATGTTAGGTGGTTGAATAATCCTTGTATTTCCTCTCAAAGAAATCACACTGAAGTTTACTTAAGTGTGTATCACACAAAGTCATAACAGATGGTAAGAGTACAAAAGTAATGGAAATATTACTTTTCTAGGAAGAGAGAAGAGAGACATAATTTCAATATGAAAACATCAGTCAATCAGAACTTGACATTAATAATGGTCTTGAAGTACATTATCAAGAGATAAATGTTTGATAGTTCAAATTTGTTTAATGAATATGTTTTAAAAGTGTCCATAATACATAGTATGCACAGCACATGAGGATTGCTGGATTTACATTCACTGGAGTACACAGCCCCTGCTTTCAAAGAACTCTGATACTGCCCAGTAGCCGGTCATTCTTTTAGCAGTGCATCTTAAAGCTATTGTTGTAGAATATAGTCTGATCATGTGAGTGAAATAACATTGCTAAGATGAAAGTAAGGATATGTGATATTTCTAAAATTCCACAATGACTTTTTATCTTCTAAGTCTAAAATAACTACTTTTAATACTAATGTCTACAACAACTACTTTTTAAAACTTATGCCTGTAATAACTTTTATTGATTATGTCTTGTATGTTTATTTCATTGTTCTGGTGATACAATTGAAAGTAACAATATTAAAATTAAAGGAGACATCTAAAAAAGATCTTAACTATGAAAGCATTTTATTCAATGATATTTCCAGGCATTATGTAACCTTGAACATACTTACAGAACATAATTATAGATAACCATTTTTTAATTATTTCTTTTAATTTGAGATTACAATATACTTATATTAGTTTCCTTTTGCTCATTCTAAACTCTGCTACAAACCCCTCCTTGCTCTCTTTCATATCTCTTTTTTCACTAATTGTTGTTGTATACATATTGGCATATACATATGTATATGTACATGTAAGTAGTCCTAAATATATTTATGTATGTTGTATGCATATAGGTTTATATACATACACATATTCCTAAATATAATGTACACATATACACACATATATAAATATATATTCCTGAATATATATAAATGTATATTATAATTATATATAATATATAAATATATAATATTTATCATTCATAGATATATATAATCTGCTCAGTCTGTATTATGTAACTCATAATTGTGTTTTCAGGATGGACCATTTGGTATTAGAAAACCAATTGTATTCTTATCTGAGGAAAACTATACACTCTCATAATTCCTTGGTGGCCTATAGTTCTCTGTGTAGGCTTGAGGCCTCATGTGCTTTCCTCAGTCTACATAGGCAATGTTGTTTAGCTCATGCTTAGGCAAACATATTGCTGAAACAGCCATTTTAACTCTAATAAAGGCTGATAGTAATTTAGCCTACCTACCAGTATTAGCAGTGACTGTGCTTTTTGTCTCCACTTCTGTTCTCTAGTACAGTTACTCTTGCATTGTTTCCAGTATTGTCAGCTATTGCCCTCTATGGGGATCTTTTATAAACTTAACCATCTTATAAGGTCTATGTTTAACAAGTAGAAATATGAGATTTTTTTTCTGTTTTTTTTTCGGGTTTTTTTATTCAAACAAAGAATATATTTGTATTTTTTTACACCATAATTTATCACGGTGGGCTGAGTAATTAAGCTTTGTCCATTTGTCTAGCTCCAAAGTAATATGGGTCGTGACTATAATCCAGTCACCTTAGCAGAGGAGGCGCTTTTGATAAAGATTGCTCTCATTTTAGAATATCTTGCATCAAGATGCATTTAGCATAACTTATCTCCTGGCAAACACTGCTCCCCTGCATCCCTTAACTCATCCAGGCAGTGTGTCTACTTGAATGACTCAGACACAGCAGGAGAGAGAAACAATTCTCTCTACTGCAACCTTCTTGCCTCAAAACTAGCACCAACACTGACAAAGAATAGAAGTCTCATTGTGAATATTGTGCACAATATTGCTTTAGCTTTTCTCTGTTTCTTCACAGAAACATCCTTATAGTTTGAAAGTTGCAGAATTCTTCCCTGTCCATGAGTAAAGCAACCTTAGTATTCATAGAATGTTTGTGTTTTTTTTCTGATTCTGAAAATTAATATGATAGATAAGAACAGACCATCAAAGAAAAAATGTGCCTAGAAAAGAAAGAGGTAGACAGGTCCAAGGTTGTGCAAAGCACATTTTATGAGAGAATACTTAATGCTTCCTTAGACATTGTTAAGGAGCCCAAACACAAAGCAAGTGAAAGGGGTTATATGGACTACTATACAATAAATAACCACTGCCAACTAAAGTATACATGTACACCCCCAAAATTTCTAATATATTGATAATAATTAAAACAAAATGGCCAGTTTGTTTACTAGATAGTACCAGTTTACTATTTAAATGTGAATATTTTTTGAAAAGGTGTGAAATGTTTGCAACAATTACCAGGATAACAAAATGACTGTTTTGAACAAGGCTGAAGCCAGGATAAGTTTGATCTCTATATATGTCTCCATTTTGTGCTTAAGTCATTAAATTTTATTGAGTTTATGTGTACATCAAAATAATTTTATAACTAAATAAGTAAGAATCAAGTACCTGGAAATCAACCTAATTTCACAGTAATTTTATGTATTTTAAAATTTAGATGACATATAACATAGACTCTGTTTCTACAAGATAAGTTCACGTTAAGAAAAATCTTGCAGCAGCTGGACAATTGTCATAAAAATATTTTCCTCATCATATATCGATTAATATATAGATGAACTTTTATTCCTAACTATAACAAAAGCAACACATTCATACTGAAGTCAGTAACTATCAGTGTTTTTTTTACATCAGAGAATAATTAAGCATGTAGGGCACAAACAACAATGAAGTTATTGTTAATTCTCTCTGTGTCTATCATACAAATTTGAAGTATCTAAGAGTTTCTACCATTGGAAGATCTGTTTGTTAATGTTTTTTTGCACTGAGTTTTCCTATACATCCCCAAGTATATTTTTTATCATCTGTTAGTTTTGACAGAAAATACATCTTCCAGTAAAGACATTTTATTTACTTCATGATTCTAGCAGATAGTAACCGGTTCAATATTAAACAAGTATTTGTTGCTTTTACAAAAGCCTAGGATTCCACCCCACGAGGGTTAGCAAGAATTTACAAGGTCACAATTGATTATCACATGAGTCTCAGGTTCCACATTTTTACCCAGTAAGCTTTGTGTCGCCTTTAGGATTATGATCTGGTGGAAAGATAACCCGCAAGGCATGGAGGTATTCTGTGCAGCCATCTAATGTTACAGTGGTAGCACCAAGCTATGAAAACTATCCTACATAGTGAGTGTTCATCTTTGTCAACCTTCAGACTTGTGTGCTCATCAGGTTCAGGCATCTTGCTCATAAATGTCTTCAATTCTCAGTCACAAACTAACATGTATGCTAACAGTTGCATATAAGAAGTCATGGGACACAGGGTCAGATATAAACAGAAAGCTGCAAAATTGCTATACTATCTAACATTGATAATTTTCATGCTGGCTTTCATTTTTTTAATTTAAATTCTCAATATATATTTGTTTAAATACAAATACTGACTAAGAAATTAAAATTGTTCTTGCTTCTAGTTGGTACAGATTGTTGGGTACATGAAAATGAAGATAGTTAACTGACATTAATTTTCAAAACCAGGTTGTTGTGATTATTTTACTGTCAATAAAATGAATGCAAATTGTCCTGAAATTTTATGGCAATTTCTAATCCAGACTCCCTGAGTAAAGAAATAAAAAAACACACATAACACCATGTATGAGAAGGTTTACAAAATAATGTCTAAACTTCATGTAGTTTCAGCTTAAATAAGAGTATCTTTGGATTATTTCCTTCTACTTCAACAGATTCCTAGTATTATGTTTGTGTCATTATGAATATGGCTATAAAAAGATATGTGTGTAATTTCTGGAACCTCAACCCAAATACATTAGTTCAATGCAAAATCTATGCCCTATTTAAGCACACACACAAAAAAGGTTTTGGCAAGTAAGTATTAAACAGAAGCATTTCCAATTACACTCAACTTTATTGGTTAGCAGAACACCCCCATTTACCCCATGTTATGGTATTTTAAAACTTCTTTAATCTTAAGTGATCTTACAGGGGATCTATGGCATATATGATCTCTTTTTTAATATCCCATGATGTTCATGTTCTCTATGAGTGTCATTTATTTCATAATATAAACACCTAGTCCATGAATGGTTATTAGTATATTTTCATCTTTAATTAGATTTAAGTTAGAGCATATGTATATATATATATATATATATATATATATATATATATATACATTCAAGTGACATTTTTTCCTTATATTTTAAGACAGAAAATTCTAGAAACCAATTATGATTGTATTTTCTCCTCAAAAAATAAACAAGTAAATTTTAAGGAGATCAAGAACAGAAGCAGACAACTGAAGCATAACAGATTCAAATTTGCAATTTGCTATATAGTGTTGACATTAAACAACAAAACTTGAATATGTTTATGACAGTCATATAAAATTAACACTAACAATAACATGCTAACATTTCCATGTTGTCATTGTCTTGTTACTATCAATAACTTTAAATAGATATGATTTTTGTGTACTGTATATATACTGTACAGTCCATCTGATTTCAAGAAATGTATTATCTGTAAATTAACTCAGTAGTTAGTTCTTGAAATAAATACCTAATCTGGTAAGTAATGCAGATGGGATCAAACTATTGAGGACTTTCTACTCCTTTAAAATGTTTGATTGTTATAAATCAAAGAGATAGAGCCATTTGATTAAAGGGATGTTTGCTGGCCTCCCCGCTTATCTTACTAATGAAATGTAGCAAAGAGCCTGGCAGTGGTGGCGCACGCCTTTAATCCCAGCACTTGGGAGGCAGAGGCAGGTGGATTTCTGAGTTCGAGGCCAGCTTGGTCTACAGAGTGAGTTCCAGGACAGCCAGGACTACACAGAGAAACCCTGTCTCGAACCCCCCCCCCCAAAAAAAAAAGAAAAAGAAAAAAGAAAGAATGTAGCAAAGAAAGGAAAAAATTTGAAAAGAACATAAAATGTGACAAGCCCACCTTTTTGACTGAGGCTTTCTGTATATTAATAGTGAGTAAAGGGACTGCAGGATAAAAAGAAAGAGTATCGCCTCTTTCTGGCTTCTAAGAAAAGGAAGAACTGACAGGCTAAGGAGAAGCAGCTATGACAATGCACACACATAGTAGGACCACCCAAAAAAAGGATCACCTAATCTACAATGCTCCTATTTTATCTGGCTTTTATGAATTTATTTCCCTTTATTAGATTCTAATAGAAAATAACATAAATTATTTGAAAATTTTGAAATATGGTAAGTGTATTTGCTACTACCAAGCTTTGCGGGTTAAAACTGTAATGCTAATAATTAATTACTAAAATAAAGACTACTTAGAAGCCCCCTTAGCATAATATCAGCAGGAAGGCTCTCTGCAGCATTTCAGGTAGTCTAAAATTATGGCATTTCATTATATGCCATTGATCGTGCACATTTTAACGTTGACTTAAAAGGAAAACTTGTCAGGCAATTAACCTACATATAAAGATTTGTATAATAGGAAGCGCCTTTTGAATTGTTAATAAGTATCTCCTTTTCTCCCCAGCAGTGCTGTGAGGGATGCTCTATTTTCATGTGAACTCTGTCTTACACAGTTTATTAGCATCTAATCTTTCAACTGTCACTTGGGTTTTCCATAACAGCTTTCTCCACTCTATTGCCTCCGTGAGAGGCTATCAGAAGAAAACAGCTGAACTATCAAAGCCTGCTTGAATATACTGCCATCTGAATGCACTTTCCATCATATCCTGAGTACAGAAATTAGATATTATTATTTTAGAAATCAAAATAGTATATTCAGAGACACCTGTCATTACCCAAGAAACTTAATTTAAAAAAAAAAGACTCTCTTCAAAGTCAATGATCATGTATCCAAGATAAAAATGTTAAGAAGAAAGAGAGATTTGATAAGAATCAAGTGTCTAATTTAAGTTTAACAATGTGATCCAGGATTTTAATATTACATCTATCTATGTTAAAAAAAATTAAACTTCAGAAGGAAAATGTTTAAATGAATTGTATATTATAACCCAGTCCAACATATTTATCTCAACATTGAAGGTGCTGAATGTTTGGTAGTATCAAATCTGTGACAACTCACATTTCAATACTTTCATGTATATATCTTTTTTCTTAACCAAATAAGTATACAGCCTTCCCTTCATATATTTCTATTTTTCTTCCATAAAATCTTGTTAAGTTTCTTAAATTCTAAATTGTGCATAAGTTTTATTAATATTTAAGTTTCACAGCTTCCAAAATGTATTTTTGATGGTACTTATTATGGAAGTCTCAATACAATACTCTGATTTTCTAGTGTTCAGGATGAGGAAGAGGGAGGTAGCTTCGTGATTTTATCTTCTAAATGTAAGATCGGACTTGACAATTCTGTCGATAGAAAAGCCTAAGGAGAAATTCAATCCTTAGATGTGAGGTAATAAGATTGACATAGACTAGTGATTACAGAAGTGAAGATTAAAGACATTTAAACAAATGTAAGAGATAGACAAAGATTAAAAAATGATTGTAAATCAAAGAAAACTTGGCTATGAAGAAAGGGAAGTAGTATAAATCAAATGAAGAATCATTTCTGTTTGAACATAGTAAATCAGAGAAGCAAAAAATTATATTTGACATATGCACTTGATGTATATATTGATAATGCTTACATATATGTTTATATTAATATGTAGTATATTAATCATATCATATGTTCTCTACTTTGGAGGCAAATTATAATTTTTAAGAATGGGTTGGGCTTTTCAGTTGGTTTGTTTTAACATTTTTTGTTTGTATGTGTATATGTGTGTGTGTGTCTGTGTGTGTGCATCTCTCTCTCTCTCTCTCTCTCTCTCTCTCTGTGTGTGTGTGTGTGTGTGTGTGTGTGTGTGTGTGTACTCATATACTTCCTCTATATTGGTTCTGGAGATTGACTTAAGGTTGTCAGGTTTAGTGGTAGGGTCTGCTTCTACTGGGCATCTCACAAGCCCTAAGGATAGGTTTAAGTGTGAAATTTTATCTTAAACCCTATCATTGCACACTGATGATATCTAAGTACAGAATTCTCACATATGCAATGGGTGAGGTATGATTCTAGGGCCAACAGTTTAAAGGAATGCTATGGGGGAGTAGGAGCTCAGCACATTCCGAATATGTTCTCAGAGTAAAGAATAAAAACTGTAAGTAAGAATTATACTATTGGGAAAAATATTTGTATTCCTATAAGTTGCCTTTTTGAGAGATCAGAAATATTGCAAACATGATTATTTACACATCAAGAGCTTCAAATTATAAAACCTAGGACTTGCTGGGCATCTGTCCTTGTCTATGCCAACAATTCAGTTGGCGTCAATTATCTATCTGTAATAAACTGGAGGTTTTGATGAATGTAGGCTTCTCTAATCGGGCCTAAGACAGGTAATTTATCTCAATACTACTTGATGTCTAATAATTTCCAGGCAGAAATAACACACTCCTGATACAAGAAAGAACTGATGACACAGGTTGATTCTTGCTCCATTTTTTTTAACAGAAATATCCACAACACCAGCAGAAGGGTAAGAGGATCTAAGAACATTAGATTTTACCCCTTCATAAAAAGCGCTATACTGTCCTGCATAGACTAGAATATGGGCCTCACTCTGTGTCATTGGAATCAATGCACCAGATTCTTACAGAATATGTTAGACAAATGATTTTCTGCTAGATCATTTGAGGACTATTTCAACTGAACAAAATTGCTTGTGAAAGGTTAGTCTGGTACTAACTAAACATGGCGATAAGAATCCTCAGAAGACTCAGTGGAGATTCTTCCACAATTCTAGGAGAGTAACAGACAATCCACTACAAGGACACTTGAGTTCATGGTAATATATTTGAATGAGGGCTACCTGGCAACTGTAAGGTTAACGGGCTTGACTATTTTCTCCCATCTTACACACTTTAAATTCAGAGACAAACAAAGTGGGGGAAAAAAGAGAGCAGAGTACATAATTTTAATATAATAAGCTCAAGAATAAGATGGTCTTAAAAAGCAAAAATGGCATTCTCTTTTTTTGTAGTTGAAAGAAAGGGAGAATGAGAAGTAGCACTGTGTCAGAGTCCTGGGAGGGATAGGGGGCGCTGTTTGCTTTCTGTGAAAGATGAAAACAGATCACATGACAAATGAAGAAACATAATGAGATAGAGAAGTGCAAATTATTGGGAAGTTTAGACTAATTATGCCAAGAATGTATAAGAAAAAGTGGAACCAGAAAGCATTTGATGCTCATAATGATTTGCATTGGAAGAGATGGGCAGATATTTTTGAATAAATGAGTAATTAAATAATTGTATAATGCAGTGTTCTTCAAAGGGTAGGTAGCATGTATCAGCATGAACCTGAAGCCTTGATAAACAGATACCAAATTATTAAGTCTGTCTGTGAGCAGCTTTTCCCAGTAAGTTTGTAATGTATTTCAGGATTTTTTTTTTAACTTCTAAACATAAGTAGATGATGCTGAGCTTGTAGGTTTACTTGGTTTTTATTATTTATTATTATTATTATTATTATTATTATTATTATTATTATTATTATTATTATCTTAGGTAATAATTTTATAAGCACAAATAAAATATACAGGTAAGAAGTATTCATTTGTATTATAGTGTTTAATTGTTAATAAATTCAACCCAAGCAGAACATTATTTTATAGTACTACCTTAAGAGAAACAGTAATTTTTGAAACTTTTTATCAGATACTTTATTTACATTTCAAATGTTATCCCTATTCCTGGTTCCCTCTCAGAATCCCGCTATCCCATTACCCCTCTCTCTGCTTCTATGAGGGTGTTTCTCCACCCACTCCTGCCTCCCCACCCTGGCATTCCTCTACACTGGGGCATCAAGCTTTCACAGGACCAAGGGGCTCTTCTCCCATTGAGGCCCAACAAGGCCATCCTCTGATACATATGCTGCTGGAGCTACAGTCCCTCCATGTGTACTCTTTGGCTGGTGGTTTAGTCCCTGGGAGCTCTGAGAGTGTCTGATTAGTTGATATTTTTGTTATTCCTATGGGGTTGCAAACCCCTTCAGCTCCTTCAGTCCTTTCTCTAACTCCTCCATTGAGGACCCCATGCTCAGTCAAATGGTTGGCTGCGAGCATCCACATCTATATTTGTCAGGCTCTCTTAGAGCCTCTCAGGAGACAGCTATATCAGGCTCCTGTCAGCATGCACTTCTTGGCATCCACAATAGTGTCTGGGTTTGTGACTGTATATGGGATGGATCCCCAGGTGGGGCAGTCTCTGGATGGCCTTTTTTATAGTCTCTGCTCCACACTTTGTCTCTGTATCTGCTTCTACGAGTATTTTTTTCTCTTTTTAAGAAGAATGGAAGCACCCACATGTTGGCCTTCCTTCTTCTTGAGCTTCATGTGATCTGTGAATTTTATCTTGGATATTCTGAGGTTTTGGATTAACATTCACTTATCAGTGAGTGCATACTATGTATGTTCTTTTGTGATTGGGTTACATCACTAAGGATGATATATTCTATTTCCACCCAGTTGCCTAAGAATTTTATGAAGTCTTTGGTTTTTTTTATAGCTAAGTAGACTCCATTGTGTAAATGTACTACAGTTTCTGTATCCATTCCTTTGTTGAAGGACATCTGGGTTGTTTCCAGCTTCTGGCTATTATAAATAAGGCTGCTATGAACATAGTGGAGCATATGTCCTTGTTATATGCTGGGGCATCTTTTGGGTATATGCACAGGAGTGGTATAGCTGAGTCCTCAGGTAATACTATATCCAATTTTCTGAAAAACCGCCAGGCTGATTTCCAGAGTGGTTGTACCAGCTTGCAATTCCACCAAAAATGGAGGAGTGATTCTCTTTAAGAGAAACAATATTATCACCAGTATGTATTTTATATTGTTAGGGAAAAAAACAGCATCAACTTTCTAGATCACAGTGTGAGTGACAATTAAGTTTGAAGGTGAATTCATGGTATTTGAAGGATTTAGGAGATTCTCAGTAGTAAAGTACTTGATATGCAATCATAAAGACCCAAGTGTGATCCTCATAATCAAGAACTCCCATCCCTCTATAAAATGCCAGTGGCACACTATTTTTATATTACTACTCTGGGAGTAAAGACTAGAAGATCCTTGGGGTTCGCAGGTCACCCTCAAGTAGTCAACTTTACAAATTTAATGACTGTGAGAGGCCTTTTATCAAAACAAAGGTAGACACAGTCTGGTACATGATTAAGGTTGTTCTATGGCCTCACATTTACACATAAATACACAAAGTGGTCTACTTGAAATACCCTTCTAAGTGTAACTCTAGACATCAAAAATACTTGATCCCTTTCATGCTTTCTCTGCAAGGACAATGCCTACTAGCAATACATGCATCATGGACGTTATAAGACTAGTGTAAGTACAACCAAACACAGAATCACCTTTAATCCAGGATTCTATCTACTCTTCTAACATTCCACTATATAAAAAGTAGACCATGTGATCAAGCCCAGAGTTCCTCCCACCAAGAAGCCATCTCAGGAATGTGAATCCCTTGTGCTATAGAGTAGCCAGGAGGTGGGGAAATGTTAAGTGAAAAAGCGACTACTAGTTAATACACTGCCAAAAGACATTTTCACAGATGCCTTTGTCTGTGATGGGTTGATGAAGATGACCTATAAGATCTTACTAGCTTTTTCCTATAGTAAAGACTGTGACATTTTGATGGGAGTCGAATTGTTTGTCAAGCACATAGATTTGTAATTCATTCTTCTAGATGACCTATAAATGGTTTACTGTGTGTGTGTGTGTGTGTGTCTCCGTGTGTGTCTGTGTGTGTGTGTGTGTGTGTCTCTGTGTGTGTGTCTGTGTGCATCTGTATGTGATGAGATCCCAAAGAGATTATGATATGGAAGAAAGAAAGAAATCTTCAAGATGAGGAGTAAAAAGTCATGGGATCCATGTGACATGAAAGAAGAGGAAGAGTCTATCTAGGAGAGGGAGGAGAGCCAGTCAGAGGAGAGTAGGGAATTTACGGAACAGAGGGAGGAGAGGAAGTAAACAACTGAGAACTATGTTTAATAATAAAGGTATATGAAAAGGCTATAACTAAACCTACCACTATATATACTAGCTTAAGGTCATATTATTATTATTATTATTTATTATTATTACTATCATTGTTACTTAAAGAGTGAATCCAGCTTGTATTGTGCACAGAAGATCTACTTGCAAGATGGAGAGTGTTGCCAATTATATTCATATTAAATAATGTTTTCAAACATATTGAGCATTGTAACCAACTGACCTCCATCAACTGTTAGAGACGTAACTGGAGAAGCATCACCCGTGTCACTTTGCAGATGGAGAAAGTGAATCTTCAGAGTCAAGCTCATGCAGGAATGGCAGGGAGTAGTTTTTTCTTTACCTTTTATACTAGAGCATCATACCGCCAGATGTGAAGAGGACAAGCCTATTTCAAGCAATTACTGCTTCAGAACCTTTACTTTTATATTAAGTATGTAAATTATAAAGCTTTGATAATATAAAATATGGTATATACAACTCAAAAATTGGGGGAAAATCTCTCCCAAGGAAACATTTGAGTAGCAAAAAAGCAACTGGATTACACAGAAGAGGGGAGCTAAAGACTTGAATGTGAAAGCTGACTAATCAGTGCTTTTGAATAAAATTTGAAGTGAAGATAGAAATATATTATCTAATACCAGCAGTCACAGATTCACTGACCCATTGCATGAACTTTATAAAGTAGAAGGAATGCTATATAGAAAGTGTCATTAGGAAGTCAAGACTACTGTGAGCAATGGCCACAGGAAAGCACACACGTGCACACACACACACACACACACACACACACTCAGACTCATGTGTTGCAAGTTAGAGAAACAGTGAAACAAAGAAGGATAGAGACAGAGACAGACAGAGGCACCAAGGCTTGACAGTTCAAAACTAAATAGTTTCTTGTAATTAATTTTTTTATTTAAAAATATTCAGACAATATATTTTAATCATCTTCTCCCCTACTCCAACTACATTGAGATCTTCCCTTCCTCTCCACAAATTCAACCTTATCTTTTCTTTATCTCTCAAAACAAAAACAAAAGAACAGACCCATAAAAACAAAAATCATAACACACAATCAACAGAAGAATATGACCAAAAAAAGCCAAAATCAAATAAAACAAAAGGTACACATATGTATGTACACAAACAAGACAAAACCATGGAGTACATTTTCTGTTGACTAACTACTTCTGAGCATGGGGTCTGCTCTGGAATGTGGTTAAGACATTCAATGAAACTCTTTTGGAGAAAACTAAATTTACCTCTTGCCGTATGGTATCAATTACAAATAACTTCTTGGGTAAGGGTGAGACCCCCATATCAACTTCTGCATCTCAGTGCTGGGCCCTCATCTGACTTGAATCTGTGCAGATCTTAAGTATTCTGCCACATTCTCTGTGAGTTAATATATATGTCAATACTGGAGAGTTAAGGAAATCCCTGCTTAAGAGCTAAAGCAATCAGCTTGCTCCTTCTCCCCCCCTCCCTCCCTCCCTCTCTCTCTCTTGCTCTCCCCCACCCAACGTGTGTGTGTGTGTGTGTGTGTGTGTGTGTGTGTGTGTGTGTGTGCGTGCGAGTGTGTGTGGTGTGTTTACAGAAAGATGTTTAATATGAGCTCTAAATAGGTATGGAGCCATCATTAACTTTATCTATAGTAGAGAGATGAGGGTGATAACTTTAAACATATTGATGTATAACTCTGGGTTTGGGGAAAGGTAGTTAGTTGCTTGGAAGTGCTGAAATGTATGAGCAAAAAGGAACATCAGCTTTATCCTTCTAGCCTTCCAGTTAATCAGCATGTTACCTTGTCATGTAAACTCTGCTAATCCGCTTCATTACAATGTCAATGTCCTCTGTTTATACATTAAAGTTTGGATTATCAAATGTTAAATATATAAACTGTTATTCAAGTTGATCTTTTCTAGTAGGCTAGCAAGAACATATCATACAATGTAAAGTTCAGAGGAGAATAAAGGAAACTGTAACATACCCCCAGCCCAGGGCTAACTTGAAAGATAAATTGTATCCATCACAGATAATCCTGGATATTCCTATTGACCACTTTTCTTTATTAGTAGAATGTGAAGAATTACAAAGACTGTGGTGACATATGCAACAGCAGATTCAGTGAAGACAATGAACATAACATATTGGAAAATTATAGTTAATGAAATAATTAGAAATAACATAGGTAGTGACATTTTAAGAAAAACTACAATTTTACTATTGTATAGAGGTTCTCCACATTTCTGTTCATTACTCAATTAGATCCCTCAAGACTCCTAAAACTCATTTTATATTTGAATCACAGTGTAAGTAGGAATATTATTTAAATACCCTTGCTGTTTCCCCAAAGTTATTTGGCAGGATTTGATTATTTGTGCAATGTTATATTCTGTCAAGAAATTATTGGAAAAAAGTGTTAAATTTTTAATTTTTGCCAGAACACTTAAGGTTTCAGGATAATGAACTTTCAAATACTCTGGCAACAGATTAAATTGCATCTTGACATTTACTTGAAAGAGTTGTGTAGTTTCTTCTGTTTGATTAAATTATGGCTGTCACCACATAAAGTTGAAAAGGGAATTTTTTTTCTAAACAACCACAAATACAATAAGTATAGTTTCTGTCCGTTGATAACTATGTATTTCTTAACAAGGTGATTTCTCAATTATCTTACATAATTAAAGCATTGTTGTATATTTTGTGTAACTATCAAACTATATAATTTTCTCCCAAAGAACCATAATGTGGATCTTATGTGTTTTTTCCATTACATGAATTAATGCTGTAATTTAGTAATGATTAATTTTGGGTTTTGTCTCCTGTTCTTGATTCCTTATAAAGGAGACTCATAATTCTCTTTTGTTATTGTTTGTCCATTGCTTGTTTCTTTCTTTGCCCTGGTTGTCCTAGAACTCACTCTATAGGACACTCTGTCCTCAGACTCATATAGATTTACCTGCCTCTGCCTCAGGAGTGCTGGGATTAAAGACGTGCCCCTCCACTGCTTGGCTCATCCGCTATTTCTATCCAGTGCTCTCCTACACATTTTTATTTTAACCTGAATCAGATTGACCTATTTTAATACTGCAAGTATGACATGAATAAAAATCTATAAAAGAAAGAACCAAGGGAAAAAATACTTCCAAAAGCAAGTATCATATATACCTTATCACACTAAAAAGCCTCTGTTTGGATATTTATTAACTACACACAGGTAGTGTTTTATGAGATGGAGAGACTTGGAAAATAATAAATATCTACGTTTCTCATTTTTCAATGCATTGATACCTCAAAATTGCCTGTCTTAACTAAAAGTATTATTGAAAAAATTTTCTTTAATAATTACTGACGCTTCTTTTAAAAAGGAGAATAGAATCCACAAGTTATGGTTTGCTTCTTGTAAAGTTTTAGTTTTTAATATGTGTTAGTAGCTCTCTAGAAATTGTTTTTTATTCTTAAAAAATTTTTAAATATACATTTTAAAAGATGTACCTATCCTATATTAAAACATATCAATGAGAAAAATATCTAAGCTACAAGAATATTTGTTATTATACTTTTATTCAAGTATGTGTGAAATTATTTCCATAAACTTAATGCCACTCATCTACACAACCCACCAGAGACTAATATTTGGAATAGTCTTCAGAACTGGGTGGTGAATTCACCTGAAAAATCAGCCTTAATATGCACAAGTTATAAGCTCTGCCTTCATCTCCATGAGGCCCCATGATGTATACTCTTTCTCGGTTAAAGCATTTTTATAGCCCCGTTCATTCCTATTGCCTTCTATGTAGTCTTATAAAAAAACTGATACATGTTTTGCTTTAATACAAACCTGTGATATAATAACTAAATAAATGATAACAAATGGTTTCCTATTGTAAGAGCTAGAAGGTCAGGGAGTTTTCTGTTAGCCTGTGACTCCAAAAGATGTCAGGAGCCACAGCAGTGAAGTATTTTCAATATGACAGTTTAAACATGGGCTGAAGAATTACAAAACAACAGACATGCTAAAGTGGACCTGGGGAAGGGGGTCTTGACCTATACAGAGAACTATGGGCACCTAAGAACTGCTGGGATCAGGAGAAAGGGTCTGCCCCAGAAAAGAGCGCATCAACTGATTATCCAATACTAAATGGCCAGCCATGAAACCATACAAACACAAAGCAAACAACATACAGACTGAGGAGTTTCTATTGAATATGGGGATATATATATATTCACAACAAGGGAAAAAGAGGTTGTGATTTTAAAAAAAGAGCAAGGGGGCCTGTGAGAGGGCATGGAAGAAGGTAAAAAGGGGAGAAATGTGTTATGTGACAAACTCAAAAAGCCAATATGAAATAAACTACCAGTTAGAACCACAGGAAGAAACTGGGGTATGAGAGAGGACAGCATAGATGGATAAGATTCATCAATCAATATGTTTATCGATCTATAGTTCCCAGAGGATGTCTGAATCTAAATCGTGCCACAGAATTTTTAATTTCACAGTGGGGTTGGGAACAATTAAGCTGGAACAGCCATTGATTACCATAGTCTTTCCCCTTTTTAAAAAAGACTTATTTATTTTATGTATATCTTTTATCTGCATGTCCATCTATCAGCACATCAGAAGAGGTCATCTGATCCCATGAGACTACAGTTATAGATGGGTGTGAGCCAACCTGTGGATGCTGGGAACTGAACTCAGGATCATTGAAAGAACAGCCAGTGCTTTAAGAGCTGAGTCATATCTCCAGACTTTCTTTCTTTTTCTATATCCAAATTAGGTTAATTTATTCAACTTATCAAAGTATGGAACACAATAAATTCACTCCAGAGTATCCATATTTAATCACCCGAGGCAATCTTACTACAAATACTAAATCTCAAGTGTAAAGCCACAATTTTGGAAAATGGCAAAGTTTTGGTTACTTGACACTGCATTTCGTAAGTTTTTTGTTGTTTCTGTAGAAGTGTGACTCTTCTCTGTGTGTGTCTATAGCAAGCGGGATATGGTGGCTTCTTAGCTGCCATTCTCACTAGGTATGACAACAGTAAAACTTTGGAAAGGTAAGGTTGAGCCTGTTGAAGATGCTTAGGATTAATACAATTTTATATAATTAATCATAATCTGTCATTTATCAACTGCATCTATTTGTGTCAAATATAAGATTAGATAGAACAATAAAGAAGAGACAGGGGACTAAGCAAGAGAGACTCTGCATTTAAGAGCATAAACATATTTAATACTTTATCAATGAAATTAGGTAAGTATGAAGCAAACTTAAGAAACCATCCTTAAAGAAGGTTTGCTTTTTTGCATATTGAATATATTTAACAGCTTTTAGATTATACTTTCCAAAGATTGTTTTGATATAATGTGAAAATTAGATTTGTGTGAAAAACCAAGCTTAATTTAAAAAAAAAAGTTTAACATATTTCTTTTTTTTTCTTTAATTTGCTCTGTTTGTTATAACAAAAATACCACAGACAAATTGACTTAAATGGTAAAGAACACAGATAAAGTGAAGTGTACTTTCCTGTGGTCCTGCACACTTGAAAGAGTCTAAGATCATGACATTGACAAACGTGTCTCTGGTGAAAGTTGTCTTCCTAGTTTCAGGGGTCTACTTTCTGTTAGCTGGCTGAGGCCAGTTTAGAGAGTTGAGGAAGAGAGGAGAGATACACAGAGACATGCAAACAGAGACAGGAGGAGTTCCTGTCATCTCTTCTTACATCAGCTCTCACTCTGAATACTCAGAACCTAACTCTTGCAACCACTTTGAAACTTTCTGACTTCCTTAGATGTCTTGTTTAAAGGATTTATCCAAAAAATGTAGCCACATAGTTATACCTTAAACAGTTGAAATGGGGCAAAGAAAAGAATAAACACTCCACCCGTAACAGTTTCAATGCCAATTATCTGCAGTCACATACTGTCTCATCCTTGGTGTAGATGTATGAACTTCTGATGCCTCATTCTCGCAGGAATAGTGCGATGTTTGCAGAAGTTCATGTACATTCTGTTGTTCTCTGTGATACCACACACACATTCAAGAACACCCCCCCCCCAGTCAGGATTAATCTGTACTGTGAACAGTACAGATTTTTCTATCTCCTTTGCTTCTCTTGTACAAACTTTCCATCTTCTGCATCATTGGATTTTATGTCTGTGTACAGTACTGAGCTTTCTTTTACTGGCTCCAAGTTTTGCTCGACAGGACTCGTTTGCTTACACTCATTCTAAACTCCAGCCTCTTTCTTCTACACATACTATTCATTTATATTTCCAGAAGACACATGTTGGCAGCTGGAGTAAATATTTATGTCCACTGAATATACATTATAACACTGAACGTGAAAAGGATCATAATGTTACAAATTAACAAGTATGTTGGAAAAAGCCAGACTAGCAAGTATCATGATTGTTATGGGTATATAGGCTTGGACTGACCATTGAGCAACATGTGTCAATATCAAGAAACTTACCTATACAAGCTTTCTGGACCATGCCCACTTTTGTGAGAGTGGAACGAATTAAATATGTATAAAAACTGTAGAAAACTACCATACAAGAGTTGTATATTATTTAAACAAGCAAACAGTCAGGAAAAAAAAACCAGTTTTCACTTCATAGTTTTTTAAAAAACAAAATCAGAGCTATAGAATGTAAACTTTTATGTGTTTGAACACAGCAAGGCAGGGTTCTCTTCTATTTCTTTTGGGTCTTGATACTTTCTCCTTATATTTTAATATCATCATTAACCTACAATTTTACCTATCAAGTTTAGTAACTACTTGCAAAAGTCTTAGAACTGTCAAGTTATTGAATTGTTTGAAAATATCAATTTGTCTTGAGGGTATATAAGGAGAGTCACATACATTTTTATTACAATGTATTCCACCTTACAAGTGCATAATATTAAAATAGACAAAGGGGCACTAATTTTGAAAATGAAGGATACAGCTACAATGTACAAGTAAAAATAAAATGGAAATGTCCACATATTGTTTAAAGAGTGCAGCCAAAGGACACACTGCGACATTTGCTCTCTGACCCACAGATGGCAGAACAGTGTAGCAGATAGGAAATTGACATGATTCCTTTACACTTGCCAAAATTAAAGCAAAGGATTATTCAAGACTGTGTTATGAGAATCATCTAAGTTCAGACCAAAACTATTAGAGGAAGAAGGGATCTGTGTCTCCTTACTTTTTTTCTTTTCTTTCTTTCTTTCTTTTTCTTCTTTCTTTCTTTCTTTTTTTCTTCTTTCTTTCTTTCTTCTTTCTTTTTTTTCCTGTGTGGTATTATTCAGGACCAGACTCTTGGGTATCTCCCCGGTTGGAATATACAGAGAAATTTACTGGAAATAGGGTTCGTTCAGTATATATTCTAACAGATTGTTCCGCAAAATGTGTAAGGGAGTTGCCTGTGTAAGGGGCCAGAGGGATTTAACACATGATTAATTTGAATTGTTCTCCTATTTTATTCTTCTCACATGAGAGATTTCTGTTTCTATATGAACTAAAGATTAGCAGATTGTCTGCGGCTTGCCAAAGTTTTGAACAGAAAAGAAGAAGAAAAAAAATGATAGTATCTCTCTGATTGAGTTGGCAGCTAACGCTCTGAGCCAATGGTTTAAGATTGTTCATTCAGATGAGACAAGCATAAAACCAAGATTTTCTAATTCTCTGTCCCTATTCATATAGCCCCACGGGCTCAACTCTCACATTTGTGAAGTGCTCTTCTGGAAATTTACATGGCACTTTCAGCTATTATTTATGCACAATTAATGCTTCCTGCAAAGTTGTGCATGCCTTAAACACTTCTCAATCAAAGGAGATTTAAAATATACAAATCTGGGCAAAGGATGTATCTAAAATAAAGAGCAAAACTACATGGACCAAAAATATTTCCAAACGTACAAATTGTATGTATGTAATTTAATTCAGATGTTGAAATGCTCTGTTATGTATCCTCCTCAAGAAAACCCAAAGCATTTAGTGTTACCATTCTATGATGTCATAATCTTAAATTTAATATAAACTTCCAGTGACTCACTGTGCTCTGGAAAATTTCCCAAAGTTGACATACTACATATAAGTGTGTGTCTCTGTATGTGTGTGTGTAATGATGTGCATATAAAAGATGAGGAACAAATATTTGTAGCTACATCTTCCCATGATTGAGGTCATATAGCAGAACATAAATGTCTTACCTCATTTTTAACTCACAGGACTTGACAAACAATACTCATGTAATGAAACCCTTATGTTGATCTGGAATTTATGAAATCAAAATCAACTGCAACTGTTTCCTGACAAGGTTTGAATTGTGGTACTATTGTTATTATCACAATTATTCTTTAATTTCATGTGCACAAGTGTCCATCATTTGGAAATCACACACAGGGCTTCTTGGAATTTTTTTTTTTTAATAGAAAGGATCCCTGGGAATTTGAAGTACATCAATTCTTCACATTTTTTTTTTATCTTATGCTTCACAACATTCAAATGGGAATTTAATTACATTTGAGTAAGTTGAAGTTGGTGGCATCGGTATACCAGCCACATTACTGTGAGGAGGAATAATTTCCAATTATTGCTGAATTTTAGTTTATCTACTTTGTGTAACATTTTATATGGGAAAGGGAAGCTCTTGTAAGTTTTACAAGATGGTATTATTTTGCCTGCACATATGTATAATTGTATATAATTGAATTTAGTCAAATGGATATTGTTACCTTTCCACGGACTATTTCTACAAATGTACAATGAGAGAAAGAAGGAGGGAGGGAAAGACAGAGAGAGAGAGACAGAGAGAGAGAGACAGAGAGAGAGACAGAGAGAGAGAGACAGAGAGAGATGAGAGAGAGATGAGAGAGAGAGGAGAGAGAACAGTAATTTCAGTGGAGATGGCATACAACGGGTGATAACAATATCCCACCAATATTTTATGTGAAATTGGAATTACTTCTTAATTGTCCAGAAATGCATAGATATGAGGTTCTTAGTGGGTGTCACTAAGACCTGTCAGCAAAATGTTGGTGCACATCTGATAAATTCAGGAAGTATGATAATACATGATTTACTTGATTCATATTTATTGATTTGCGTATGACCTTACTTATATTTTGCTAAAGTATTTTTTTTTCTGAGACAGGGTTTCTCTGTGTAGCCCTGGCTGTCCTGGAACTCACTCTGTAGACCATACTGGCCTCGAACTCAGAAATCCGCCTGCCTCTGCCTCCCAAGTGCTGGGATTAAAGGCATGCGCCACCACTGCCCGGCTTGCTAAAGTATTATTAACCAGCACTTTTGTATACCTTTTTAATTCACTTGCCAGTATAGCTTCCAAAATAATTCAAGAATTTGCATAATCTTCTATATCCTTGTCACTGTTTATCATTGGGTTTTATCTCTGCTTCACCTGTCCCATCTTTATTTTTTTTTATTTCATGTAGCAACATTTTCTTATGTTAGATTAGAATTTCAATTAGCAAAGAATTATGATACTAAATCTTAAAGCTATTTACTCATGTCTCACATACACAAAAATGCATACTAAGTTTATATTACCCAACTCTTTGGAAATTTAGGACTCACATGTGTTAGGTTATTGAGAGACACAGAGTTTAATGGTCTTTGCAATATATTGCACAATTTCCTGTATCCTCTCCCTTAGGATGAATTTCAAAAAGTTCTGCCGAGCTAAGGAAAGACACTGGAACTTTGATATGTCTCATTGGTCCCCCTTCCTCTTTGTTTCACAGCTTCCTTGAATGGTCTCATGTTTAAAACTTCTTTTATGCCTCTGGGTACCAGGCAATTCATGACCATGACAGACCAGAAAGCATTCCTTACATTGCTAATTTTAGGCACAGATTGGCTCCATGCTTAAAATGAGACACTAGCATTCAGGATTTAAAGAGCTTTCTATGAGAAGTAACTCTACAACCTTTGACCTATTTAGTAATGCTTTGGGAAATTACAATTATATACAGGTGCAGGCAATATGTTAAGAAAAACATTGCAGACCTTGGTTTGCTTTCCATGATTTCACATTCTTCCATGGGGGCTATAGATTTGTAAGTCAAGTGAGTGTGATATTTAATAACTCTTTTTCCTTTGTACTTTTTTTGGCAACTAAAATATGACCTTGGAATAGCTAGTTCTATAGACTTTTGAAAAGAATGTTTTTGAATAACGTGCTCATTTATAAATCACTGTGAATATTAAAATATATATTATGGGTTCACTTATTAATAGTACTTAATATAATGATATAGTGATATAAAATCAAGATTGTTAATACATGTAATTTTTCATCAAAAACATTTTAAATGGAAATAATATTTTTAAAAAGCTGTTGTGACAACAGTATGACAAGGGTCCCTTCCCCAGCCATGTTTTCTCACCTGTTCTAAGTCTTTTTAATGATTAAATTTACTTATAGGCAACATTTCATCTCTCATAATCAGTTTCACTCTTCCTCATCTTACTTCTGCTACAAATGAGAACTCACCGTTCACTATAGTGAATCAAAATGGTATCATTGTGCATAATTAGGCACAATCTTCTCCCCTTCTATTACAGAAGCCTTTGGAGTTTAGCTAGGAAGTCTGCTACTTTACTAATTAAATACAAAACGTGACGTTTTGTTAATTCTAAGTTAGATTATCATTTGAAAACTATTACCATCCTCAACACACAGTTACATGGCAACATTTATGCAAATACCAAAAACACATGAGAGATAGGTTAGTACTACATATAACAAAGGATTTTCAGTATAAACATATAATTTTTAAATTATGAAGAAAAATACCCCTAAAACACATTTGTATTTTTATGAGAATAAGTCTAAGAACTACTTTGTGTTGTTGCATAAAATTCTAGCAATGACTCTCTATGTACCAAAAAAATTAGACATATGTTAAATATTGATTCAAAAATTTCATGCATTTTTACTGTGGTAAGGCAGTTAATTGGTTATAAATCAGAAAGAAAAACACACAAATGTAGCTAAAGAAGCAAGTTGGATAAATGTAAAAGAAATGTTTAGTTCCGGTTAGGATAGATGTTGTTAAGGTTAGAAATGATTGTCCCGAGTTTAATTTTATGTACATATATATTGGCACATCATGTAAAAACCACACCAATGTCCAGAACTTCAGGAAAATGTGATTTCATAATACCTCATGAATAAATGCAAACCCTCTTCATATCCATTCTATAAACATACATAGAGGTCCTTTTCTGAGTTAAGGGAGGGAAATGGGACAGAATTAAAAATGAGCAATTTTGAAATGTAAATAAAATATTTTTAAAAAGTGAAAAAAAAAGAAACTGTTTAAAATTTTCTTTGAATACATTCAAGTAGTACCTAATTTACATATAAATAAACATGCATGAAATCATAATGTTCTGTTTTCATACTATATTGTCAATTATGGGGTGGGCTGACTATATATCAGTTTATTAAGAAACTAGTACTGAACTGAGCGTTGTAGCACACGCACACAACAGTGGCATTTAGGCAACGAAAGCATGATGCTGTTGAAAAAAAGTTGCTAAAATATTTAACCTAGGTCTTTCCACACAGATGTTATCCTCTAACCACTCTCCCTTCTCCACTGATGCCTTTAATTGCAGAGAATCTAAGGTTCCTTTGTGGCTGACGGTTTTCAGTGATGGAAGGGTGATTCGTTGTTGTGTCCCACTATCTGTATTTTCCCTCGATACTAGCTGAATTATGTGTGTATATGGCTGACAGGCATTCCCAAATTTTTGCAAGACCTCAAACCTTCTAAAAGGTGTTTTCTTCTTTTTCCCTGAAAAACTACATCTCTCTAGTAGGTAGCCATGGCTGTTCTGGAACTGGTAATGTAAACCAGGTTGGCATGGAACTCACAGGGATCTGCCTGTCTCTGCCTCCCAAATGCTTAGATTAAAGGTGTGTGTCTGCACTCCTGGTGATTTCACATTTCTTGTGCTTCACCTTATTCATTAACATTCGTACATTTCTATGAGAAAAAATAAACAAACCTGACTTCTATTCGACTTTTCTCTTGGCAGTGCACAAAAGACCTAATCAGTTGAAAGCTCTACGAGGCTTACTTCTGAAACAAGTTCTTTATCTTCCACTTCCCCTGCCGCTCCCCCTCTTCACGTTCTCATTGTGTGTTTCCTGGACGTTGCTCTCAACATTTGCCATGAGGGAAGCTCTCCAAGGGCAGACTCTTATCAGGTTCATACACTCACATTTGTCCTGGGAACATATTAGGTGCTCAGAAAACACTTTGATTGAATGAGCAGTACGATGGATAATGAGAAGGCTTCTATTTCTGGTGCGCAGTCAACTTGCTTACTCTCGAAACGTTATCTTGAAAGTTCTCTATTCTTCACCATCACCATACCTTCAAAACAAGATTTCATCACCCACAGAAATTCCTTCTGAATATATCTGCTGGTCTAAATGTCTGAATTGTGAGAGCCCACGTGGTAGATATTTAAAGACTCTAAAATAAGTGACTCTTTTTAAATTTGGAGTCCTTTGCCATTAGAAATTGATAAAATATATTTGCTTTTACATTGCTTAACATTGTAATAGTTGTTATAAAAGTATAATACCCTAAGCTCTCCTGTAAAATACTATCAATATCGCTGTTTTTGATAATATATTCTAGAATTGCTTTGTTCAACAGCTGTCAATTTATTAATACCAATGATCTAGTTATAGAACTGGCATGTCTTTTTATATTTAAAATCTACTGGGAAATATATAAGTGCATACCTACTCTATGGTTTCACAATGTAGAGAGGGACTCTGAGTATTAATAAAGACTCCATATAAGAGGCCATATGTAACTTGAAATATTCAGAGGAGTTTTCTAAGGAGAAAGAAGGAAAAGCCATCCTAGGCAGAAAGTGGGTAGTATAACTTTAAGAAATTCGTAACAGTAGTTTTATTTTCCCTCTTGATATTTTTAGTACATAAGTCGATGTAAACTGCATCAGAAGGGCAAAGGGTTTCTGCTCTAAGTTGGAGTATTTGGCTAATTCTGGGTCAGTACCAGCTGATGAGTGAGCCTGTTATGAGCCTGCCAGTTGGTGATACTACTGTTTTGATGACTAGGGTAATAATATTGTAGACCACTTTGCTGTGTTAATATTCCCTTACAAATGAGGAGAAATAGCTATTAAACTCCTTGGAAACACTTCTATTCCTCCCTATATGTATATGTGTATGAAGAAGAGTAAGTAAGTGGGAAAGACAGACAGACAGACCAAACATATAACCTATGCAAATTCTCAAGTGGGTATAATTACCCTTGCATCCTCACAGCTGTTTGTTATCCATTAGGGCAATAGAGTGGTGCACAAGCTGGATGCTGTTAAATACGTATCATTAGACACTGGCTGTGTCACACAACCAGTGTGTTCCTTCCCTGGCAATTTTAAAGTCAGTAACTTTCAGATTTTATGATACATTTTGGATATATTTATATCTGTATTAGTAAGAGCACTCCATTCACACCTGCACAACAGTGTGGAAGTGAAATATTCTTTGGTAGCTATATTATCTTGAACATGTAAATGTAGAGTGGGGATGGATCTTTTACTGTGTTCATAAGAGTTATTTGGTACTGTGTCTCTTGGTAGAAAAAAATACATCTTCAGCTTATAGTCCACAAAATTTCAGGAAATAATCGTCTCAAGTTTTGTTAAAATTCAGGAACATTTAGTTGTTTTATTCTTCCATGAACTCCTTTGAGATGTCACAGATATATTTTTAATTTTCAGCAATTCTGCAAGCTGGCTTCTAATAAAATGGTGAAGGGTAGACCTGGCAAGATAGCTCAGTGGGTAAAGAGCCTGCTTCACATACAGGAGGACCTGAACTTAGATACCCAGCATCTGAGTGAAAGCACCATGTGTGGTGACAGCTTCAAGCTTCAGTAACCTTCAGGATTGGGGTATGAAGACAAATGGATCTCAGGAGATCATTGACCAGTCAATTCAAAGTGGACAGCTCCAGGTTCAGTGAGAATTGCTTTATCAAATAATAGGTGGAGAATTGATGTAAGAAAATATCAAACACAGAACATTGACCTCTAGACTTAAATTCTGCCCTACACAAATAGGCATTCACACAAAGGAATCTGCAAACACAACACACACACATACACACACACACACACACACACACTAAAAGGTGATCTTATTGAACCTCAAAAAAGGATGCAATGTCCTCAAAGTTTTTATATAATCAATGTTCATTTCTCATAATCAGAATTGTTCTGTTAGTCTGTTGAAACTACATATTTTATGAATGATCTTGAAACAATAACAACCTGTTTCTTTATTATGTGACTGCACTAAAAAATTAATTTAAAATAACTACCCAAGAGCTTCCTAAGTGAAATAATATTCTTTGTTCACTAAAATACTATATGTACTCTGAGACAGGTAGCATACTCAATTCGTAAAATACCAAAATGAATGTGGCAATAATCCTGTCCTCCAGGGGAAAGTTATAATATTGAACAACTTCTTATACTGTTTCATTTATATTAAAAACAATATATCCCTTCTGGGTGATTATGAAGTCCAGAACATTTAAATAATATAAATATACATTGGGGTTGTTTTAGATGCCACTTCCACAATATTCTGTTTACTTATTATATTATTTAATGTTCCAAAATATTACACATATTTTGTAAGGAAAATCTCTCACTTTATGACAATCTAAACTATTATAAAATAAATTCAAGTATTTTTAAAATGATATTACAGATAAGTGAGGTTAAATATATTATATTTCATCTGTAAGAGAAAAGCAGTTAATGAAATGCTACCATTTATTTTAAAATATGTAAGAATACTCAAAGATTAGATAGCAGATATTTATGTTGGCAAAGAGCTATTTTGGAATAAGAGTAGTGTTCCTTTAGTCTATACTCAATACCCATATCATTTTACTTTCTCCTACACTGGTGGCTATAGTAAGACTAGTAGAAATATCTTCCAAGTAATTAGATGCAATACTAATGACCAGGGTATATTATCAGAATCATTCAGCTATGTGATTCTCTGAAACCACACAAAGCAGTGAAGAAAAATGATAAATGTCCAACCAGAATACATTGATTGAATCAAATCAAGAAGTGATTCTTGACTTGATTTAGACAGGAGCTGAGACCAAAAGAGTAACTTTAAACTAAGGATGTTGTATTTGTGTGTGTGTGTGTGTGTGTGTGTGTGTGTGTGTGTATGTTTGTGTGCACAAGCCCATGCATACATACACACACTCATGCCTTGGTTTAAACACAGGGTCTTCCATATGGTAAGCATATTCTATACCACTGAATAACATCTTCTGCCACAAATATTTTAATGTATTTTTATAAGTACCAAGATTTTTCTCAGATGTATTTATTTTATGTAAATGGCTGTTTAACTACATGCATGTCTTCTGTGTCTGTAGACGTCAGAGGAGTGTGTAGAGGTCCAAGGAGGCATTGAGATCTCCTAGAACTGGAGTTTCACGTTATGAGCCACCATATTGGTGTTGTGACTAGAACTCAGGACTTCTGAAAGATCAGTTAGTGCTCTTAACCACTGAGCCATCTCTGTTGCCTGTTAATACATTTTTGAAAATTAAATGTGTGTGTGTGTGTGTGTGTGTGTGTGTGTGTGTGTGGTTTAAGAACCCTTAAATATTTTAAATGCAAATTCAAAATAAAAGACTAGAATTCTGGTATCTCACAATCCAAATGTGTGGATGTGGATGCTGGAATATCTTGAGAACCAGAGCATGATTAAACTTACCATATTTGTTCATGATTTACCTCCAACAGAGTGAAAGGTCTGAATGACCTCCAGACACAGTAACTAGATGGATGCCTTGCTATTATTTACCTATGTTTAGTTTTCTTTGCACAAGATTATTTTTTAAAAAAAAACTCACCAATAAATTTGATTTTGTGTTTTCCTCATGAACAGTCAGCATTTATCATTCTCTTAATTCAACTTAAACCTGATATTTCCAAGTGTGACACATGCATCTTTAATTTGCATACATTCTTTTATTATTTTCTTAAAAATTATTCTTTTCTCATATATTATATCTAAACCGCAGTTTCTCCTCTCCTCTTCCCTCCCCCTCCCACTTCTCCTCCATCTACTCTTCCTTTCCCTTCAGAAAAGGGCAAGCCTCCAAGGTGTATCCACCAAACATGACATGTCATACTGTAGTAAGACTGGCACCTCCCCTCATATTAAGGTTGGACAAGGTGACCTCAAAAAAGAGTCCCAAATTGCTTACTGTCTTAAATGACTGGATGGTACTTGACAGATTTCTATTTTGGTAACACATTCTTACATCATGACAAATAAAAAAAAACATTAAGTCATATAAAATTCCAATTTATATTCAAAATAATAAACAGATGTGAAGAATGATGAGGTTTCAGGGTTGCTATAAGTAATGTTATATAATGCAATACATATGAAAACCATGGGTACCACCATAAAAAACTGAATAGTCAATTTTTAAAAAGGATAAGACAGAATAGCAAAATAGATAAATAGCAGAAAATCCTAAAATCGTGCAACGTGCAGGCACCTGGAAAATTTCTTTTCAGGACAGTGTGAAATGTGAAATGAAAATTAAATAGCATTTCCAATGTTCATATCTTAAAAGGAGGGTTTTCAAACAACTATAAAAAAATAGTTGCTTCAACAAAGGCAAGGCAAACCTCAAATGATTCACTTTGTACACAAGGTTCCCTCCATATCCTGCCTCATTCTGAGCAGAATTGGCTACATCTGCAGCCTCTATTCTTCCAGGGTCTTAATATCATGTTTTTCACTGGTAAGCAGTAGACTGAATCACAGCTTTGGCCTACCAGAAGTGCTCTAGCACACTTTATCGCTAGAAGGCACATCTGGATCTCTGTTCAAAAATGAGTTCAACGTGGAACCTAGTAGCAGGACTAATAGACAGCATCCCTAAGATGGACCAAGAGCATCCGCAGAAAAGAACACGGATACTGTATGCATTCCTATGTTTCATAAATAGCCTCTCACAACAAAGAGCTGTGGAGTATTTTATAGTCACGGAAAACTTTTCTTGCACCACTAAAATATTTGAAAAAGTCTGCTACAATATTGTAAAATTATAAACTTGTTATGTTTTTGTAACCGAATGAAGCATGGGTGAATAGCAGCTGCCATGCTGACTGAAACTGAGTACATGGAGTTTATTTCTTTCTACCCACCATCAAGAAAAATAGAAACAAACAAAAACACACATGAAAAAGTATGTGATGGAAGAATCTTCAAAATACATTACAGCTACATTTATTCTGTATAATATGAACAAATAAACATCTAAGTAGTTATTCATTATGGCAATGTGCAAATAAGCTTTTCAAAAGTTGAAATAATGGGCTGAGTGCTAAGTTTATATTCACATTGATTAGTGTTCTGTGCTTAGCATTCTTTCAAACAAAAGGCTATGTAGACTGAGGTTAGACTGCTGTGGTCATTCATGGTTATTGGACACCAACCAAACACAGCAACTTGGCTTTGGAAATTGATTTATTTTATAAGCATGAAATAGCATGCTGTAAAATTTATATTAGTTCTCCATATATCATTAGTAGAAAATGATCCTTAACCTTGACTGTAATGGCCATGATGAAATGAATCATCCCTGTTCTCATACACTTTGAATGTTGTGGGATTCTTGAAGCAGCTAGCCACAGCAACTACCATTCTCAGAGAAGAAAAGAGATGCACACATTAATGTTTAGTAGCTAGAATGACATTTCCTGCTATCTTAAGGTTTATTCCCACACTGGAATGCTTACAACTGAATTTCCTAATTATCACACTGCATAATAGGGTGTGATCATGGCTGCCTTTTACTTTGCTCTGGTCTAAACAAAACTTTTATAGATACAAATTGCATGTATTTGAGGAATCACTTGGTTCTGATTCAGAAGCAACTTCTATCATTTATCATATTAAAAAATATATTTGTAGCAGGAAACAGATGTGTGAGGAGATCTTCCAGGCCAAGAAAAAAATTTATTTATATACATCTGAATATAATAGCCTATCAGTGAAATACATTGATTTACAAAGGTTAATTATAGATAAGGACACTCTAAACTTTATGAGGAAAATAACAAATGCTTATCACAATCTTTGAATACATTTAAATGACATATTTTTGATATTTCACTCTTTTTGATGGATTATAAAGTATAACTGACATATTAACTTATAATAGCATTTAATTACAAGGGTTTTAATTTAATAAAATTATAAAGAAAAACAATGACCTCAAAATTCTCTACTTACAGGTCCGCAATGGTAGCATATACTTTTAATGTCCGTACTCCAGAGGGAGGGAAGGCCATATCTCTTTTAGTTCAAGGCCACAATGGTCTATATGGAGAGTTAAAAACCATAGAGCCACACAATGAGTCCAGGAAAAAGAAAAAAAGTGTGTGTATGTGTGTGTGTATGTGTGTGTGTGTGTGTGTGTGTGTGTGTGACAGAGAGAGAGACAATTTTTCTAAAAGGTTATTCTAGTCCATAACATTGTATTACAAAACCCCATTTGCATATTTATTCTACCTTTGAAGAGAATATTTGAATGGGCAATTTTCTTATTTTATTACTAAAATCACAAAATAACAAATTATTGTAAAGTTCATTCAAATTTTAAAGAGAATACTCTTTAAATTTTTCTGTTATCCCTAAAAATACCTTATATTGTCCTTAATATAACCTGGGACAATTACAAAAGATTTTTTATATATGATCTTTATATGTTTAACATCTATCTCCCCATCTGGATGTTAAATGTCACTAAAGTAGGAGCTAGGATACCTTCAATAATGTTGTATGATTGTGCTTCAATCTGGACTTAGCATATAAAATATACAAATGCCGTTTTGCTAAACCCTGATACAGAAAGCTCACTGAAAGTGTGATTTTCCAAATTTGAAAACTGAATTCAGCTCATCTCTCCATGAGAATGTAGGCATACATCTATCCTGGTTTTTTTTTAACGCATAATTTTAAAAAATTATATGTTCAATTCACATTGCATGATTAAAATGAACTTGAAATATGTGATATGTGATAATCTCAAAACCTCTATGGGGATTATTTTCTTTTGATAAAACTTTGGATGTTTATAATGTAATTTTTAACATTTAAAAAGTATTCTAATAAAATTGCTATGTTATCAGTACATAAAGTAAAGTAATGCTTACAAATGCATCTTAAATTTAATGAGTTTGCTCATCTCATATAAATTTTACAATTTACCATTGTAAAATGGATTTCCTTGGCATACAATATTATACCTAAGAGTATAATTTTAAAAATCCTCAAGTGTACTTTTGGTGCCAAAACTGTTCTTCTTTTGAACAACTCTTCTAGACCAGTGAATTTAGAATTATATAATTAAACAGAACTCTGATTATACAAACTCTTGATGTCTCTGTTATATTAAGTTGTCTAAGCCAGTGTTCCCAGCTACCCAACCAAACTGGCATCCTGCCAAAGACACTTTGCTTTGAGTTAGATAGTAGCTCTAATGAGAAACAGCTTCCTTATGCCTCATAGTTTAAAAGTAGAAACGCCAACACTCAGCTAAAGCTTTCTCCTTCTAAGGTGTACTGCTTGATACTCTGCTACCACTGTTGCTAAGAAACCTACAACTTCAAGTCATTTTCATCATCTGACCATGAAATCAAGGTTCCCAGTAAAGACATGACCAGAACAAGTTACAATATAACTGAGATTATCACTGAATGCTCATCATTTTCTGCCTCTAAAAATAACATGTATTTATTGTTTGTGTGTGTGTGTGTGTGTGTGTGTGTGTGTGTGTTTAAAAAGTAATTCTATGTCAGCTTGTTGGCATTGTACTTATCAGAAAGAAGAAATATAGATCTATTTCTGTATCTGAAGCATCATGCTGTTTTTAGAAGATTTTAGGCACACCCACATAATTGAAAGAAAAACTCACAGTCTACACCAGAGCACTATGCTCTTGTGCTTGTTAAACCCACAGAGTAGTCCATAGTGGAGGCACTTATTATGTGGAGGGAGAGGCTATTGCAAAACACATTATTAAGCATCCATATCTTAAACCTTGCAATAGATATGAATATAGTATACTAGGTTACTTTACAAAGACATAGTTTCTTTCTCCTGGGGATCTTAAATGTCCAGAAGAAAAATAATCCAAATGTGAAGATAAATAAATGGATGGAGGGAAACATATGCATATGACAGAAATGTACATGTTATAAACACAACCAAACTATGCATTATAATGAGGATATGAAGAGAAAATGGGGCCCCCCCAAAAAGCCTAATAAAAGATATATTTGAATTTTACAATCCTGGACTGAGGTGGGGTAGTTCATTTAACATAGAAAGAAGCATATGTGAATGGTCCCCTAGTGAGAAATTTGTCATGTTCAATTGTTTCAAACTAATGCGAGATGGTTGTAATACAGTGAGCCAAAAAAAAAAAAAAAAAAAAAAGAAAAAATAAAAAAGAAAATACCGTAAAATTACATAATCAAAGCGTGGTACAAAGCTCAGAGTTACAAGATGCCAGCTTTGTCACTGTTGAATTTAAAGCCATTACTGCTTGTATGGCATGCATGGAAGTCTGAGACTACTTAGTGTTTGTAGATGTCATCTGGACAAAAGATGGTCTGAAATGGGGAAGAAGTACTTAGAAGGAGAATGGATGTTGAAAGTAAAACTACAATAACCAGGATGTAAGGAGTCTGAAATTTTAAGTAATTAAAGATGACTTAACAGATTTTGCTGGGTTTCAATTTAATTTGTTTTGTTTTGCTGCTGGTAATGGTTGTTTTTTTTTTCTTTATTATTGTGTGTGGGTATTTGGGGGTGGGGGGTGTTTGTTCATTTGCCTGTTGGCTTGTCTCAGTGTCAATTGCCTGGACATGACATTAGCAGATAATATTTTCATTAGCTCTTAGATAATGTTTGTACATCTATTTGTGATACTTTAGTTAAAAGGCAAAAGACAATATAATTGATGAGACAATCCAATGAGACGGGAGGTGCTGGACAAAAAGGATGATAATGGTGATCTTAATATAAAACACCAGAAAAGAGAGTCCTTGAACAAAAACAAAACAGCATTTGATGCACACGAGTAGAGAAATATTTTTGATTATAAAAAAAAAATCACTTTTTGTTGTAACAGAAAAAAGTTTTTAAAAACAGAAATATAGAGTTTTATGGAATTGGTTTCAAGAAGATATAACTTCAAATTGTTGACCTCTATTTTCTCCAAAAGTTTAATATAATCTCTTAAATGCTGAGTGCAGATTTAAAGTCGTTAAAAAAAAAAATCGAGGCCAGGGAGACATGGACTGTGTACCATTAAAGACTGTGAAAGAAATCCTACCAAAGAGAAAGTGAACTTGAGATGCTTTGAATCAGGGAATATCTCTTTGGAATCTTGAATTTCAAGTGCTACTTCTCACTAAAGTTGGAAAATCTTTTACCTTGCCACTGATAACTTCTGGCTTAAACTATGAGTGGTGTCATTTAATTTGATGAATTCTTCCACTTTCATCTCATGATAGTGAATTTCAAGACTTCCCTCTTCGAATTCCCAAGAGGCCAAATAAATTTATGTCTTTTAAAGTATATTATATTAAATTGCTTTATCATTGAGTTCTTTATCATTGATCACATGTAAAGTACATTTATTCTTTTGTATTGAGGAGAAAATGTTTGCACATACGAGCATTTTAATAAAAATACTTTTTTTCTATTCTTGTAAATGGCCAACATTTGATAGTGAGTTCAAACAATTCAGCTTATATTGTATTTTTTCACCTTTTAAGTCTTCTAATTCCATTAGATTCTCTCTTATGAAACTAAGACCCCAAAGCAATAAAATATATCTATTTTTGCACACATCACCTCCATGTCTGAATATTTTAATTCTTTTAGAGCTTCAAGCTAATGAGAGTCCAGTATCAATACCGGGAAAGTTGAACTAATCTACCAAGGTATCATTCTCTTCCACGGTTGCTTTCAAACTTGACTTATGTGGGTTTGATATTTACCAGTCCAGGTCCCTGCTCACTTAATAGAACAATGACTTGGAAAAGTGATTAAAATTATTCATAGAAAAACAAAATGTCAATGGTCCTATGACTTAAGGACTCTATGTTACCAGTGAATATAACATTCATCTCAGGGCATTTATATGCATTTGTTTCATTTAACTTTATTGAGATTTTATTTTGTTCTCACTCATATCAAAAATAACCCAGACTTTCAACCAAAGAGGCTTTTTACTCAGAATATGAAGACCCCATATAGCTAAAGAAAATCTTTTCTTCCCAATCACATCAAAACCTTTGTCCAAAATGTCTTCCAAATTTTCAGTAGGCTTAGCACTAACCTCAAGAGCTCAAATATGAAATAACTCATGGGAATTCTACTCAATTCAGTTACACTCAAAAGTATGTCAAAGTACTCCTTCAGCAAGATACTGATGGGAAGATTATATAGTGTACCAATCAACTTCTATTGATTCCACTTTGGATCTGAAATAAAATGCTTTTTCTCTTGTACAAAGGGAAACCCATAAATATCTTTTGTGACTATGTTCCTATTTTGAATATGACAGCAGAGTAACCAACCACAGAAACAACATAGGTAAGATACCCATTGACAATAGATAGATAGATAGATAGATAGATAGATAGATAGATAGATGGATAGATGGATAGATAGATAGAGATGATAGGTACAGAGAGACAAAGAGAGACAGAAAGAGCAGTAGGCAGATAGATAAACTAGATATAGATATGCTGGGATGTAAACTATTCCCAAAATATTTAATACAAACTCAAGAAAATGGTTTCCAAAATAGAAAACGGAAGACAAAAACATCCACTCGCAGTGTTTGAAAAACATTTTACTGGAAATATACAACACACTTTTATAATATTTATTGCTACTTAGTTGATTTTACACCAACCATCTGTTCAGTCCTGAAAAAAAAAAATGTAAAATGAATGTTACCGAGGCTATTCTATAAAATATAAAAGTAGGTTTCTGGGGAAAAAGTATATTTTGATCTCCTTAAGTTTGTCAAAGTAACAAGATACACACACACATGAAAGAAAGAAAACCTATCTTTTTTCTTATAACCAACAACTAAACAGATTGGCTCAGTATTATTTTGTGTCTGTTCAAGAGAGATAATTTTTTCTATGGTGTATCTTATGAGTGGCAACACTTTCAGACTAGAAGGTATTGGGTTGCTTGCTTTCCTTTTCTTTTATTTCTTTTTGTAAGGATTTTTTATTTTATGTATATATACATTTGCGTGCCTACAGATAGATAAGCACAGGGGAGTGTGGGTGACTGAGGAGGCCAGAATCATCACACCTCCTCAACTGGAGTCCCAGGAGGTGTGAGAACCTCATGATGTGGGTTCTGGCAACTCAAATTAGATGTTCTGGAAGAGCAGCAATTGGCTCTCAACTGCTGAGCCATTTTTTACTGCCAATTGTGTTTTATTTTCCATAAAGCAAGTTTTTGTAAAGGTAAATACAGAAATGAACAAACTTCATTTTAATTTTCTAGATTGTACGTGCACGAGCACACCTTAAAAATGTATTAGGTTGAACATTAGCATGCAACTCAGATGGATTTCGGATGGGCTTTGAAGATAAAATCCATGATTTAGGGATCTAGGTAAATCAATACATTGTTTTGAATAAAAATGATAGTTCCATGAACGGCTGAAGTGACATGTAACATTTCAGAAACATTGCTCAGAGAAGAACAGAAGGCAGAGTGGGTCTCTGTAGTGTTCTAACTGACAGCTGATCCCAGTGGGCTGCCTCCTTCCTCTGATTCATGTTTTAAGAATGTCTGCAAAGCTCCTGGTGGCTAATGGAACTTGGGGGTGGGCAACCAACACTGTCTTCCCTAAGCCACGGTGTTCAGCATATTAAATACATTTTTAACTTATTATGTTTCCAACTTAACTGTGTTTTTATCAGGCTGTCATGCTATTACTTATAACTCCAGGTACTTCACTACAGTCTTTGTTGAGTATTGTTTGGGGGGATTGTTTTGACATTTTGCAATGACAAACTCTGTACTTGTCCATGTTTGCATCTCCCTGTGGAAAGTGAACATTTAATATATAAAAACACTAGCCTGGGGAGCTGAGTAATTGAATCCCCAACTGTACTTCAAGCCAGGATAGTGATTAATTTGTGGAGGAATTCACACTGAAGCTCTCTGTCTCCCTCTATACCGCTGTGACGTGACACAAAATATTAATGTTGGTATGGACATCATTAAATTAAAATGTTTGCGAAAAATTTAGTATTCAAAGGCAAACTGAGATGTTTACAATATGCCTAAATCAGTTCAAGATGAGGTAACAGTGAAAAACAACATGAAATAAATTACATTTCAAGTTTTTAATGGGAAAGAAATACAGTAAGTCTATATATGTCAGCCTCATATTTACATACCTGGTCCTAATTTTAGAATGTAAATAGATATTTGCTTGTGTTTATGAAGTAAAACATATTTCACATATGCAGGCTACATTCTTTCTGAGGAGAAAGTATTTAATTGACAGCATATAAGTCAAACATAAAATGTTTGAAACAGCCACAACAAAGATAAAAGAAAGTTAGTTGTATGTATAAGAAATACAGTAAAGGCATAAAATTAGATATGCAGAGGAAACTTTTTCAATTTAATTTGGCATCTGGTTGAAGCTAAATGTTTAAAGATGCTAAGCACATTTTAAGAGAGAATGAAAATGCAGTTTAGTTAGAGTGAGAGAAAGAGCCTAGAGGCTGGAAATGAACTAGTATTTACCTAGAGTTCTGATTATGTCCTTATTGCAAACCAGTGCAAACCAATGGGAGCTGTAACCATATACCTTAACAAGATAGCAGTCTGAAGGCAATTCGAATGCATCTGAATCCTAAACCCCACTTCCAGTCACCATTTGTTGCTTAGAAATTTAGTCTGTAACTCATCTTATCTCATATAGAAAATTGGAACGTATCATTAAAAAAAAAGAAGAAGGACAAAAGACCCAAGATTGGGTGTCAGATGTACCAGGGCCTTGCCTTGTGACCTTGCAAGTCATAAGCCAACCTCTGAAGATCATGACTGAATCCAACCACTTAACAGATTAAAAAAAAAAAAAAAAAAAAAAAAAAAAAAAAGTCTGTAAACTAGAATCCAGCAATTCAATAACAAAAAGTCTTGCTCTAGACCAGACTAAATGGACTTGGACCAGAGGTAGTGAGTGTTACATGACCAAGTAGTAGAGACTGAGAATTCACTGCAGACCTATAACCAGGCCGGCAGGGAGAGTGGCAGGTTCCAATTTATATGACTATTTCGGGGTCTGCTAATATACTCCATTCCTGCCCCGGAGCCAACTTCAATTTGTACTTTGGAGTTCCACTGGATGTTTTTAACCAGCAAGAAGGCCTCTACGGTTTTTCTTTCCCCGGAAGTATAAATCCCAAGTTTTTCTATCGTACTAGAAATCAATCATAAATCTAAAAATCAAGTTACACAATAGTTCACGTGTTTTTCCAAAAACCCCCAGTACAAAGGTTTAAAGTGTGTTTAAAGAAACACATTAATTCAAGTGACTTTTAACATTTGTTTATTAATGTATCATTCCCCCCGGGACCGTTATAAAAAAGATTAAAATTTTTACTGGTTTTCTGTAAAGTGACAAAGTTTCTATGTTCCATAGGCCTTGGAAATTATAATTTGAAAAGGCATAACCTATGTAGTTCAAACACTATATGGGCTATATATAAGAAAGACTGTGTCTAAGAGAAAAGACTGATTTTAGCTAGAACTAATAAATGCCAAGTAACAAACTTCAAGCTAAAATTCAAAAAAGTCTATTTTGACACATTCTAATTACATTTGGACGTATTGCCTACAACAATGCACAGGACAGGTGAAATGAACTACTGAATCAGAATAATGTATACTTACACTAAAAATGAACTACATTTTAATCCCAGAACCCTGGAGACAGAGGCAGGCAGATCTCTGAATTCATGACCAGCCTGGTCTACAGAGTGAGTGTCAGGGCATCCAAGGCAACACAAAAAAAAACCCCAAACCAACCAATGAGTAAACAAACAAACAAAAAAAAAAAAACTAGCTTTCATGATACTAGAAGGTACCATGCAAGCTTCAGATGGAGGGAAGCACCCAAATGACCTGGCCAGGATCGGCCATAGCAATGACCAGCATGGCATGCCACATAATCCTAAGGATGTATTAGTGTCACATATAATTTGGAGGTAATCAACACCTTCCTTCTTGGACTTAAGGCAAGATCAACAAGAAGGAAATCATTCCTGATACTGGAAACCAAGCCAACTACCCGAGACTAATAACCTATGGATCTTGGAGGAGATCCTACAACTGACACTTTACTAAACCATCGTAATCCCTAATTAATATTTTCTTTAAAATCACAGATAATCGTAATTCCCACCACACCCCCATCAAGACAACATCTCTTTACAACATAGTCTATTCTAGAACATGACAACCAACCAAAATGTAATGTTGTAGAGCCTGGTCCCAACTGATAACATTTTCAACGTAACTTCTTCAGTATAGCTCTGGAATCATGTGGAAGAGGAGGGAAGAGGGATTTTAAGAGCAAGAGGAACAGGAAGTTTGATGTGAGATTGCATAGGCTGGAAATGTCCATATATGAAGTCTCACCAAGATGGCTGTCTCAACACAACTTGAACATGACTGACACTAATAGACATGCCAACATAGAAGGGAGGGTGCAGAAGAGGTTTCAATACTTGCAAAGAACCACAGGAATGTAAGGCATGCTGAGAACAAGAGAAGTAGTCTTTTTCGAAGAATATTGCCTACTACTTATTCAATTCCAGATTGTAAGCCCTGAAAGCATATATACAAATACCATTGTATCAACTATCCAGGTTGTATTTATGAATGTGGGAACACACACACATGCACACACACACATACATATTTAAAGAAAATATTATGAATTTGAATGAGAAGTATTGCATGAGAGGCATTGGATGGGGGGAAGAAAGGGAAGAAGTGCTGTAATTCTAGTCTATTCATGTCAAAAATGAAATATAAAAATGGTGCAACTTCTTTTTATTAGTTACATTTCTTTTTGCTCTGACAAAATACCTATCAAAATTAACCTAATGGATCAGTGATTTATTTTACACACAGTTGGGTAGTACAGGCAATCAACACTAGAGAGCTATTATAGCAGTCTTATGAAGTGGACAGTCATCAGGAACAAGAGAGACATGAGTATTAGTTCTCAGCTCATTTCTGCATTTGCAGTCCTGCAACTAACCCTGCACTGTTCGTCATTTGATATCACCTGTATTAAGGATAGACTGTAGCTCTTCAGCTAGTCCTTTCTGGGAAATGACCTCACAGATAATCCCAGGGCTAGATTTGTTGTATTCTAAAGCTAGTTAAGTTGACAATCAAGACTAATCATCACATCTTTCTTAGATGTTGTTTTTTAAAAGAAAATGTTTGATACTGTCTCAACATCGTTTCAAGTACTTATAGTCCAAGAACTCAGGACACCAAGGCAGAAGAATAATGAGTTCTAGGTCAGCATGATCTTGTAGATACTACTTCAAAAACACAGGAAAACCAATACAAATAAAAAAGTCATGATACTGCTACCCCCTTACCTCCATTACTAAACCCTCCTGTGAATTTAAAAATCACAAAATTCAGGTACACTCTTATTTTTTTTAAATTAAGTCTAATTCTGAATTCATAGAATACCTTGGTGGCAAAATTTAGATGAAGCCTTCATTGAGGGACGATCCAACACTCTTTTATTGATGGTCATTGTTGCAACTCAATGTTGCCTCAGAAAAACACGTTCTATTTCAATTAACAATAGACTGCTATGTTTTTTTTCCCACATTCTAAAACATAGTGAAAGAAATTTGTTTCTGAATCTATGGAAGATCTACTTCTCTAACTCACACATTACATAGTGTTTGGTAATAGCATCTTGTGGCCAGTTTCCAGTGGTTTAAATGAATAGCACTAATATGGGCAGGCTGTTTCCATTAATTATAAGCTCAGCCCCCATCTCCTGAACTGCTTCAACTTGTGAGGTTAGTAATGAACACATGTGCCATGCGTCTGTAGGCTGAGAGAAAAGGATGAAATTTCCAATTTTAGCCAAAGAAGAAGAAACTTAAAGTTCTGTCTTGCTCTCTCAAAAATCTAGAAAGTCGCTTTTTTAAATATGTGGACAGAAGCTTCTTGTTTTAAAATGTATGATATTATTTTTGTTCATGGAGCTGGAAGGAAAAGCGATTGCAATGGAGATTGCATGTGTTTCTTAGAAGACGTTACTCAATGCAGACAGCTGGTGTGCCAATGGATGCTTGGTTTATCACCATTTCTACCAGAGTATACAACTCAGATCCTTAAAGAGCACTCAGGCTAAGTTGTATGTCTGTCTTGTATTCTACATGAATGGCTCTTGTTTGGGGGATGTTCCAGACTTCTTCCTACCTCAGTTTTCATGCAGATGTTAGCTCACTGACAGGGATAACCTCTTCATGCACTTCTTCCACTGTCAGTGTGTTGTAGGGAGTGGAATGAGAAGGGAGGAAGCTGAGAATGATGACTTTTTGATACCATGCAGCTTTGAGTATAAGTTCAGACTACTGAATCTCCTTGCAAAGGCTCCCACTACTAAAGTGTTGGTGCCAGTGTGAGAGCCCTTGTGGGCACTTACCTCTGCTTCAAAAGCAGCAGTTTGCCTCTACTTAGTACCTAGAAAAACACAATGACACTAATGATTAGGATGCAGAATTATTTTGTCTTGCTTATATAAACAGTACTTTATTGACAATACAGATAGATTGCCTAATGTAGTCATTATGTGTTGATTCAGAAAATGACTTCGCTCAGCAGTAGAATCAACTACAAAGAACAGTGTCATTTTCTCTGAAGGCTAAAGCATCTATGGCTGAGGGAAGGAAACCGATTGAATGCAAAGCTGTGTTTTTATTTTGGCTTCATGCAGGTGAATTCAGTTCCTGTGGTATCTTTCCTGCAGTGTGTGAAACAGAAGACAGTGCCTCTGGAGTGTATATGCTGTTCCAGCATTACTCCTTAAATAGATATAATGATGTCTTTATCTATTTACTATATTCAAATTATTAGTCTCTGTTCTTTCACATGTCATTTGATTAGGATTTAATTATCCATATGTAAGCATCACAATGTCCACTTGCAAAACAATGAATGAAGTACAATTTTTCAGAGCGGATATAAGAGATACTTACATACAAACAAACAACCAGGTAAAAATTCCTCCACCAGGTGCACTAGAAAGTTGAATCACAGGAACGTTAAATGACATGAACATAATGAGACAAATGGCTGAACGGGAATTACTAAGTAGTCACACTAGACTTTAATCATGTGGAAAACAATCCAGATGGCTCGCACGTGTGAATTTTCGATCTTCCTTAGATGGCTTATGAGGGTGGGTTGTAGTAGCTCTGGGTTTTGAAATCTCAGGTGTACTCCTTAATTACAACCTCTTTTCATCCCCTTCATTATGATTTAGCACTTGCAGGAATCTTATATCTTAGACAAACCTTTTCCCCAGACCATATCAGTTCGATCCCTGTTTTACTCTGTGATTTCTGCTTTTAATGTTGTTGCATCAATTCTGGTTACAGCCAACATGTGAGATTTCTCACATGACCTCAAGGACACCTAAACAAAAGGAACATAAGAAGGCACCTTTTGTTTCACATCAAATCCAAACTAGACTAGACTCAACACCTTCTTCCTCTGCCTTCAATAACATTTTCCTAAAAATGTTGAATGATGAATCAGAATATATTTTTGTGAAAAATTACATACTTTTTTAGGAGAACACGGTCCTCCCCCTTCATTCCAGAAAATATTAAGAATCCTTCTAAATGTCCAAGCTAGTGAGAGTTTTCCTAAAATTCTTCCCAACAGCAATAGTGGAGGTTGTTACTACCTATAGTGCCGTCCAAACACCTTTCCACATGCTTTCAGGGTGTGTTCTTGAACACTATATGGATTATTTCAATACTTATAAAATTTAATCATACTTTGACCTGACAAAGAACCCCTTAGCTCTATTTTCCAAATGAGTTTAACCTTGTAATATGACTAATTTGAACAGTGTAAAATTATTTTATCACGTAATGTCTTCAACTGAAAATTCAGTTCATTTTACCTAAACAGAACAATTAAGATATTTAAAACGAAAGGTCCAATCATTTTACAAATTTCTAAAAATAAGTGTCAGTTTTTGTTTATATTAGTATATCCTCCACATGAAAAAGTAATTATGTGTATTTGAATACTCGAAATTTCTTGAAGATGAAGTTAAAATTTATTTTTTCCTAGTTCTGTCATTTCATTTTTAAGCCCTCTCAGCCTATATCATGCCTAGTTACCATTTTCTACCCAAATTCTGAATGTTTCCTATATCTATTGTTTCCTTATCTATTTCTTTTCTTTATGCAACGTGCCTATGAGCACATCTGTGAGCTTAGAATTGCATACAACGAAATGCATAGCAACGCCATTCACACTCCCCTTCCCTCTCATTGCATGCCTTGCTATCTTAAAGGAAAATAAAGATACACCAGTTTAAAATATATGAATTAGAATTCCTCAAGCTCCAGGATGTGTGAAGTAACGCCTTTCACCAAAGCTAAGTAGAACTAAAGTCCTTTTAAGTGCTGTGGATTATGTCCTCATCCTTGGAGACTAAATGTTTGTTGGAGATTTACCATTGCACCGAAGTGCCAGAGGAAATGACAAGGTTGACATTGGAATGGTTGTCCAAATTGAAACCATCGAGAATTTTAAAAAGATTCATAAGTCTGAAGTTATATGTCTATACCAGACATATCAGGAAACATTATACTTAGGCCACTAGAATAAAGGTCATTTGCCATTTGTTGCCCATTTCAAAAAATTATTTATTTTATTTTTTGAGATTATAATATAATTACATCATTTCCTTCTTTGCTTTTCTCCCTCCAATGCCTCTAATATAGTCCCCTTTGCTGTCATACACATATAAATACATCCTGTTCTGTGTACATGTTACTCGTATGTATGTTTTCAGAACTGACCATTTGGTACTAGATGAATTGTCACTGTGTCATTTCCTGGGGAAGACTGTTTCTCCTGCTCTCAGCCTTCCTTGGTTGTCTGTAGTTCTTTGTATAGGACTGAGGCATCATGGGTTTCCTTGTTCCCTTTGGCCTGTCTCTTATTGTTCCTTTTGTTCAGCTCAGATTTAGGTGGTCATGTTGGTGAGGCGTTATGGGTGCAGCTTTGGACATTCCTGTAGACATGAAATCTGTCACCAGTTTTTTTTAATGTCTTTTCCTAAATGTGCACCCAACAGCTCTGGGAATAACTCATTGTTGAAATCCATATCATATTCTAAATATTTTTCACTCTAATGACAATGGTGATGTTTTTTTCTATTTTAACTACGTACATTGAAAATTTTTACATTTATTTATTCATTTTGTCTAAGATGGATGGGCAAGCATTTTCCACAACACAGGTATGGAGGTTGGAGGACAATTATCAGAAATCTATTTTTACCTTCCAACAGTATAGATTTGGTTATTGACCTCGGGTCAGGTCAGGTTTTGATATTTACTAAGACCTCTGGGCCATTTCAACAACTTTATTTTGGCACATTTTTAAGGGCTGAACAAATTTCAACTATAAGAAAATATGTTTTATGTTTTTGTTATTGTTATTATTATGGCCTTTCATATAGTCCTCAACTTTGTGTGACTCTTACTGGAGAGAAATGAACAAATGACTATTCATCTCAGTTAGCCAACTGATGATAGACTAGATTAAGGATACCACCAAAGTCCAACTTGATGAAGAAATGGGCTTTATTGAACTTGCTTCAAAGAATAGGAATGAAATGTTACTTGGACCAGCAGAAATGATTTAATGACAGCTATATCACAATTGCCCTATCGAGCATTGGTGAGAGAAAAATAGTTAGTCTAAGTGAATCTTGGCAGTCCCTACTTGTTATATTGATTACATAGGAAGAGCCTTAGTAAATCTGTTCAGTTTCAGGTACTTCCTGAAGCTATTAAGATGTTTATTTCCTGAGATTAAGGAGTTTCTTTACATGATGTGTTTTAGGATGTCACATTTTTGGTCATCTTGTATCTTAAGGAGCTTCCTTCAAGATGGAAGTTTGTATTTCAGAGGAAATTAGTACACCACATCCAGATTGGACTCTAACTCCCTGGGTAACTGAGGGAGACTTTGAACTTCTGCTCATTTCTGCCACCATGTCCATTACTCATGGTGCTGGGAAACAAACGTAAGGCTTTAGGCATGTCAAGCAAATACTTACCAAATGTGCTATATCTCCAGCCCCCAATAAGTTCTGCCACCCTGTGGGTCCTATGGATTGAACTCAAGTCAATAGGCAGTGCAGCAAACACATTTATGACCTTTCTTGTTGGTTCCCAAATGAATTCTGGTGTGAATAAAAAAATTAGATTAGAAAACAATAGTTTGCTTGTAATTTTTCACTGTGAAGTATCCTGTATCTGGAGTGCAATGTATTTTAGGTAGAAACATTTCTCTTCTACTTTCTTCCCTACCTGACTCCATTAAAATTCACTGTTTCTAAGACATAGTTATGTCACATTATGTATTATAGGAATCTAGGAGTGGTCAAGGTTTGTGCCTTTCCATCAGTCCCAGTAGTTAGTATTTCAGCAAGTACTACTGGGCTTCTCAGATGTTCTTGAATTTAAGGTTTATTTCATTCTATTTTGTCATCCTGTTAGGGCCAGCCACCCTCAACTTTTTCTTCAGTTCACTGAACCAAAAGATTAACTGGTCTCCAAGTGTCCACTGCGACCCCAAGCCTGCTGTGCATCCTCACAAAAATGATCTTTATTTATTGAATCACAGTATTTCTCTTTTCAATCCTCCTAATAACTTTCTATCTGACCTAAAATAAAATCGAAACTCTCCACAGCAAAAGCCATTGGGCACAACAACATTACTCAATATACTTTCTGTCAACCTTCTACTTGATCTCTTTTGATTTCTCAGAGAAAAAAATGAAAATATTATATTGTTTTACTCTTTTATTTTCACCCCTTGGTTGTTTTCTGTCCTCTCCAGGATATTACAAACTTGTAACTAAACTTAGCCCATGATAGCTAGAAATGAATAAAACTTCTAGGCACATAAAAAGCAAACACAGGGTCACCTATCTGAAAACAGGAACAAAAAGTCTTCCTAACTTATTTGGAAAAATAAAGCTGAGAGCTGATGTCAGTATCGTATTCTGCAAGAAAATCTATCCAAAGTTCCCTCATAGCCTTTTCTTTATCACAAAGTGGACCACAGCTATAGCAGCTAAAGTGGACCCTCTTGTTCAAAACACCAGGAGAACATCACTAATGTTTAAAATTTGAGCTCAAGCCAAGGTTTCTGTTTGTAAGTCTCAGGAGGAAAGTATTTGGATAATTGAGTGATTTCCGACCGGGCAACACAGTCTCAAACCCACATGCACTCATGTCTTTCCCAAGCTTCACTGCCAAGATGCTAATTTATTCTATGTCTGGGGTTTTGCAGTTTAAAGAAGTCCTTCTAGTTCAGTATTATGTCCACTTGTATTTTGCATACAAATTCTTTTCTCATCGATTCTGTTCTGTGGTATGTTACTTGACGAGTAAGTCTTGCGGCTCACAGAAGTTCGGAGGTGTCTCTGAGTGTTGCAGCATAAGAGTATTAAATCAAGTTCCTGTTTCCGGTTGGAGCTTACAGTTTGATTTAGGCTATGGATGATCAACAGATGAAAGGCCTTTGTGGACAGCAAAATTCAAAGAAGACAAAGCAAGTTGGTGAAATCTTCGTGTTGCTTTCCAACTATTTATTTGTGTTGCTTAAGGCAGGATTCGCTTAGTAAATGCTCTTCCCCGCGTACTTTTTTCAAATGTAGTAACTGCCAAGCCCCAGATCTTTGCCCTCTAAATACACCAGCTTTTCCTTTCTTCTTAATCTTTCAAGCCCTCCAAAAAGGAGGCATTTAATTAACTGCTACAGATGATTGGGGTATGGAACTCGGCAGGCAGAACAGTGGAAAGTTGTTAGCATTTTAATGGTTGAATATTTTAGAGCACTTTGGAACAATTTTCCTGTGTAGAGGGGAAAAGGCTTGTGGCATTTCTGTTGTAATGTTTTCATTTCTTGCAAAAGCTGATCAGGAAACTTAAGGTTTTTATGTAAAATCTTTCACAATAGGGTGATATTAAAAAGTCCACGCACATCAAAAAATAAAACGATGAAATGGGCTGGGGACTGCCCGACAACATTTGGCCTGAATTGACTACTTTCTGCCAGACGTATTCCAAGTGTTTTATATAGAGATGCTGGATTAATTCTCACGGGATTAACAATATATGTGACATTGTTGGTTCTGCATGATGAAATGAAACACAGAGGACATAATCAATAGCTCGAAATCACACAGATCATGAGGAGCAAAGCTAGGCTTTAAGTGTAAAGACCGTCATGAATTGACATATGAAGATTTTAACCCATGGTCTGATTTTAAGCCAATTATCTAATTGAGACAATAGAGAAGTTACCCATAGAAATACAGCACTCTCTTGTGTTTAAAGTGCCTAGTGAACACCTCTTCCTTCTACAGAACCAAACAGTGCAAATAAGCAGTATGGCATGATAGTGGCAGAATTTGTAAGATGGCATCTGATGGCTAGCCAGAAGAACGGTGCATAAGACATGAATATGTGAGTGAGTGAGTGAAGAGATCCTGTGTGTCCTGAAGAGGATAGAACAAGATGGACAGCATGCGCTTTCCACATGTGGAATACCACCCAGATGAAAATGTTGGAACATTTCTGGAGCTTTCTACTTCATGTGTTTAGACCCAGATAAAGAAACCTTTTCAAAAAAACAAACAAAACAAACAAAACAAACAAAACAAACAAACAAACAAACCTGTAAGGGTCAATTTTGAGCAGATTTGCAGGCTAGAATGATTTATCAAGTATACGGATCTCTCTCAAAAGCGTCAGTACAAATACTTCTAGCGGCAACACTAGTCAGTAGCAGTAGTAATGAAGACAGAGAAGAACCATTGTTCATATTCCATTTCCAATCCCCATAACTAATAAGCTGCAACCTATTAATTGGCCTTAGCTTTCATATCTGTACATTGGAATCAAATCAGAGTCTGCCTCACAATGTCGAAAGGACTTGGTCGTCATAGAAGCACAGAAGACTAAACAGCACCTCTGACTTCACATTTTCCTAATACGTGATTTTCTCCTAGACATTTGTATGCGCCAGTATGAACATGTAAATCACTTGAATCAAGTCTGACACCTGTCCTCGGAGGTTAGCATCAACACCTCTCACCACGTGGCTTAGAAAGCACAGTCCACTTATTCCAGTATCGGGAGCCATAAAGATTGTTTAATTAAACTTCGTGTTGAACTCTTCTCTGGGCCTCAATTAACCTAGCAGCCACTGAATCAAAGACACAGCCAGACCTTACAGAAGATGAGAAATACATAGAATGTTATCCTGCAAAGTATTACAATTCTGTGGCTGAGTCTGAGTCCTAGAGGGAGTGTATTATCTACTAATAAAATGTAAGATTCTTTTATTATTATTTCAATCAATTTAGGATAAACCTATCTCATTTCTTTTTGCCTCTGTATACGTTGCCTGTCATTTGGAATGAGAAAGCACTTCCCCCAAGGTCTCCAGTGCAAGGAACTGGCAGTTGTCCTAATGAATCTTCCTTTGTTTCCCGTGCCTGCTACACTGTACCTTTGCCTTTCTCTTTGCAGCTTCCTTCCCCTAATTGTCTGAAGTCATGACCTAGTTTCTGTGTTGCAGATTTTCTTTAAACCCCATTTTCCTATATATTATCTTTCTTGGGGTCCCTTCCCCCAACCTTTTCCAGTTTCATGCCTGAGAAGTCCTAGAAACTGACCAGCTGATTGCATAGTCAAGTCAGAGACCAGGCTTGCTGACAAGTCCCCTTCCCTCAAGTAGACCGATGGATAAAAAAAACCCTGGGAATGACATCAAGGACTTTACATTTCTGGTCATATTCACATAACCCTAGTATAATTTGAAACGATCCATTACAAATCCTATATAAAGAATAAATTCAAAAGAATATGTATATGTCTCCCAATAGTTTTCTATGTGAAAATATTTTGTTTGAAATTCAGTACTAAAGAGTATCTGGAGTTAATAAAAAGAAAAATTTGTTCTGTCCAGATGAATGAATTCAAAACCAAATTTTCTTACTAAAGAATAACAGAGTATATGATCTTTTGGAAGCTATGTTAAATAGATCCAGTGACTTTACAAACATATATGTTATGACTAGTTGAAAGTTTTACATATTAAACCAAAAGTCAAACATTTTCATCATGCATAATAGTTAAGGTAAAATATCTGATGGGCAAAACTCTTGATATTCTTTTCTGCCACATATTATTGGTTGTAACCATACTGTAAGTGCTCTTAGCACTTATATTAGTGTAAAAATTTAGTTTAGGTACCAGAATATTTCTACTCTTTGCTCTAAACTTGCCTGTGTCCTGTCTACTTTTACCAGAGGTATAAAATCTGTAGATGTCCAGTAGTAAAGATGTATGTCTTTTATCAAAAGTTCATTTGACAATTATTTTTCAATTATTATAATCAAAGCATAGTGATTTACTGACAGATAGAGGATTTGGCAGTAGAATTTCTGTTTTCTAAAGGCCATCCTAAATGTATTGCTTTAAACTGAATTCTATTTGCAGCGACATTCCTTCCAATGGAGAGTGGCCAGAGTGAAATTCTCCTTGACCGCTTCTTTCTTGTATTCTTTAAATTCGTACAGTTCATTAAGTGACAATACAAGAAATTTTATGAGATTCAAAGTTCAAACTATAATTAGGAAAACAATACTTAAAGATATTAAATAATTTCCTTGATCAACATTTGGGGGATGGGTAAACCAACAGATGGCAGAATATTGAACCCAACTCAGTGAGCTCATCACTATACCTGCAAGACATCGGGGGCAGGCTAGGGCTAAGCTTTTGAGGACAAGATATTAGGCTCATTGTTTTGGCAATCGAGCAGAGGAGATTTCATATGGAAATAGTAACATCCATAAATTTGGATGTGTAGAGTTTTTAGTTTAAAATTTATGATTTTGTTAGGAAAATGACTTATTTCCAGTGCTTTTCATATAATGAAACATCTAAAAAAAAATATTACACATGAACTAATAGTCAAAGTTAAAAAAATCTTGTCTAGATCTGATATGATATTATATCTGACATTTGGGGAAACTCAAATTGTGCTAGACAATGTACTGATGATGTCTATTTTTACTCATCTCTATCATTGTGCTCCTATATTTGATATGACTATATTCAGATATATAGCAAATTGTAATTCTAGCGGGGAAGAGGAGCCCCAACAATGCAAATATCAAGAGGATTCAGGTTTATTGTGCTAACACCTATGGTATGATCCATGTAGCTAATTCTTGGCAGAGCCACAACAGTACATTCTGGGCCCAGGGTTTTGGTAATGTTCTATTTCATAGCATGTGTGTCTATCATTACTCTCCAATCCTCAAGCACACCTTTATTGTAATCAGAGAAGCCAGATAAAGGCGCTCTTGTTGCAGGCATTCTTTGGATCCAAGGACTGTGGTTGATAAAATTTTTCTCAGGAACTTTTTCTCTTCTACTTTTAGATATTTGCAGTTAAAAGTAGCAACAGACTACTCAAGAACAACTGGCCATTTCTACCTCATCTTCTGAATTTGGCAAGTTGAAGTGTGTGATGCAGGCAGAAGGAGCGCTAGCAAAATTGACTCTAACACTGTCAGCAGTACCTAAACGAAAAGACAAAAGTCGTTTTCTTCAAACATAATACTCTTTCTTTTTAGACATTTTCATTTTCAAAGGCTTCTGCTTCCCTGAGGGCATTTCTTAGTTTTCAGTTTATTTTCAAAACAGTGTCATAAATAAATAACTTCATGTTTTCCTTCTGGAAGTTTCACAATTCAGCTCTCCTGTTGCCTGCTTTTCTTCTGGCTTTTTCAAGAAGGCAGCATTTTTAGAATTACTTGCGTGTGTGCTTTCTAACCCCATTTTCTTTTCTAGCACTTTTGACAGTGATAAAACTTATTATAGTTTTAATAACCATGCTGAAGCAAAAGAATATCCCTCTAACTGTAGTAAAAGTTTAGCACCTATCCACTATTGTTTTCTCACCTGTTTTCATTTAACTTACAGTGTCAGGCAATGAACACTGTCTTTAATTTCAAATAATGTATAAAGCATCCATTGCTCGATTCTTTCATTATTGCTCTTTCCCAAAGAATTGATTTTCTACATATCATAGAAGTTGTGTTTCTTGTTAGGTATGTCGTTTTGGAAGAACAACCATTGTATCCAATTCTAAGGGTATATTCCAATTTTTATTCCAAAAATAATTTATTTAAATAATATGTATAAAGGTCGATTTCATTAAAGCATTATTTGTCTAAGGGCCATTTAATTTGTTGTTGGTGAAAACAAGAGTCTTCTTAGAAGACCTTAATTTCAATGTCAATTGAAGTCAGTGAGTTAAAGTTCTATCCAGAACAAAAATGAAACTACCAAATGCCTATGTCCCTTTGAAACTTAACAGGAAGCTGTTGGGAACTGGCACACATTGTGTTACCAAACATTTAGCATGAATCTGTGGTCCCATGATGCATGAAACACAAAAAGATCAAGAGAAATAACAAGTAGAGGAGGCAGATAGAGATATTTATGCTTAGATGTACATATAGATGTACTTTGAGACAGAGATAAGTCAGTAGATAAGAGTCGTGATTTGCTGGATTTTTTTTTTTTATGTTTTAAGTATAGCAATGACTTAAGGTGTTGTATTATTTTTCTCCTGGCTGTAACCATACTGGATACAAAGTAACTTAAGGAAGGATTTACTTTGTCTCATGGCTTGATGTCTAGTTTTCTTAGCAGGGAAGGAAGAAACCACTTGATATCTGACTGGTACAGAAACCATCCAAGGAGAATAGCACCACTCGGTTGCCTTCTCCTTTTTTCTCTTTTTATTCAGATCAGCAACCTGCCTCCACAGGACAGTATCACCCAGATTCAAGACAGGGCTTCTACCTGAAGTTACTCTTCTCTAAAAATGCCCTCAAAATCACATCCAAATGTGACCCCCATTAGTACCCTAGATGATTGTTTCATCAATTTGACAATTAAAATTTATCATCATATGTGCAGGCAACTACTTTTATGAAAGACCTGTAACCTAAAAAGGATGAAGCATACCAGAAATATACTTCCATAACAAGTGATCACATAAGCAAATAGGCTAAGAGGCAGAGATCTCACACAAAGTGTTCTAGGGAGGATTTGGTGGCCAGGCCATGATAAGAGAAGAAAAAGAGAACTCAGTGTCAGAAAGACAAATTTGCAGCCTTGAATTTAATAATACATGTGAAACGGCCATCTGTTATCTCTGAACCAAAGCTGTGTGTGTGTGTGTGTGTGTGTGTGTGTGTGTGTGTGTGTGTGTGTGTATCTGTGTGTGTGTATGTTTCTTTTTTTATTGGATATTATATTTACATTTCAGATTTTATTCCCCCACCACCCAGGAACCTCCCATCCCATTCCCCCTCCTCCTGCCTCCATGAGGATGCATCCCCACCCGAATCCCACTCCCACCTCCCCCACTCGGTGTTCAGCCCTCATGGGACCAAGGATCTCCTCTCCCACCCATGCCCGACAAGGCCATCCTCCCCTAGATATACAGATGGAGTCACAGGTCTCTCCCTATGTGCTCCCAGGCTGGTGGTTTAGACCCTGGGGAGCTCTGGTTGGTTGGTATTGTTGCTCTCCTCATGGGACCACAAACCCTTTCAGCTCCTTCAGTCTTCTCTCTAACTTCTCCATTGGGAAACCCTTGATCAGATCAGTGGTTAGCTGTGAGCATCTGCCTCTGCATATGTCAGACTCTGGCAGACCTCTAAGGAGACAGCTATATCAGGCTCTTGTCAGCAGGCACTTCCTGACATCCACATCAGTGTCTACCTTTGGTGACTGCACATGGGATGGATACCCAGGGGAAATGGTCTCCAGACGGCCCCTCCTTCAGTTTCTGTTTCACACTTTGTTTTCACATTTGCTCTCTTGAGTATTTTACTTCTTCTAAGTAGGACCGAGGCATCCACACTTGGTCTTCCTTCTTCATGAGCTTCATGTGGTCTATGAATTGAATCTTGGCTATTTCAAGCTTTTGGGCTAATATCTGCTTATCAGTGAGTAAACACCATGTGTGTTCTTTTGTGATTGGGTTACCTCACTCAGGATGATATTTTCTAGTTCCATCCATTTACCTAAGAATTTCTCAAATTCATTATTTTTAATAGCTGAGAAATACTCCATTGTATAAATGTACCACATTTTTTGTATCCATTCCTCTGTTGAAGGACATCTGGGTTCTTTCCAATTTCTGGATATTATAAATAAAGCTGCTATGAACATAGTGGAGCATATGTCCTTGTTATATCTTGGAGCATCTTCTGGGTATTATGGCCAGGAGTGGTATAGCTGGGTCCTCAGGTAATGCTATGTCCAATTTTCTGAGGAACTGCCAGACTGATTTCCAGAGTGGTTGTACCAGCTCGTAATCCCACCAACAATGGAGGTGTGTTCCTCTTTCTCCACATTCTCAACAGCATCTACTATCACCAGAGGTTTTTTTATCTTAGCCATTCGGGCTGGTGTGAGGTGGTATCTCAGGGTTGTTTTGATTTGCATTTCCTTGATAACTAAAGATGTTGAGCATTTCTTAAGATGCTTCTCAGCCATTGTAGTTTCCTCAGTTGAGAATTCTTTGTTTAGCTCTGTACTCCATTTTTTAATAGGGTCATTTGGTTGTCGGGAGTATAATTTCTTGAGTTCTTTGTATATATTGGATATTAGCCCTCTATCAGATGTAGGATTGGTAATGATCTTTTCCCAATCTGTTGGTTGCTGTTTTGTCTTATTGACAGTGTCCTTTGCCTTACAGTAGCTTTGCAATTTTATGAGGTCCCTTTGTCAATTCTTGATCTTAGAGCATAAGCTATTGGTGTTCTGCTTGGGAACTTTCCCCCTGTGCCTAGGTATTTGAGGGTCTTCCCCACCTCCTCTTCTATTATTTTCAGTGTATCTGGTTTTATGTGAAGGTCCTTTATCCACTTGGACTTGAGCTTTGTACAAGGGGATAAGAATGAATTGATTTGCATTCTTCTATATCCTAACCTTTAGATTTCATAGCTACCTATTGCTACTTAAAGCCACGCAGGTTCACGTCCACTTCCATTTTTGCCTCTGCCTCTCTCCCCTGAGTCCCTCTCTCTGCCACTTTTAGCTCCACCTCCCCTTTTCCTCAAATCCCCCCCCCAACTCGGTGTTCAGCCCTCATGGGACCAAGGATCTCCTCTCCCACCCATGTCTGACAAGTCTATCCTCCTATTTTTGAAAAATCATTTCCTGGGTTGAGTCATTGGCCAGAGAGGATTCATGGACAACCCCCTTTCAATCATTAAAGACTCTTATCAAATCTATTGATTATCATCCACAACCTGACAGAAAGGCCTATTGCTGAAAACACCACTTGCGTTATTGACTACGGAGAAATTGACTGGTGTCAAGGAAGAAGCTTGAAGTCTATTAAGTAGAGTTCTCAGAACTGAAAGCTACTCTACACATCATTGCATGTGTGTCCTTTTCTCCCTTTTATTTTCCCTATCTTGCTTTTACCTCATTCCTTTTCTTTAGTGATAAGAGAAAGCATATTTTATCCAGAAAAATATTCAGAAAAATTAGGAAATTTCAACTGCATTATAATTATTAATTATATATTTCTGATTTTCCTCTCACCATGTGAGCTATTCTATTGAAACTCGTGGCCTCAGGCAGACTTCGGAATGGAGTTTTTCTCCCTTAGACTGAAGTTCGTTCCCTATGGCTCTCAGCTATCATTGGAGCATAGTGCATCCGTGTATCTCTCCTTCTTTGCTTCAGTAGTTCTTTGTTCCTTGTCTCTTGTTATCTTCTCATTTCTTAATTTGTTCTTTTATTTTCTTTGTACTCTCAAGTAACTTTATACTTAGGTAAGTGGAAGCAAATTTTTCAAGTGCTTTTTTATCTTAAAATAGTGCAGTTGATTGATGTTTTGTGGGCATTAAATTTTCTAGCCTCTAAATTATTTTCTTTCCCAACACAGAAAACATTGCTCTATTAGCATCTGTTATGAAGTTTCCTATAGTGAAATCCAACTGCCTTTTGTTTATAGATTGCAGTGTTTTTAAGGACTCTTGCAAAATATTTATTGTTAGTTCAGTACTTAAATCTTGGAGGATACTTGATAACACTTTTGACCCACGAGAAGAGTAACATTCTCTAAGCCCTAGGAAGTTCAATTGAAATGCTTTCCAATTTTTTTACACTAAGTATTTTTTTGACCTGCATGAAAATCTTAATAGTCAAAAACATATTTCCTCAAGTGACCCCCATCCTCTAATTTTCTCTCATATTTCTATATTAGCCATTTCTAATAGAGCTAAGATGTTGCCTATTTCAATCTCTAGACACTTGCTTTAACTCACTTTGTCAATTGTCTGTGTGGTAGAAGAGACAGAGTATTGCTATAGTAATTCCCAAAGTTCGTTTTATTCTCTGAGTGTCTTTCATTGAAAAGAGTGGGGGAAATAACAGCATTTTCAGCTCAATATTTACGTGGGAAAAAAATCTGTCTGTTATCAGTGCAATTCATCTAATTCACCAAAAATTAATGGCTTTCAACAACAAACCTTTATTGATTCGTATTGAGTCATGTATTTTCAGTTAAAAATTTGCTCTCAGTTGTGTCACTGACCTGGACAAGACTCCGTTGGCCTTAGCTGAAATCATTAGAGCATCATCATTGAGCTTGGAGTTTGGTGGTCTACTGTAGGTGTCTGATAACGTTGTCTAGTGCTGTTACAGTAGCAGCATTAGCTACTTAACAGTACTACTTCATGAGTCTACTGACAACTTTGGGCTTCTTTAAATGTTTGGGATGGGTTCCAAGAAAAGCTAGAGAGGTGTAACCCTCCAGGAAGGTGCTTTTTCAGCCTTAATTTGCTGAATATTTTGTATTGCCTCATTGACCAAAGTAGATCACATGTACAAACTCAGGATTAACATGTAAGGGACTGAACAGAGATCTGAATAGAGAAGAGAGGAGAGGTCATGGGACACCGTGGCTCCAAGTGCTTTCAAGCACAGAATCTACAAGAAAGATCTATAAGAGCATAAATGTCTTATATACAAAAAAGATAGTAGAAGTGCAGTAAAATATTTATAAATTCAAGGGAAATTTGTGCAACATTTCATATATTGTGCAAGACTACAGTGAAAGAAAGATTTAAGTATCAAACACTTGGTAAAGCTTTGCATGGGAGGTCAGATTTTGGTAGCCCATTAAGGGTCATAGGCGAATAGGAAAAAAGTCAAAACGCATGTGTAGGAGTGTGGGTAGGCTGAGAAAGTGGAGAATCTGAGGAGGATAGGGCAGTGGATAGACTATTGGATGCGTTTGTAGTTGCCCTTTGGAGAATTTAAAATGATGATGGATGTACATATAAAGGTTACAACTCAGCCAAAAGACACTAATTGGAAATTCTAATAGAAGTTTTCAAGAACATTTGATCGTAAATCATATCAAGGTCTGGGCTCACAATCTGGATGTTCCACATACAGCCTCTCGAGTCTTTTCTATTTTTCTTGTGCTTATCAGAAAGCACAGGCTACTCTACACTTGCATTAGCTACAGAGCATTTAAAGTCCTGCTATTCCACACAATTTGGAATGGCCTTTCCTCCTTGTCTGCACTGGGATAACTCAAGCTCACCCTTGAGAATATGAAAATCTCCTATAACACTGGTAAAAGCCATTCATTTGTTTCTGTTTTCTACATTTTTCTTCCAACCTCCAATCTGCTCTCTTGTGCTTTAATCTTTCCTTCTCCTCCATCTTTCTCCTTTATTAAACACTCACTTGCACCTGTGACACACAGATTATTTCTGTGAATGAATAATAATGAGTATCCTCTGTTGTCCTAATAGAAGTAAAATTTAACGAATTGTTCACAAGTTATAATTGTAATTTATGTAAGTAATTTTTTTTTAAGATTTAGCAAACCAGCATGGAAACATCAGACAAGATGACTTGTCTATAGAAAAACTAAAGATTTTAAAAACCTTTATTTAAAATATCATCCATACAGAGAGGAGTAATGTACTACATAAATCATAAATCCAGCGTGGAAGAAAGGACCTTAAATATTGTTACAATAAAGTATATATAAATATTTATAAAAGAATATATGCTTACTTTGCTTGAACATTGATTTATACAATATATTAACCAAATATTAAAATGTAATCCATACATGTACAGTATTTTGTGTTATTATGTATTAGTTAAAAATAAATGAAATTTGAGCTGTTGGCTCATGTCATAATCCCAGTATTTTGGAGGCATAGATGGAATCCTTTACTTGAGATTCAGGCTAAATTCAAAGAATAATTTATAGTGATGATGGTTTTCTTTTTAGAAATTTCAAATTGCTTATTTAGACAAGGGGTTACTATGTAATTCCAGGCCAGGAACCCATGGTGATAGCATACATTACAAAAAAAATGTTATTTTGTCTTTCCTGTACTTCCTTTAAGTTATGAGAATAATTAGCAATAACGTTTTAGTAATAATTAGAATAATATTTTATCACAAATAACATACACATAATTTGAATTTTACATTTACCACGTATCAGTATCTGATTAATGTGAGTGTAATTAGGGAAGTCAAGTTGACAGGATTCTGTGATGAATTGAACATAGGAGGTGAGACAGAGGTCAGAACCAAAGATGACTGCTAAACTCCAGGTGTGCACTTTATGTCATGATGTCATTCATTGAGCCAGCCAAGGAAGACCAAGTTGTATGGAAAAGGGTCAAGAGTTCAGCTATGACATAGTTTCTTTCTAAATATTTAGTGTGTGATACTACATCAAAAACTGAGTCATAAACTTCATAAGGAAAGGTTGAGGTAAAAATGAAATTCTAGGTGTTGTTATTTATTTGATGATATGAGAAATCTTGAATGTGGAACGAAGTTCCCAAAAAGATTCTCGAGAGACTTGGGATAAAAGACATAAAAGACGGAGATACCAGGCTCTGTTGACCCCCAGCTAAAGAGACAGAAGGATGATTAGACTACCAAGACACTCAGAGGAAACATAAGAGAGGTGGGTGTAAAAGCAGGGAGGTATCACAAATACAGGAAAGTACATTCTGAACCAAATTGGGAAATATTCACCACTGCCACAGGTTACGAGTACAAAGTGGTTGAATATAAACATGTCCTTATGCTGCAATGTCCTAGAGCCCTGATTAGCATTCACTACTTAAAATGATGTATGTTGAGGGCAGACTGAAGAACGGTCATGAGATACCTGATAGCAAGGAAAATAAAGCACAGAGAAATGTTCTAAGTGATGAAGAAGAGAAAAGATGAGCTGTAACTGGGGTTATGTGGAAAGGGGAGAAGCTTGTGCTCAATTTAATACCTTATTAGAACTATTTTAATAGCCCATGGAAGGAAACAAACTGAGAAGGTATGTTTGAATGTATTCATGCATGGAAACAAATAAAGGTGTTTGTTCACCGAGAAAAGGGAGAGTGGCTCATAATTCACATTGAGAAGATAGAAGTGGCCTCAGACATGGAGCCAGCCTCATGCTATAGCTTTGTGGAAAAGGAGAAAGAGGATCCAGAGTGGGGAGCTCTGAGTTTGGAGATAGAAAGTTGAAGAATGTTTCCTTTCAAAGTATCCTCCTAAAGTAGAATGTTAATATTTAATTGATGATCTGGGGTTGTCAATGAAATGCGGGCACAAATAGGAGCAGCTTTCAGGAGCTCAGCAACGTTTGACAGTTTGTAGACATGAATCGAAGAAGGAGCTCTTTACAACACTGTATAGTACGCTTTGCGGGTATTGTGTGAGCACGTGTACATGTATGTGCACATGTGGAGGCCAGAGGTCCATGCCGGATGATTTCCTTATATTTAAAAAACAGGTTCTCCCATTGAATCTTACTGAGCTTACTGAATCAGCTAGACTGGCTGACCAGCCTTCTATTTTGCCTCCACAAGGATTCCTGATCGTGCTTAGGCATGCTTATGGAAACAAGTACTTTACTGACTAAGCCATCTCCACAGCCCTGTAAACTATCTTTTGAAATAGAGGGTATACATTTATATGGACTGTTATGGGTTTCTCCGAACCATATGACTATCCTTGAGCAAGCTGGAGAGTGGAGATAATGTATAAAGAACACAGCAATCTGATTATGAATACTAGGGGTGGGGGCATCGATAATCTAACAGTTATTGAAATGATGAATCTCTAAAGACGGGTTGAAATGAAAAAAGGGCTAAGAACAGTGGTTTGAAGGCTGTAAAATAGATACTATTTTGATTAGATGGACGAGTTCTCTCGTCTAGGTGAACCTCAAGAAGAGAAAGGTGAGTTTGAACTTTTATTTTGAGATAGATAACGCTAACGTGACATGTAGAGAGTAAGGCTGAGTAGTAGAATGGGATAGAGATCAATCTTCCAACAAGAATGATATCAGGGACCATTCTCCAACAAAGATGATATCAGGGACCAGGGCACACTGTTGTTGGAAAACCCACAAAATGAAAAGGAATTAGCAGGTTGTAAAAGTGTGAAGCCATTGCTGAGACTTGAATAAATAAATACATCAGACACAAGAGCGAAGACTTCTGCTGTACTCTTGTTCACTCTCAGCCTAAGGACACAGACGTTACGGTTCTGCAGTGATAGGTGAGAGTGTGGAGGAACCAATGCCATAGACAGCCCTGAAATGCATGGAGTACAAGTACACAGGATACTGCAGGCAGAGTTCAGTCTACAGGGGACTCACTGAAGAATAGGAAGCCCAGGAACCAGGAATTGGTGACCTTCTTATCACAAAAACTCTGACTTGTTCTGTATGGCTAGTGTATTTTTTTCTTTCTCTCTAAAACTGGAGTGTTATTTCTTTTCTGCTCCATCCCACGTCTTAATTTAACTCAGTACAGTAACGCTCTAACTCTATGTATTTTTCTCTATCTAAAATGTTCTTGCCTAAGACTCCTTCTCTCATGGCTCAGCCTCTTCCTGCCATCTTCAGCATGTTGTCAAGTGAGAGTCTTTCAGTGCAGCTTCTTATAAAACCATCCACTTTTAAGACTTGTGCCAGTTCCTCCTCAACTCCATGTCCTCCTTCTGCGCATGCGTTCCTCTGACATTCGCGTCTCGCTCAAGCTCTCTTCTCACACGAAGGTGCATGATCACAAGCACCTCATTTTACACCTATCTCTCATTCACTGAGGTATGATCAACAGCTAGAGTGGCACCTAAAAGAAATTGTGTGGTCAGTAAATGAGTGCAGAAAGACCAAGCTAGAGCATGCACCAAGTAACACTGTAAGGGAGTCTGAGGACAATTGCAAAGAGAAGTTATAAAAACATATGGATCAATGAATACATTGTTGAAATGAATGTGGGACCCACCAGGCTTAGAGGATCGAGCACACATGTTGGATGAATAAATCGTGCTAAAAGCAGTTGAAACTGGGTTCTTTATTTCAGTCACCTCCGGATCGTAGGATGATTTTAATGTCACTTGAGAACTAAATTCCTGATCAAGTAGCCCCCTGAACAGTCCCCTTTTGGTTTAATTTTAAAAACCAAATAAAGCGCAGAGCTTATTCCCCGCATGAGCCTGACTGCAGCCGAGCGCCTCAAGGCGTGTCAAGGCCTGGCCCCAGACTGACTGCCAGATTCTGCAACTGAAAAAACTAAACGACAGGAACTTTGAAAGCCTGCGGATTGAAGAAAGCATGGCTCAATTTCACCAAAACGTCTCACCACCCCACCTGGAAGGCAATTAAAATTCCATTGATTAAGTAATAATGTTGAATGCATTCATGTTTCGAAAATTATTTTCAATTCATCAACTCCTAGTCCAGGCATTTCAATCCCGATGCTCACAGCAACAGACTCTGGTTTTTATATTTATTATCAATATTTGTTTTGTCCTCTAATTTCTTTTTTTTTTAATTGTATTACATTTAGTTTACATATTTAGGGAGAGGTCACATAGGCCAAATCACAGATGTGGTGGCCAGAAGACAATTTGTGGGAGATGGTTCTCTCCTTTTACCTTGTCGTTCTTGGAGCTGAGAGTCACACAAGTCTCTTTGCCCACTCAGCGATTTTACTGACCTTCTTTTCTGTTTGTTTGTTTGTTTGTTTGTTTTTGAGGAATGTTGCATTCAGAGTTCATCATACATATTAATTTTCGTCATCTTCAACCTCCCTGCCTTTGTTTCACCCTTTCTTCACTAGATAATGATACTGCAGCCTTCAAGGCCATATTTCCTTTGGTGCCTGGAAACTTGTTCTTTCCCAAATCTCACTGGCACAATTAGAACATGAGAAACACTTACCATTCAGTCTCCTCCCTTGGTCCAGCTTCTTGCCCAGTGAATTCCATCATTCCTTACCAAGCATGCTCAAAACTTACATGGCTACTCCAGAATTCATGGGTTTTACTTTGAAACCTCCCCCTTCTTTCTCCTTGGTGTTTCTCATGACAAAAAAACCTAAAGTAATCCATAGCATCTGTGTCTGATTGCATTGGAGTTTATAGTCAGTGGGCTCCACTGGGGGCTTTCTCATAATTACTTCTCAAGCTTCATTATCATAAACAGTGATAACATTTTCACTGTGATAAGTAATAACTTACCTTTTATCTGAAGCTAAATTAATGGCAGGATCGTTTTCTTCTTGTTCAGTTTGCATAGAATAGGAAGCCCAGGAACCTCTTTCCTGGAAGATCTTCTTATTTCTTATTTGTTTTAAAAATGAGATCAGTAGAATCCTCATAGTATGCATGATGTTTATATGTAATGTGCATGCATACATACGTTTGTCCTAGAATAAAACAAGGCCACATATATGTTTTGAGTTTTCTAAGAATCTATTATTTATCAAGAGTCATTGGGCCATATGAAAATACTAACCAGTTTTACAATATTTCTTTATCTAGACAAACCCTGCACATAACGTCCTTTTGGAGTGATCTCTATGTCCCCAACTGATATTAAAAAGGAGAGAGAACCTAGCACTGGCAAACAGACATGTCTTTTTATCGTCTGCCCTAGCCACAGCCCTGAGGGAATATGTACCACCAATTTCAATTTTCCCTTTGAACTGGGGTTACTAGATTGTTAACATGTTGTACGTGAATCAATAGGATGCCTCACCCAATCCTAGGAAGATAAATATGGATAAGTCCCAGGCCATGAATCTTTTGGCAGCTGATGTTGTGTATGTGTGGGCTTACAAGTTTTTCAGGAGGAGGATTAATCCTAAACTAACCACACTGCTGCCTTTACTTCTCATAAAGAATAAATGTCAAAGAATAAATCATATTCTACTCATTTGCCTATGGGAAGACCAAGGATAGAGATGGACAGTTTCCTCCATCTCTTAATACAGTTGTCACCTATGATTGCCAAATTCAAAAGAGAGAAATAAACAAGGGAAGCTATATAGACTTCCAATTTTGGGCAAGGAATTCTCCTATTCTCTCTGTGTTAACCAGTGTGGGTCTCTAGACAAATTACTCTCTACTTAAAAAGATGGGTTTTTTTGGTGAGTATTTAGAGATGCATCAATCTATGAGTGTAAGGAGGAAGGACTCATCTCCCGGGAAGCTTACTCGTAGTCCAGTAGATGGCCCTATCTATGCACATACTGGAAGCACTGTGAGGAATCCTCCATTGATTTGAAAGACAATATAAGTGTATCAGTCAAGATATATCTCTCAGCAGCCATTAATGTCAATAGCTCCATCGGCATTCGGAGGGAATAGTGGAGGAGGTTTACGGGAGAGAAGGGAAGGGAAGGGAAGCAAAACAAAGCAACAGGAGATTTTATTAAAATACTGCATATGCATATATAAAGTTTTCATGTAGTAAAAGAAGAAGTAGGTGGATTTTGAGGTACACTTCAGCACTTTGAAACCTTTATTTTTCCAGTGTCCAGATACATCCTCTCTGATCCAACAATATCCACTATTCCTATGGAATATTCCATATTTCCATGCTTCCTGGAAAGTATTTAAAGCTTAAAGAAACTTACCGTTCAAGAAGAGTTCGCAGGAATAGTGGAAGGCATCTATAAAATAGATTATTTCCCTTCTCAATGTTTTTGTTCCTCTTCCTTTCACTATGGACAAGAGAACTGATGCCCAGTTTGCAAGTTATACCAAACATCTCTAATTCTTCAGTCTATTTATAGATAACAGCTGCAACATATCTGAAGAAGAAAAGGTAAATTTGAATCACAGCAATAGCTTCCAATACTTAAAAAAAAAAATCCTATCTGACCTAAAACCTCTCATTCTTTTTCACTAAGTATAACTTAGATTGACTTTTGAAAAATTATTCAGGGTTATACCAAAAAAGTTGTAATACATATTATGGTAATAACTAAATTCATACATAGAATGTATGATTGGACTTTAATATATAAACATATATATTTCTGATACATATATAAATATATCAGTGTTACATTTCAAAAAAAATCTATGTACTATGTGGATAATAAAAGAGTTTGTGCTTCTGTGTTTTTTTAAAAAGTCTTTTCTGGCCAGAGATATAGTTGTTTTAAAAGACAAATGTTGGACAAAAATAACAGCACCAATAAAACTGTAGGATGCTAAATTTATATAAAACACATTTTATATTATATTAGAATATATATGTATATATTAGCTCATTACCATAGTACATTTTTCAAAGGAGTGAAAAGTGACAAGATAGTCATCCTTATAAAAAATGTTTACTCTATATTGGATAGTTTACTGTTGAATATAATGCATATTAATTGTTTGGTGTGACTTAAGTTTACATATAAAATCCTGAGACCTCACAAAGGTCCTTATAAGGGTATAATTTGTTTGTCTTCACATTTCTGGTAATAGAATGTATATTCTTCTAATTTGTATCAAAATGTAACACTTCCCTCACACTCCAAGAAAAGATGCAAAATCAACACTAGCTAGAAAAGATAACAATGATGCTAAACAGACTTTCCAGTGCAAAGGGTTAGGGTGAGGGTGAGGGTGAGGGTGAGGGTGAGGGTGAGGGTGAGGGTTAGAATTAGGGTTAGGGTTAGGGTTAGAATTAGGGTTAGGGTTAGGTTTAGGGTTAGGGTTAGGGTTAGGGTTAGGGTTAGGGTTAGGGTTAGAATTAGGGTTAGGGTTGATTAGGAGGATGGAAGAAGAAGAAAGTGAAGGAGGAGGAGGAGAGGAGGAGGGGAGGGGAAGGGGGAGGAGGGGAAGAAGAAGAAGAAGAAGAAGAAGAAGAAGAAGAAGAAGAAGAAGAAGAAGAAGAAGAAGAAGAAGAAGAAGAAGAACAAGAACAAGAACAAGAAGAAGAAGAACAACAACAAGAAGAAGAAGAAGAACAAGAAGAAGAAGAAGAACAAGAAGAAGAAGAAGAACAAGAACAAGAAGAACAAGAAGAACAAGAACAAGAACAAGAAGAACAAGAAGAAGAAGAACAAGAAGAACAAGAAGAAGAACAAGAAAAAGAACAAGAGGAAGAACAAGAAGAAGAACAAGAAGAACAAGAAGAAGAGGAGGAGGAGGGGGAGGGGGTGGAGGAGGAAGAGGGGGAGGAGGAGGAAGAGAAATTGATAATACCATATGAAAAGTATGAGGATACTGGAAAAACAAGAATCTAGAGGTAGAGACATAGCTTTGCACTGGAAAGTCTGTTTAGCATTCTTGAGACTGTTAAATATCTACGGGAGAGGCAAGAACCCACAGACACTCAGTTCAAGTGTAGAACTTTCCACTAATGAAGGTCCTGGCAATTTTTGTCAGCATCCATTTAATTAGCAATATTTTATTATTATATTTCTGGAAATGATGTTTAAATGGTGACGTGAAATGTGTACATAATTCTGCATACTATTTTTTCTGATTATCTGGCCAGGAAGACATAGTTTGCTAGCCAAAATAGATAATAAAATATGGCACAATTAATTCTGTATTTTAGGAACAAGCAGTGGGCCATAGTAAAGCCATGGCTCTTGGCTGGAATGACTCCCCACACACACCAGAGGCCTGTGGTAAAGTCAGAATGTGTGTTCTGTTTGTCACCAGTAATGGGTGGGATTGCTACCAAAATCCACTGGGTGGACATAAGGTAGATTGCTGAATATAGAGCCCCTCAAACAAAGCTATGTTCAGTGCCAAATGACAGTACTGCTGAGCCCAAGAAAGCCTGGCTCGCTGTGAAGAAAATCGGAGAAAACTATTAAAAAATCCATCAATTACCTAGTTTAACCTGAAAATAAATTCATATGAAAAGCCAAGGAGAGTCTACTCTGTCATGATTTATATATACCTGAATCACTTACTCTTTCATTCAAATATAAATCATAGTCTAATCTTACTTCAGGACACAAAGCTGAGTCTTTATCAGAGAGAACTTTACTAGAGAGAACACACACACACACAGAGAGAGAGAGAGAGAGAGAGAGAGAGAGAGAGAGAGAGAGAGAGAGAGAGAGAGAGACCTGTACCAATTTGTGCATCAAGTACCCTGGCCCAAGGTAACTGATTTTGTCTCTTTATGTTTATCAGAAAATTTAAGTGATAAATAATTAACTATAACAAACTAATCGGAAAAAAGAAATTAATATTTCACATTTAATTTATTTATAATTTTGGTAAATTTTGGTTCTTTTTTATTAGAAAACTTTTAAAAAGGACATGAGACTCTCACCTCATGGTGGAGATGTAACAGAAAGCAAATTGACACATAAACACTAAAGAAGCTAGAGAAATGGTTGAAGGAAACAAAGAGAGCAAAAGGAAAGGGGAGGGGAGAGAAGGGAGAAGAGAGTTACAATTGAAAGGAGAACTGTGCTTCCTTCTCATCGATGGCAGAGTGCTGTATAATGCTCTGTAAGGTCGTATCTTTTCTAATGACCAACCCAGATTCTCCTTTTCCCCCATCCAACATGTATTCTCTATTCTGGGAATGATTTTTTACGTGACTATGTGCATAGTGTGTCTACACCTGGTGAGCAGAACATTACAATTTACTAACTCAAGAAGAAAACAATGAGCCACACATGATTCTGTGTTTTAGGAACAGATAGTGAACCATAGCTTCTTATTTGAACTTATAACCAGAAGCTATGGTCCTTGGCTAGATTGATTTGCCACACATTCCAGGAGCCTGTGCTAAAGTCTGAAAATGTGGGGAGAGTGATGAGAGGTGAGGACAGGACAGGACAGGACAGGACAGGACAGGACAGGACAGGACAGGACAAAGGACAGGAGAGAAGAAAAATATCCAGAAGAAAAGTTCCATGGCCAAGTATTTTATAAATTTTGTCTTCTTCTCGTCAAAGAATTCATTTATTTAAAATGAGAATTTTTCAATGAGTTTCCAGCAAAATACACATATAATTTTTTTTGCAACTCATACTCATGATCATTTCCTTCCAATATGTATATTCTATCTATTTTCTTTAAAAGCAAGAAAGGTAGGCAACCCCCTTCCCCTCTTCTCACCACATGCCTGTATGCAATTAAAGTATTTAATCTCCAGGTAGTTGAATTAAAGAAAGTATTGTCTGCACAGATCTGGCTTCAGGCTGAGTCTTCCCACCACACATCTGAATAGCTTACATTGCTAAATACTCCTCCATTTTTAGAGACCAATATGCCTTACATTTGCACTTCATAAACAAGTAAAAAATACTTTTTACTATGAGTTCATGATATCAAAACATATTTGTCACATTTGTAAAACATTAGTTTCCATTCTCAGGCTTCTGAATGCTTTTATGTTGCAGTATTAAGAAAGTCATTTATATTGAGAGTGTAAGGATTGTTTGATGGCAGTATAGAAAGTGTCCATCTAACTAGTCTATGTGCAAGTTGGTCACTCCTTATAAACCAGCAAGGGAATATGACTGTGCAATTACTAGAAAAATGAACAGCACTGTTCACAAGAGCTAGACAATTAATTAAATGATATGCTTGTTCATCTTGCAGGTCAAGCAGATAATTGTGCTGAGAATTGCTTTGAAATCAAGCATGATTCAACTTAGCTCTGTTGAATCCCAGGAGAGATTTACAGGTCACAGTGCATATCACACTTCTTGTGGTGGAAGATTAATACGACCTAATCCTGTAGCATTCAAAATGGCATGAGATAACAAGACAGTCCTATTTAAATGTTACGTGGTAACATAAATCCTACAGGATTCATCCTTAAATATATATATAAATATATATATATATATATATATATATATCACATACAAAAATATGCCACATAGTACTTGTCATGTTATGAATTCATGGCATAAGGTTTATTTTAATTTCTATAATTTTGTATTGTTACCACTTACATAAAACCTTGTACTCCTATACCCTACCCCAAACAAAAACAAACACAGACTAGTAATTGAAAAATTTAAAAATATATTTATTTTTTAACATTGATACATTAAAGAGATATTAACTATGGATCTCATGTCTACATAAATATTCAAGAAAACTATAAGGAAAATATAATACACTGAAGAAGCAGATTAGTCAAACGCTATTAGTTCACTGAATACATTTGTATCTAAATGTCTTACCCACTTTAGTATTTATTAAACAGTTCAATTTATTACAACTTATTCTTTCTGTGAGAAACTCAGAAACTGATGTTTAAAATATCCAATAAAGTTTGGTAAGTCTTGCTCTACTAATAAATAATGTTACTTCAACAGATAATTTGTTCCTAATATCTGTAATATCGAGAAGAATTCATTTAGATCTTTTCACACTGCAAAAAAAAAAATTATGTTAGTGGAAGAAGTTCATACAGGTCAAAAATCATTTATTTATAATACCTTTAAAATTATTTTTAATTGGAATAGAAATACATCCCTTTTCCCCAACAGCATTTCTTGGAGGCATACTTTGAATGTAATTGAGGGTACCATTTTCTTACTTTCTAAATATAAAAGATCCATTGCTATTTAGAAAACACTTCCAATCATACCTCCTTAAAACTAGATGATCAGTTTTATCTTGATATCCTAGAAATCTCTCATGCAATAATTTATTTGCCATCATGCTACAACATGGATATTTAATTATGTACTATAAATTTATCCTATCCTTCCTTGCAATAAAGTAGGACTCAGTATAAGAAAGATGCATTTTGGACTCTATCCAAACAAAACTTTATTTATTATAGTTAGGAAGAGTTTGAAACATCATTGCCCACAGGGTCTAGGCAGGTCCTGTGCATGCATGGAATGGCTTGGGTTTACGGAATGAGGAAGAAATGGCAGATGGTGGCGAGCTCATACATCCTAACACAAATCCTTTCCATATGGAAATCCCAGCACACTGTGGTAGGAGCTTTAGGTTTTTCAAGGAACAACAATAAATAAGATTTATATTTTAAATTTACTTTCTAAGTGGTGGATTATTTGATTATCTATCATAGAATGGACATAAATGTACTTGGAGGTCATACGCAAGATGCCAGGTTTTATTTAGTTGGAATAATTGTTAGAAAATGAAACTTAAATTTTGTGTTAAGATTTTAGTGTCTGCTGACTACTTGTCTCCATTCACTCATTATTCTTATGTTTATCTAATATGCATAAATGGGGATTTATGCATATTATGCATAAATGCTAACAGTCTCTGGGTCTTCAAAGTCCATCTAATGTGACTTCCAGGTCAGGTTTCAAATTATTCTTACCACTACAACATGTATTGTTGCTACTGGAACTTTAAATGATATGCCATTGTATAGAATTGACTTTTAAAAATTTTGTTCAATGCAGTTGTCCAATAGGTATATATACAAGATAGTTTCTAGTAAATATAGTTAGAGAAATAATAACAATAAACAGTCTTCATTTGAAATTTTATGTATCTCCAAATAAGATAACCATACACATTGAAAATATTAAACACATAAAATCACCCTTTTAAAAAATGTTAATTTTTATCTCCTTTTTTGCCACCTTTTCAGTGGTAGCCCATGGATCAGAAAGAATGCACAATACAGAAATACTTGAAGTGTGAACTAGTGTAACTAAACACCCAAGAAGCCAGCCTAGCTGAGGTGGAAAATGACTCTGTTGACAAAACAGACAATAATTAAGAACTCCTTAAATGTTAGGAGATAAAGCAAATCTTGCCCAAGAATGTGACAGAGGCTACCATCCCTAGAAGGAACCTGTTAAGATGTTAAATCTGGAGCGTGATGCTGAAAGCCTTTGCTGGATTATTTTTCTAAAATTGTACTCATCTTATCTGATGAGAATATCTGAAACCAGATGCTAATCCTCTGGTTAATTTTAGCTAAATTCAGGAGTTTAAAAAATGAGTTGGAATTCTAAGAAAAATTATATATACTACCTCCTATCAGTTTAGGGAATCTTGCAGCTGTTCATCATTTGACTTCTTAGCACGTGTCACTGTGACGAATGAAAAATATTTTCATCCCCTAGGATTATGAGGTTGCTGAAAAGCAATAAACATATTGTAACGAGAATTTATGAATGTAACTGAGAGTTCATCAGACTATTCACTGCTAATGAAGAAAATGAAAAGATTGCATAGTGTTTTCTGCTGACAAATGGACCCTGTTGCATTAATAATTTATTAGCTAAACTGTGTGATTGTTGTGGGTTAATGTGGTAAGCATTGACTTATTTTAATGATTTCTCAAAAAACGTGGTATGAAATCATTAGACATAGCTCCCTTTGAAATGCTCTTTTGAGTAGCTTTAGCTTTTCAAAGTGGGTTTCTATCAGAGGTCTTTCCAAATGGGAACTATGGTTGGTTGATAAGATGTCTGTCCTTACATTTTTCCTTAGGTCAGTGAAAAATCATAAAAAGTTCTTTATAAATCACTTTTTCCTAACTCCCAATATTATAGTTATAAAAAAACTGTTTGCAACTTAAAAAAAAAAATACTTAGATCTAAATTTATAAAAGAAAAAAAAAAGAAAAGAAAAGGTACTCAATTCCATGCTTTGGAAATACTGGACCAAAAGAGGGGGAACTTATAGATTCTTTCGAACAAAAAACCTTTCCTTTTAGTTAGATAGTGGAGATGTATCATTTTCCACTATCAGAAACCACAGACCTGTAATCAGGTGATATGCTTAATTCAATGTACACCTTCAATATTATCTCTTCAAGCAAAACATCAAAAGCAAGCCCAGTGTGTTAAGAAAATTCAAGGGTAAATCATGCATGCATAATTTGCACTGCTTATGAGGATTTTAAGCATAAATTCGACATAAAAAGAAACATGAGTAATGGCTCGCCTCTTCTGAAGTGTATCTCCGACCTAAACTGCCCCCAGATAGGTATGAATCATTTCCATTCTGATAATTGGGTTTCTAATTAGCTTTTAGATGTTGTCTAAGCTCCTAGACAGTAAAATTTCTTTTAAATCAGCTTGATTAGCCAGATGTAGTAGTGCATGCCTGTAATCCAGCACTTGAGAGGCTGAAGCAAGAGGATTGTGAAGAATCTAAGATCAGCTTGGGTTACATAGTAAGCCTTAAACCAGTATGGTTAAGAGGAAGGCCCTCTCTCAAACAAATAAAATCACCGTCATGAAAGTCTAAAACTGCGTGTATAGCAAATGTCAGGCTTAATACACTTAAAAGAATCATAAAATCAACAAACACCTAAAAGAGGATTTAGGAATTTTTTGACTTAAGTATTATAAGAAATTTTTTAAAATCAGAGGGGAAAAAAAAGCAGATTACTTTCCAAGAATGTATATAGGTTAAAAAAAAACAACAACAAAATCAAACAAAACAAACAAAAATGTCTCTAGATTTTTCTAGCCATTAGTACTGTATTTTCTTAACAAACAAAAATAAGATTTTTCTTCTTTAAAAGACTTCAGGTTTCAATTCCTTATGGTATTTTTATAGAACATACAACATAAATAATGACGTGAAAATTATTGATGTTCTTCCCTGCTTAAGACATTTAGGTTATGGAATGATTGCATATTAAGCTGTCTAAAGGAGAAAATACTTTAACAAGTGTTGCAGAGAGAGAGAGAGAGAGAGAGAGAGAGAGAGAGAGAGAGAGAGAGAGAGAGAGAGAGAGAAATGAAACAAAACAGGAAAAAGAATGAAGACTTGTGTCCATCTACACTGTAGTCACAGGCATGCACACCAATCAAACTAATTGCTGTATATGTAAATGGGTGGACAGACTGTATGTCTATTATCCAAACAGTCCTTTGTCTTGTCAGGCAGTGAAAGAGAAAAACCTTAATCCTTGGTGTCCTGGAGAATGTCTGCTGGTCCTCAGGGAGTGACTGTCATTTAATTTAGACAAGTTAGAGTCTGCCTCAGGTCTGTGTATTTACATATAAATTGTTTGCTGGTGTGGGGAAGGCAGAGAGGAAAAATACCTAATCAAGTCCTTCCCTACAGTTATGTTATAATGCTTGCTTTCATGTGGAGTGTGTCTTCTGCAAATGAGCAGTGTATAGAAAACGAAGGTCGCTCCAGATGGAAGTCTGTTGTCTCACACATGTGGGAAATAAGGTCCATCCTAGAGGAGTCTGCACTGTGATCTGTCCCCACACAGAGCAATAATTTAACACAGACTTTGTACTAGTTTGCTGTAAGTGCTCAGGGTATACAGAGCTCATACCACATTGGACCAAACAATACTCTTGGATGACTTCACACTGTGTTTTTCCCAGATACATTAGCATTCAGTGACCCATATACTGATTCACTAAACCAAGGGTTCATAAAAGAAAGTATGTATGTGTTTCAGGAGGAGGAATGGCAGTTTGGAAAGGGCTTTTATAGATGCTATCTCCATTTTCTAAAACGGGATGTTGAGCAGCACAGTTCAAAGACTCATGTCAGAGGAACTAAAAAGTTGTTTGGTGTTCTCCAGCCAAATGTGTTCTATGGGGTGAGCTAAAGGTAAGGGCAGCCAGCCGGCGAAAGAGACTATTAAGTTCAAAATAAGTACTGAACTACGAAATTGCAAAACGAAAAATTGCTATCATTTTAATTATATAGCAGTTATTAACAGAAAGTAGCCACAAATAAAAGCTCTAAGATTGAACCTCCATGTCTCCTGGCACAGATGAAGTAATATCTAAGTGTGTTTGGTTTTGTTTTCCCAAAATTATCATTTGTTGAGTACCTCTTATATGACCACTTGTGCCCCAAGCTTTATCCTCATTCGTTTGTGTTAAATTCTCCACACAATTATTTTTTTCTGTATAACAATCTTTACATAATGTTTTATTAATACTTTTCAAATATCATATGTTATCTGATTATATTCACCACCATTTTATCTCCTTAAATCCTCCGGATTCTCGCCAACCTCTCTACCTGCCCTTTTATTTTTATCTTTGAGTGTGTGCTTGTGTGTGTGTGTGTGTGTGTGTGTGTGTGTATAATTTTAACCACCTGTCAACTCCAGTTTGTGCTTTCCATGTACTTCTGAGTGTGGGGCCATCCACTGGAACTACACCATTTTTTAAAAAGAATTCTTTCTGTCTCCATATCTCCTGAATTAGGTAGGAGGAAGGGCGTATGAGCACCTCCCCACTTCTGTGCTAGCTTGTTGATTGGCTTGATCTGTGTAAATCTTGTATAGGCAACCACAGCTGCTGTAAATTCCTGAGTGCAAAGGGCCTGTCAGAAGAAACTGATGTGCAGAAGCTATTGTTTGTTCCAGTCTCCCCTGACATCTGGCTCTTACAGACTTTCTGACTCCTCCCCAGGCCCCATGATAGTCCTTGAGCCGAGGAGAGGATGCATGTTACACATGTCCTATTTGCGGATGAACGCTCCACAGTTGCTTGTTCTCTGCACATTGACCAGCTCTGAGTTTCTGCTTCCTCAGGCCACTGTAGGGAAGGAACTTTAAAGAATAACATCTAGTTTGTTTAGAGCATGTTTGTATCTTTATGTACTTTCAAAAAATGATTGAACATAGTGTTTAAAACTGAACACGAATCCAAAACAAATCATGATGAGCAAAAGTCTCAAGGATAAAATATATAATTTTGAGAATTGGAGCATGAATGTGGCACTAAAGTTGAATTTTCATCATAAACACAACATATGTGCTGAATACTTAAGATTTTGTTAAGATTTGGAGGAGGTCCCTAAAAACACCATTAAAAGAAACAATCAATGAATTTTTTATAGAGATATGTATATGTATTCCTTGTATTCACTCATATTCATATATATAATTATCACCATTCAATATATTAGATACGTGTGTTTACATGTATATGGATGAAGTAAAATAATATAATAAAATTAAAATACCCTGGAAAACAAGTCAATTAGGCAAATCAATTCTGATTCAGTTACAAAAGAGCAGAAATAGGGAAAATATCTAAGCGCCCCATTAGTGTTTTATTTTCTTTAAAAAAAATTTTATTTTAATCATTTTATTTATTTACATTCCAGTCATTCCCCCCTTTCCCGGTCCTCCTCCCATATTTCCTCATCCCATCCTTCCTTCCCCTTGCCTCCCAAAGGGTGCTCCCAGTACCCAGACCTCCCCTTCCCTGGGGCCTCAAGTCTCTCAAGGATTAAGCATATCTTCTGCCATTGAGGCCAGACAAGGAAGCCCTCTGCTATATATGTGCCAGTGGCCTCAGACCGCCCCTGTATGTTCCTGGTTGGTGGCTTAGTGTCTGGGAGCTCCCTGGGGTCTGGGTTAGTTGAGACTGCTGGTCTTCCTATGGAGTCACTCTCCCTTTCAGTTTCTTCAATCCTTCCCCTAATTCAACCATAGGGGTCCTTAACATCAGTCCATTGGTTGATTGTAAGTATCTGCTTCTGTCTCAGTCAGCTGCTGGTAGGTCCTCTCAGAGAACAGCCATGCCAGAATCCTGTCTGTAAGCACATCATAGCATCAGTAATAGTGTCAGGCCTTGGTGAGCCCCATGAGATGGATCCCAAGTTGGGCCATCACTGGACTACCTTTCCTTCAGTCTCTTCTCCATTTTTGTCATTGCAGTTCTTTTAGACAGGAACAATTCTGAGTCAGAAATTTGGACTGTGGGCTAGTAACCCTGTCCCATTTGAGGCCCTGTCTATCTCCTGGAGGTGGGCTCTTTGAGTGTTGGACATTTTGTCCTGAGAGTCTCTTATCTCCCGAGTCTCTGCTACTTTCTAGAGGGTTCCCCCCTCCCCTCCCCCCATGCTGTTTATTTTTATTCCTTTTCTTGGGCCTCTGGGCTTCTCTCCTGTCTCTCACCAATACCAGATCCTGTTCCCCTTTTCCTCACCCAAATCTTTCCTAATCTGAACCTTTATTTTTAACAGGAAAGTGAGTTCAAATGTGTATGTCTTGAATAATCTGTTCATCTGAGATAGATTTGCATTCATTAGGAAAAATTCAACTCAGGGAGCATGTTTAAACCATGTCTGTTCAATTTAGTTTTATTTAATAAAAATATATCAGTAGTATTGCTTTCTCATCCTGATTTTGTTCAGTGATGAGATTTATTGCACACGTGCAAAATATTTTAAATACTTTTTATGTGCTGAATCACAACTGAGACCTAGTCTTTAATGTTTTTAGAGTATCTAATTTAACTTCAACTTGCTTTGACTTTTTTACTTTATATCCCATTTACTTTCTGAGTGAATGTGAAGTGAAAAACAAATCTTAAAAGGGTTATGATATAACATTAACTTTTTTAATATAGATGAATGCAGATAGAGTTAAAAATACTAAATGATGATATGGAAAAATCAGGTGTTGGCCAAGGTGGCTATTATACCAAATAGGAGCTTCCTCTAGAAGTAGTCAGGGAAGAAAAATAATGATATATTCCATAAAGATCAGTTGTTTTAGTTACTGTAGTTTTTGTGAGGACAGATCATGACCCTAGGCAACTTTTAAAAAGAGAAAGAATTTAATTAGGGGCTTGCATACCATTTCAGAATGTTAGTCCATAGCCATCATGGTAGGAAGCAGATAGGCATGCTGGAGCAGTAGTGTAGATCTTTACATCCGGATCCACAGACAGCAAAGATAAAGAAGGAGAATTCCTGGACGAGGTGTGGACTTTTGAAACCTCAAGGCCCACTCCCAGTGACACACTTCCTCCAACAAGACCACTCTTTCTAATTCTTTCCAAACCATTCACCAACTAATGACCAAGTATTCAAACATATGAGGTTATGGGAGCCATTTTCATTCAAAGCATCACACAGGTGAACAATAATAATGCTTATTATTGTGCAAAGATGAATTTCTCAGTAAGCTTCGTGAGAAATGGCTGTATTACCTTGAATCCTATGCAATAGAATCTGATAACCTATAAGCAAAATTTAGTGCAGTAATAATTATTAAAGATGCACAAATAAGTTTCAGTTTTTGCTTATGTCAAATGGAACTTGAAAGTATTTTAGTCCTGTGTGTATTATCTACTACCACTTACCATTTCCAGACTTTACAACTTTCTAGTGTTAATGATATAGATAATATTAGTAAAATTTTAATGAATATCTTAGGATTAGTTACAGTGCCTACAATCACCATAACTCTCTGTAGCACATGTTGGGATAATTTTCTCTTCAAATGCTTTAAACGCACACAAAGAAGTTGTGGGAGAGGGAGAGAGAAAGGAAGAGAGTGGAAAAGAGAGAGAAACAAATAGGCAAACACACACTCACACATACACACACACACACACACACACACACAATTCTCTATGATTTAGATTTGCCAGAAAGCATTTTCTTCATTGTACCTTGACTATATCTTGCAAGTGTCTATTTCAAGCATGTATCTAACTATGCTTCTGCTTAACTGCAAAACATGAACGGATGCAGTTGAGAGAGTGATACATAATCTGTCTAACAAAACAAAGAAAAACAAAACAAAAGAAAAAAGATGCAGCTGATAAAACTCCAAGACCAAGTAGAACAACTCTAAGGATTTGTGAACAGTTCAAAATGCTTTAGATAAACCACCATCTGAGTTGCTTTTTCATCTCAATTCCTAATATGACACCTCCTCTCTTCGGGTGCTCTTCCTATACTAAGACATTTATGCCCAGACTTGGTATAGAGGAGACAATCTTTTCTTCCTACAAAATCAAAAAGAAAAATGTTCAAGTCCATAGTCACCTTTCCTTGAGGGGTAGGGTCTCATAGCTTATCACTCTCTACTTTCAGAATATGAAAGAAGAGAAGTTTTGTTTGGTGCTTGTCTACATAGAATATAAGTTGAGATTGCATAAATTGAAAAATAAAACTAATTTTCATTTAGTAATTATGAGTGTAATTACATCGTACTGTTATTGTGTCACTATCTAGCAACAGGCTCAAGTCTGGAGATGACTATAGAACTTTGAAAAATACCAACTACATGGAACATGATATAGTTTTCCAGTAACTCATGGTTTATGGTTTGGCTGAACTTACTATGTTTGTCAGAAATGCAAAACAAATGCTAAATTCCCTTGTATAAAACAATACAGCAAAAAGACTTCTTCAATTATTTATTTGAATGCTAGATGAATACTTAGTACTGGATACAATTGAACTGATTAGTAAGTAATTAATATTACACATTTAGTTTTAATATGAATTACTACTTCTACTAACAAAATGTCTTTGGTGGGTTTTTTTTTTTTCTTTTTTATTGATCTATTGACATTTTCTATGATGCATAAAGCTTCCCCAGCTAGGGCCTGATATAAATGTCTTTGTTTTAGTTTTTCCTAGGCTCAGCAGCTTGTATCCATCATGCTAATTTAGATTGTTTTCTGCTGTGTATAAATTAATCTCCAAGTCTTTTTAGTCTCTTACATAGTGATTATTCTTATGAGCTTGTGTCTCTGGAAACTCTTGTCCTTTGGCCACATTACTCAGAAAGATTCGGATCTGGACTTGTATGGTATCTTAAAATAACATTACATAAAAGTGCTAATTTGAAGCTCACCTCTCCTTGGCATAACTAAGCAGTAAACAGATGTCATTGTGGGTTCCCTCAACAAGTTCCCTTGACCTCCAAGAGCAGCAAAAGCTCCTTAGAAAAGCTAAGAAGGTACCTCAAGAGCTGTCTTTGACTCCAATATAAACTTCATGTCTCTTGTCTCTCCTTCCTCAACTGACATACTCTATGTCACTCCCAAAAGCTCACAACCAAGCTTTCCATCACAGACATGTCCATACCCACACTCACAGCCACGCCTACACCTACAGTGCCTTTGAAAGCATAGTTTGGCAAATGCTGAGCTCTTGTCACAGATGCCTCTCCTTGCAAGCAGGGATCTAGCTAGCTAGGCTTCAATAATACAGCTTGGCTGTATACTATTTGGATCCTGAGTAGAAGTAGAACAGTTCTACATTCTGCACCTTTGAGTGACCAAAATGTAGGGCACTGTACTGAGTAACCTAGGCTTTCAGTTCCATCTGAACATGGGACCAAGAAGGCTTATTGCTCTAAACTTTGGATGCCATATTCTTGTGGTTCAAGGCACTCGGGTGGACTCTTACTGCTCTGAGCTTTAACCACCAGATGTCCTGGAACTTGACAGCTAGTGTAATCCTGACCTTCCATTAGCAGGGAATGCGGCAGCCGATAACACCTACTAATGTTACTGCTCCTGAACTGCTCTTCAACATGTTCCCACTTAGTTAGCTGTTATGGGTGGCTAATGTTACAGCTCTTTAAGTCCAGCGCTCCAGGAGCCTTGGCCCTTTAAGGATTGAGGGCATCTCAGAACTCTTACCTACATTGTCTCTATCCACTCCACTTTTCTGCTTACAATTATTTCTGCCTGTCCCACTCTCTGGATCTGTTCATCTGCATTCTCCCCTCTGCAGCTGCTGCCATTACCTTTGTACCATAAGTCAAAGCAGTTATCGTTACTATTCTGGTGACAGCGCCTCCCTTAGTTTCCATGTTCCAACTCAGCCCACTCTATCGATGTTAAAAGTAATAAGGAGGCAAGAGCTTGCGATGGAAGCCTTTTGATGTGACTAACGCTGAAACAATAAAGGGCAGTACAAAAGGATTTGTACCTTCTAGTTTAATCCAAAAGCCTAGTCAAAATGCCTGCCCATATTGTCCGAAAGGGGAGCAGGGGAGTGAAAGGGGTGTTTGTACTTCTGTCAGAGCCCTTCATGAAAATTTAAAAAAAAAAAAAAAATGGTGTTTGTGTGTTTATTCCAATCATAAGTCTTCTGCTGTATCACCAGGGGAGGTGCGCCCCTGCTGGCCTGGGTAAATAATGCCATAATGTATCACCAAGGTTTGTGGTGAAAAGTCCATCTTAAGCAGGTTAGAACTGATACGACAGGAATAGTACCTTCTGGGGCCAGAGATGTCCTTTCAGTAGCAAATAGTTATCACTGCAATGCAGTGTTCTCAAAACATGAATGGAGTGTTCAAAGGAGAGAAGCCAACAATAGGACATCATATTGTCTGCAGTACGAATGCTATCTCGCTGCTCACCCTTCACCCAGGGTATCAGGGCGTATAGAAAAGGACTTACTAATTACCCAATCAAGAATCAAATGACATAGGCTCAATATTTTACATATTGAAAAAAAAAAAACAAGTTAAGATAGGTACTTTTAGTACAGTCGTTCTCAGTCTTCCTAGTGCTGAGGTCCTTTAATACAGTTCCTCATGTTGTGCTGACTCCCAACCATAAAATAATTTTCACTGCTATTTCTGTTATGACTCATAATGTAAGTATCTGGTATGCAGAATTGTCGAAGGCCAGCTTTGACACCACAAGTAAATGGTGGAAGGGAACAAGGTGTGGCATAGGTGGCTGGGGTCTGTACTAATAGCCTGCAGGTCTCAGCACTCACGAGGCTGACGGGTTGGTTCAGAGAAACCCAAGGGGGCTGCTGCCTATGGTGGCCAGTGATTAGAGTAATCCTTCAGCAGACTTTTCTCTCAGGGAACAGAGCTTGATTCCTTGCGGTAGGCAATTTCTGGAACTTACAAAAAACTCTGAACTCTTTTAACTTTTCAGGGGCTGGAAAGGAAAAAAATCATGTATACACACATGCAAGTTCCAATGATTTCACATATAGATACATACATACATATATGTATGTATTTTCGTACATACAGACAGACACATAGACACATATACATATTTACAGTTGACAGATAAAGCAGAGGTCTAACCAGCAGTTCTAACAAGCTATATTTTTTGTTTTTATCTTTTTATAGCTTTCAGACAAAAGTTCTCTATGTGAGAAATCATTACCTTGCAGATAAAATGTTACACAAGAGGGAGTTAGTTAACAGCAGGATGTTGTTAATAAGTTCAAAACAATTGTTTTATCTATGTCTCATTCTATAAGCTCATTACAGTTTGAAAGCAGTATATACTCATGGCCTTGCTTTTTCATGGTGCACACCTGTGGCCTCGTCCTTGGACCTGACCTAGAATGAATGTTTTTCCTTGATCATAATTCTGTCCCAAGCCTACATCTCTACCTAGTGCAATGTAAATGTTTGTACTGTGTGAAAGCTCTCTGTACTCCTTTTCATGAAGCCTTTTTTAAATATCCTGTAAGGAGGGCACAGTTTATTCTTGATTCTTGCTTTATTATATCTTAATGGCAAAACAACTAAAACCATCTCCTTAAACTTCCCATCAATTTTACCTTCCTAAATTTTTGAATCAGGAATTCTATGAAATCATTAATTCAGCTAAACAGCATTATTTCATGCAAGCTCATCTTCAAGTTGATCTGCAGAAAATTTGCCCAATAGATTGGGCTAAAACCCAGGAATCCATCACAAAAGACTATAGGCAGGAAGGGTCTTTCTTTGCCCAATCACACCATGTCTGAAAAATGGGGAGTTCAGCAATTACGAACACGAGAAGGCTTTTCAACAGCAAGAAGCACTCCTGGGCGAAAGCCTCTGGAGCTGTGCCTTTCCAGGGTTCACCCATCGTAGCCATGCAGGAAGGTGGGCCATCTCCAGGAAGCTCTCTTGCCCACTGCAGTTCCTCCTGCATGGTACCTGCCACAGAATGGTCTTAGGAGAGCCACCCCTGTAAAAGGGTTACTCAAGACCCTCTCCCCTGAAAGGATCCTGACCTACAGGGTGAGATCCACTGTTTTAATAGAAGTCTATCATCAGTATAACAGTGTGTTAACACGTTTTAACATTGCTTTTACCATACTGCAAGATACTCTTTTCTTAATCATTGCAAGCCATTGGGTCATTTTACTTACTTCATCACAAGCTACCTATCCTTCTAACTTCAGATTCAAGTTAGCATTTGTTTCAGTCCAAGTGAGCATTTGTCTCCTACAGAATTCCTTCACATAAACTCTTTAATTTTCTGCCACGCCAATACTCCCCAGGCTAACTTAACATCCAGCCTACGCAGCCACAATGACTATACCTCTTTTTTTTTTTTTTTTTGACTTCTACATAAGCTCTTAATAGCAGTGTTCACTGCTTTTTAACTATTGTGTGTTTATACTGTTTAATAGTTTCATGTTGTGAACAGTTTTAGGAATAACAGAATAGAAGGAAACAAAGGATAAAGGTACACAGGATAGGCTGGTCCTTAGTGACAAATAAGGTAACAAATAAAAATGACTGAGAAAGACAGCTAACTTCACCTTTAATAAGTGTGTGACTTACATACATGCATATATGTGTATTTACATATATATGATATATATATCTATACATACTAAAAGGCTAACTTGTTACAGAAGGTTTAGGAAAATTAAATTAAAAGCTATTATTTAAAGATTAGATAGCTATGTTCTATTTCCTTTTTTATTATTTGATATTTTATTTACTTACATTTCAGATGTCATCTCCTTTCCCCATTCAGGCAGGAATCTAAATTTTAGGCTAGAACAAGGAAGTAGGCTTCAGACATGAAAATGACTTTGAGCTAGGACAGGGAAGTAGGCTCAGATACTTTGGTCATCCTGATAAGCCCTTAGAAACAATGATCACGGGAGTGTTCACATAATTGTCTTTAATCCCTTGCTTATTCTTTGACTATTTGTGTTTATTGTCTTGATAGCTATGTTCTAATCACAAGAGATCCATTTGATACGACCACAGAGAAGTTAGCTATCTTTATAATATAGCTAACTTCAGAGAAGTTAACTTTTTGTTTTTTTTTTTAAATTCAGTCCTTTTTAAATTTAATTTTATAACTTTACTTATTCATTTTACATCTTGTTCTCTGTCCCTCTCCTGGTCACCCCCTTGCACAATCCTTATCCTCTAAGCAGATGGGGACTCCCCCACCCTGACACTTCAAGTCTCAAGGCTAGGTGCTTCCTCGCCCATTGAAGCCAGACAAGGCAGCCTGACTAGAATAACATATCCCACATACAGGCAACAGCTTTTGGGATAGCCCCCATTCCATGTCAGGTGCCACATGAAGACCAAGCTGCACATCTGCTTCATATGTACCAGAAGGCCTAGGTCCACACTTTGTATGTTCTTTAGTTGGTGGTTCAGACTCTGAGAGCCCCAAGGGTCCAGGTTAGTTGACTCTGTTGGTCTTCCTGTGGAGTCCCTGTTCCCTTCTGGGCCTGCAATCCTTCCTCCTATTCTTCCATAAGAGTCCCCAAGCCCCATCCACTTTTGGCTGTGGTATCTGCATGTCTGAGTTGGCTGCTGGGTGGAGCCTCGCAGAGGACACCCATGCTCCTATTAGGTATGGGAAAAGAGAGATTGTTGCAGCCTTTACTCTGCCTCAACGCTTGGCGGCCACTGTGTCCTGGCCCAAGCTGCTGCTCGGGTCCGAGGGTCAGGGTCTAGTGAGAGAGAGAGAGAGAGAGAGAGAGAGAGAGAGAGAGAGAGAGAGAGAGAGGAAGAGACGTGAAGAATGGAGACAAGACAGGGTGTGATTCAGTCTCAAGTCTCATACCAAGTCTCTTTTCTCAAGTCTCTAGTCTCAAGTCTCTTTTATTGAAGGGAATTCTGAGGTATTTATACACTTTTGCCACATGCCTTGTAGGCGCGTGGACACCACGTGCCTTGCAGGTGTTGATATGGCGTAATCCTTACAGGCGTCTATAGCGTGGATAGCACTTGCACTATGCGCCTTGCAGGCTTGGATACCACATGCGCCTTACAGGCATGTATGGCGTAGATAGCACGTGAACAGCACGTGAACTGCATGCCTTGCAGGCGTGGCTACCACGTGCGCCTTGCAGCTGGGGGCAGTAAACAGCAACACAAAATGTGTGGGATATCAGAGTGTGCTTCAGCTGTTGTAGGCTATTGAAAACCAAATCTCTTATCAGGGTATATGGTTCCAGATGGCTGCAAAGATAATCTAGCCGCTTTCTGCTAAAAGTCGGCTCCCAACAAGAGATGGCTAGATGACCATGAAAATTCATTGAAATCTGCAACTGATGGGGGAGAGGCGGTGGGAGGCATCTCTAAGACTCCAGTCAACGTGAAAATTCAAGCATTCAGTCATTCTCTAGTTGATTTTTATTTCTAATTATCAACATTTCTCACTCTATTTTTTAAAGAAATAGAATATACTTAGGTGGTGCTCTCCATGCCTGTCAAGTCTATCATAAACTGAGTCTAAGAGAGGGGTAAGAGATTAAGAAACCAAGGCTCCGCCTCTCCAGAACACGAAGACTCCCCTCTCATTCTGAGCAAAGAGAACTGGAAGAATTCATTTGCTGACTTACCATGACTGTTTTCCCTCCAAAGAGGGAAGCAAAGAGGAAGCAGCCTATCTTTTAATAAAACTAGAGAAGATTTTGTTGTTCATAATGATCTTGGAAAATCAGACTTTTGCATTTTACATTTGTATAAAAAAAAAAAAAAACAGACAGCTTATTTCTTCCAATTTCACTACCTTTTTCCATAGTGTTTCTTCCCATTTCTCACTCTTTGGTTCAGGATTCCGTATATAACAAATATATTTTATTTTCCTGTGGTCCATTTGCTTAGGTAAGATTTAAATACAATACAATAATCTAAAGCTAAAAGTGACTCCTATTCAATCTTACCCAATATCACCATGTAAATGCACCTGATGTAAACCCGTTTCAAACTTTTAAATGTCTCTAAATCACATTTATTTTCCATTGGACTGAGCATGGGGACCCCAATGGAGGAGTTAAAAAAATGAGTGAAGGAGCTAAAGGGGTTTGCAATTCCATAGGAAGAACTACAATATCAACCAACCAGAACCCTCAGAGCTCCCAGGAACTAAAGGGCTAACCTAAGAGTACACATAGAGGGACATATGGCTCCAGCTGCATATTAGCAGAGGATGGTCTTACCTGGCATCAATGGGAGGAGAGGCCCTTGGCCCTGTGAAGGCTTGATGCCCTAGTGTAGGAGAATAACAGGGTGGGGAGGTGGAAGTGGGTGGGTGAGTGGAGGAGTACCCTTTATAGAAGCATGGGGAGGGGTTATGGGCTAAGGGGGTTTGCAAAGGGGAAAACTGAAAAGGGGATAACATTTGAAATGTAAATAAAATATCCAATTTAAAAAAAAGAGTGTCACTTTGAGAAATTTAAGTTCAGGACTTCGTGTGACTCTAACTTGTAACATACCTTATGAATCAAGTGTTCTTTGATATTCAGCTAATAGAATTATCTCTAAAATAACATAGTTAAAATTAAATTATTTCCTCAGAAGTAGTTCATCTCCTAGAAGGGCTGCTCTTTTTCTTGGAGATCATGGCCATTTGTCATCACTGTCAGAGTCTCCCCAGAGAATAGACATTATTAACTACTTCCTACTAGAAAGGAAAACTTGTTACTTCTTCTCTTTGGTATTGTTCTATTAAAATGCCTGTTTGTTTCAAGAACCCAACAAAACTATAAATCAAGATAATCTAAAAAAAAAAAATAGCAGTTCATGTAACTAGAAAATTGTCCACTAGACTGGTGTGATATTTGGTTGTACAATAAGCTCAATTTTACCATAATAATTCACTTTCCTTCCTACTAGTTTCACAAATATGTTTTTTGTTTGGTTTTGTTTTTCTTGTTCTGAGAAAGACTGCTCCCTCCCATTGTTGTATCTGCTTCCATGGAAATACTAGTCTGCGTATCAGAAACCAGTGTCTTAGCCTTCCCAGGTCTTGTATGAAATACCAATCACTGTGCAGCAAGGATAGCTAAGATTTCTCCTGGGTGTGATACAAAACTTTGTTCTTGGGCAAGCAGTACCCTGCCAAATACGTGCCACAGAAAAACAAGACTAGTCATGGTTCAGACAAGTTTAGGGCTGTAAATCCCCAAAAAAAGGGATGGGTAGATTCCAAGAATCTACTTCAAGATACAATTAAAACAAAAATAACTCCTATTTTCCTATCCCTTACTTATTTATTTGCTACTTGTACATTCCTTGGAAGTCTGACATAATAGTAATTTATGCTCCTTGTACATTCCTATTCATCTTAATATGGTAGAAGTGTTATGTGAAGGCCAGCTAGCTAATTCTGCTAGTACCTATAGGTGCCAAAAATATATAACCTCATATCTCAAGATGCAATTTTAAGTTCTTTAACTATAATAAAACTCTGATGTTTTTGTTTACTGTGAGAACTTTAGCTTCTGGAGAATTAAGAAGATGGTGTGATTGCAACTCCCACTTTGTCCATTCCTGTGGCAGTTCTAGAATGACAAATTTTTGCCTGATGGCTATATAGAATGAGTGTAGAATATGGGTCAAACTATTAAATACATCATTTGGTAATATTATAAAGCTGGACACTATATGTCACTTGATGGAAAAATACCCATGGCAGACACAAACCTTTATCTATAAAAATTACTCAAGATAAGTGCGTTGCCAGCACTTGGGAGTTGGGCAAGTGCAGGACATGAGAGCAGTGGACTAAAATTTTTTGAGAATGAAGAGTAAGATCTAACTTAAAAATTCAATAAAGATGCTAAGGAAAGAATTCAGTGGTTAAGAGAGCATACTGCTCTTGAAGAAGACCTATGTTCAGTGCCCAGCACCAACATAATCACTCACAACTGCCTGTAACTCCAGTTGCATGTGATATGATATTGTCTTCTGATCTCTGCAGGCTCATGCATGCATGTGGTGTATTATGCGCACACACATACACACACACATGAGTAAATAGTAAATAAATAAATAGTAAATAAGTAAATAAATCAAAATACATTTTTGAGGAGATAGTCAGATTTATTGTCCATCATCATGTTATACAAAAATCTACAAATAATAAATTTTTACAGGAAAAAAAAAGCCCAAAGGAATAGTAAATGGAGGTGTAACAGCGATAATTTAAACTTGCTTTTCCCCACCATATGATATTTTAATAAAGACAACGTTTCTTTACTTTCAAAATATCTGATGCTTCTCACTGTACATTGATAGAGCTTCCAGTTAGACTCTGGCCATGGGATATTACATGCTAAATGCTAAGGGGAAAGAACATTTTCTAAGCTGAATTTAGAGAAAAATAAGACAGAGGAGATTGAGAAACTGAGTGTCTTGTATTGTTGCAATAGATAATAATGCATAAATTATTATTATGTGAGACTTTCAAGGAATGTACAAGTAGCATATCAACTAAAGGCATTTTATCTGAGTTGTGTGCATGAGTACTTCACAGATCATTAGGGCCTGGAAAGGGAGTATATCATAAGACCATTCAGAAGTTATACTGACGGAATTGTGTACCTTTCTAGGGTCTGGGCCTTCTATTATCATAAAGTCTGAAAGCACCAATTGAATCACTCTTTAAGTCAGTGGAGTTAATTTAAAGTCTGTTCAGTCAGTAAATTAGGAAATGCATTCTCCTTCTTAGGCAGAAGTGGAGAGCTGTCAGTGTACCTGCTGACTCTGCCTGCATCATAGTCACCCATTACTATTAGTTACATCCAGTGTCTTAGCGAGCTAAGACAGAATAATGATTTTCCTAATGAAAAGATTATTCAACAATCTTGTCAGAATTTCACTTTCTCCAGAGTGTTGTCTTCTACATGCTTCATGAATGGAAAAGGAAGGTAGCACAAAATATTGTCTTCAGGGTACAATTTGTCTTATAAAATAATACCAATTTTAATGAGTTCTATAAATGTAAAACTTCAAATAGCATCACCTGCTGTCATTCTTAATAATTATTTATTATTATTGTGTGCATATTATTTAACTTCAGTTTGTAATTAATTTACATTGAAATATTCCAAGCTTACTTTAGTTTTTAGTACTAAGTGAAATTAATTTGTAATAAAATTATTTCATCAGTTCTAATTTTAATATACACTGGAAAGATAAATATAAAAACCTTAAGAATAATAAAAGCAGAGTCTAAAACACGGTTCAAAATGTAAGAAATCCAAGAGACTAACAAACACAGCATGTGGCCCAGTCTATTAGGATTTAGAGACACACTAATTAAAACAACAATAACATCTCCGTTTACACCTGGAAGATTAGCAAATTTTAGAAAGCTGGACAATGACAAATTCTGAGAGAAGTAGTGAGACATGAGAAAGCTCCTTCCTAGAATGTAGAGCTGTTCAACCATCCCAGAAAAACAATCCGAGGCACTTCTTAATCCAATTAAGTTCACATACCATCTATATCCCCAAAGCTCACCCCAAAGCACATCGTACAAATTTTCTCATCCAGGCTGATGCAACACACACCAGAATGTACTCCCAGTGGTATTTGTACTAGCAAGGAGTTGAGAAATGTTGATAGCTATGCCTGAGGAAACAGATCAATAGCAAAAGGAAGCTACAGCAGATTCTAGGTTGCACTGCATAGTTCACAGAAGTTAGAGGCACAGGCTAGATATTCATATAGCAATAGAGAAGCCATTTAAAACGTAATCCTTTGCGAAAAATATAAGAGAAAAACACAGCTATGAATATTTGATCCTTAAAATACATAAACATAATACCATAATATTTTTAATTAAAGATCACTAATCACACACATTAGGCCGTGTGCCTTCCTGGAGGCAGGAAAGTAACAATGGACTTCTCAAATGAGAAGAGTTCCTTCTGGGTGATGCTGGCACATGCTTTTCACCCAAACACTTCGGAATCAGAGGGAGGTGGATTTTCAGAGGCAGGTGGATATCTAATATTGATACAGCTACTCTACAGAGTGAGTTCCAGGGTAGCCATGGCCACATAGAGAAACTCTGCCCTGATAAACCAGACACACACACTTACATACACAGACACAGACACACACACAGACACAGACACACACACTCACACACACACACACACACACACACAGAGAGAGAGAGAGAGAGAGAGAGAGAGAGAGAGAGAGACAGACAGACAGACAGACAGACAGAGGGACAGACAGACAGAGAGATACAGACAGAAAATAGACTCATAATAGAAAGGAAAATTGAATAAGCCATGTAATGTTGCCATTTATTAAGAATTATGAAAACTATGAGTTTATGCTTAAAGTAGCCTTGGCCTTGAAATATAAAAATAGTTATGAACATATATACATACAACTGTGCAAGCTCAAGGGGGGGGGGTCAAATTGGGAGTCCCTATATCTCTACTGATGTTCAAGTGCTTTAACAATGACATTGTCGTATTTCCTAAACTGAATTCCTCCAAGGCACTGTTACTTCCCAACTAAGATAGAAATTTCCAGACAAAAATCCTGCCAACATTCATCTTGAGAACATAAACCCAAGCTTCAGTACCCTTTTCGTTAGACTTCTTCAGTTTTGGGGAATTTGTAACCCACTTGACTACATAAAAGGCCAGGCAACTGAAGCTGGCCATTCATTATTTTGAGTTGTCTGTTCAATAGGCAAGAACTTCACAGAGATCAACTCGTTCCTGGAAAAAGTCTTCAAGATTCAGAGTGATGGTGTTTTGTTTAGCCAGTTTAGGCATGTTATATGTCTAGACAAAAATCTCTTTCAGAAAGATGGCTTTGATACAGACCCACAAATATTTAAATATCAAAATGTAACTCTTTGGCTAGGCAGTAACCCTCCATGTGGGTGAACTGGATGAGATTTCCAGACCTTTCTCTCCTGTCTTTGAATTTGCAGCATCTGGAAATGATACTCGTGGTCATGGTAATACTTCTGTCTGTCAGAATGTATTTTATCCGAAATTTTCAGTGGGCTTTGAAATTTATTAATCCTTGGAACACCTAAATAAGGTAGGCAGATTTTTTCCCCTAGAGCAACCGAGGAAATAGAGGGTTGAAATAAAAGCTGCACATGGCCAGCCACTCGAAGAAGCAGGAGGAAGTTCTCTAGTGTTAGGACAGGAGCCAATCCTGTTACATGCTGAACTCAACTGACAGGATCATTATACAAGTTTTTCAATGAAATTTTACAGTGTCTGAGTAAAAAATGAGATTTAAAAAAAAAATCACAATTAATAGAAACTTAAGGAACCGAAAGTAGAGAATCTGACACTGAAAATGTACTTTTGAGAATGTACTCAGTAGAGTTTAGTGTTTGAACAAACCACTCGTGATTTGACACCAAATGTCTGAAAATGTGTGAAGTGTGGTGCCTTTGAGCGGTGACATAACTTGGCTGAGGGCACACAATGGGGAGTAGAGTTAGCTTTTTTGCTTCTGTTATTGGCATCTTGTTTTTTGTTTTATTTTGGTTTTGTACTATTTTTTTTTTTAACTTCTTGGTTGACTTAACATTCACTTCTGACTTCCATGCAGCTTAACAGAGTATTCATGATATGTCCTGGGCAGCTTGGACATGTGATTAATATTATAAAAGCCAGTGGACAAGTTCTGTGCAATCATGATGAACCTTTCCTTCTGCCAAGGTGATTGTACTTTCAGTTACTCACCTCCCTGGAGATGCACAGGATAAACTGAACACTTAGGATATTATGTTGGTGGTGAAAATAATGATAATGTTATGCTATATAGCATTTATGCTGGTTCAGTTAAGAACATAATGCAAATGAAGTACATTAAAATAATTGCTCAACTATATATATGATTAACTACTTATAGTTGTTACAATGAAGCTACTACGCTTTACAATGTGGTTTCCATATTATATGCTGACAATTATATCAAAAGAGCACATCATATACCCTATGAACAACACAATTGTCTTCTTATTAATATTTTAAAAATTGAGAATGAATTCTATTAATAAATATATCCAGTCTTTAGTATGTAATAGTCTTTCCTCTAAGAACAATATTATAAATAGATTTTCCCTGGTTTTAGTATTTGCGTAAAATGCAAAACCTTCTACATAATGTAATAGTCACTTTCTTCAATATTAGATTGCCTTATTATTAATGTTATTGTAACATTATTACCATATTAACATGAATATTAATGTTATGGTAATATATGACTTATGATAATGTGTTACTAATATGACCTGAAAACAGAGTATTTTATATCAATAAGCACTTTTTTTTTAACCAGACCACCTTGAAAATTTCAGTCATATTACCTATGTGCAGTTTCAAGTTACATTTTCAGACAAAACGATTTCATTTGGCTTCTCTCACTGAAAGTGTGTTAGCTATCACAGACCATGTAGAACACAAGCCTAATGACATAACGCAGGCCTGTCAAGGGACTTCCCTGATAGTAAACGAGTCTATTGGATGAATGTCTCCGTAGCCATGCTTATGGTTGTGCAGGTGTTCAGTGCAAGACATTGTCTACAGGATCCAAAACTTGCTGCTTTTATGGCAAAAACAAAAACCTCACCTTTTCTCAACCTAAAATATGAGACATTTTATATCAAGAGGCATATTCTAACAAGAGTAAGTGTGCAATAGTCCTTTTTTAAATTAGAGAGCATTAATTTTCTGAGAAGAAATAGTTTTACCAAGAACTTTTTGAAACCAACTTGAAGCAAGCTTTTCTAAAATGTTTTTGCCACTTTGTTTTATATATTTGAGAATGCAGTGATCAGTTGTTCAGTTATATCTTAGTTAATGAGGTGTTCATACTACTGTCTGAGTCATTCATGCCTGGGATGTTATCTGATTTCTTGTGTGCATTCTAGAAAAAAAAAAGTGCTCATTCTTGCCCAGTCTCAAAATCATAACCTAGTTGAACTTTGCTTTTATATCAATTAATACCCGTATTCTAACTCTAATAAATATTTGTTAGTTCTCTTATGCCCAGTGACACCTTTATCTGTCATATCTAGAAGTACAAGAATAAAATTAAGTCATTAAGACCTATGTAATTGTTTTAATCTGTAAATGCCATAGTGTTCTGTCAATAGCTAACAAAACAGTAAAACATATCAGATGCATACCTCTTACTCATTGGTGCATGTTGACATAACAGTACATATAAGGTCACCCCTTAAATTCAGAACATAGTCCTGTCAATTTCACAGACCTTTCCCTGTGTTTCCTGGTATGAAAACTGTACAAATCTGAACCATTGTAAGTGATGCTTCAACCAGCTGAACTCAGGACTGCTGTGCTGACTGATTCCTAGCCATAGTGATCCAAATCATTAGATGTATCAAATTCCCAACCCTCCTACAATGCTCAACGTCAGATATGCAGGCTGTTCTATACGACTTTTTGCTTCATTCTTTTCTTGACAAGCTGCATGAATAACTAGTGCTGAGCTGTTTCAAAGTAGCTTGCTAGCTCATCTTGAGAAAATGATCCATGACCTTCCAGTTAGTTGTATAGATTTGGTTTGTGAAAATATTTATTCTTAAATACTCACTCTGCACTGATTCTACATGCTTTCTTTTATCTCTATGTCTCCGCCTCTCCCTCTCTCTGTCTCTCTGTCTCTCTCGGTCTCTCTCGGTCTCTCTCTGTCTCTCTCTGTCTCTCTGTCTCTCTCTGTCTCTCTGTCTCTCTGTCTCTGTCTCTCTGTCTCTGTCTCTGTGTGTGTGTGTGTGTGCGGGCGCGTGCGTCTCTCTCTCTCTCTCTCTCTCTCTCTCTCTCTCTCTCTCTCTCTCTCTCTCTCTCTCTCTCTCTCTCTCTGTGTGTGTGTGTGTGTGTGTGTGTGTGTGTGTGTGTGTGTGAATTCCCTTTCAGGAACTGAATGAACTCATTCTCTCTCTCTTTTTTTTATTTTTAATTATTCATTTTACATCCCACTCATTGCCTGCCTCCTAGTCAGCCCCTCCCACAATCCTTCCTCCATACCCCCATCCCTTCTCCTCTGAACGAGTTGTTCCCCCGCCCCCACTCCCTCCCATCCCCACTTCGAGTCTCTGCTAGTAAAACAAAGCTCACTAACAGGCAATGGCTTTTGGTGTAGCCCCAGTTCCAGTTGTTCAGGACCCATATGAAGGTCAAGCTGCACATTTGCTACGTATGCAGCAGGGAGGTCCAGGTCCAGCCAGTGTATGTTCTTTGGTTGGTGGTTCAGACTCAGATATCCTCAAGGATACAGGTTAGTTGACTCTGTTGGTCTTACTATGGATGAACTCCTCTTTTCAGTCCAATGTAAACTCAATAAGACCTTCTCTGAGAAAACCTTATCCGTTGTCGTAGAAGGATTTACTCTCTTTCTCTGCCTTGTGTTGTCCTCCCTCCCCTCCGTGGTGTTCTCTGCAATGAGAGTTCATGGCAATCCAGGCATACTGTCATATCCAGAAGATATGTTTCCTTCTGCTACTCCCTGATATTTGTATTTTACAATCTTCCATCCCACTTCATTTACCATGATAGACCCTATGTCTTGTGCAGGTGATATAGATGTTCTATTTATGACTGGTGTATATCGCTGACATATCAAATCCAGGGTCTCTCAAATTATTACTATTTGAATTAAACTCAAAACAGTGTCCACAAATTTGCAGCTCTTGTACCACCACCGGTGTCTCCAAGACAGAATGTTGCAATCATCTTTGAGTTTTGTCTCCCACATAACCCAATGAGTATTAATGAATCTATATATTTTCCCACATTCTACTATCACATTGCTTTGAAAATTCCTCATCTACCTTCTGTAATTAGGTGATATTCTGAACTCCCAGTGAACTCTTGCCTACACATAAGCCATCCAACACAAACTAGACAGTACCCTCATTTTTTAAAGTAGACAACAACATTGTCTACCCCTTCTATTTTAAGAGTTCACTGTTTTTAAGTCAAAGATAAAATTATTTTCCTGTGCCCAGATGACCTTGAATATTTCAGCCAATTCCCTGAACTTACTTTTCTTTGTCTTTCATTATATATGAGCCATTGGCCTCTAAGAGCCCCTCTATAAGTTTTGCCTTTTAGGGGTAGCATTCCATCTGATGTTCTCTGACATCAACCACTACTATATCACCCTTGTCTTCCTCAGAGTAAGGACCTCCCTCTTTCTGTGAAAGCCTCCTACTGATCTTCTACATCTCAGTTCATACATCATTTCTTGAGAGCAGTCCACCTGATAAATCTCACATCAATCTAAATTACTTCTATCATTATTTTCCTCCATTCCTTATTATAATTATTAATTGCATAGAGCCTCTGTGTAGATTTAACCTCAGTTGTTTCTTTTAGGATATCATACTGCTGAAAACCTTTATACAACAGTTAGCTATTTCCTTCTTCTGTAAGACATTCCCCCCTACTCTGTTATTATCCAGTAAAGAAAAAAGTATTCTTTGCTAATGTGTAATGGTACTTTTTTTTTCTTTTTTCTTTTTATTCTCTAATTTTTTATTGGATATATTATTTATTTACATTTCAAATGTTATTCCCTTTTCAGGTCTTTCCTCCTCAAACCCTTATCCCATCCTGCCCTCTTCCCTGCTTCTATGAAGGTGCTTCCCCACCCACTCACCTCTCCTGCCTCACTGCCCTAGCATTCCACTACACTCAGGAATCTAGCCTTCACAGGACCAAGGGCCTCCCTTCCCACTGATGCCAGATAAGATCATTCTTTGCTACATATGCAGCTAGAGCCATGGGTCTTCTTTGACTGGTGGTTTAGTCCCTGGGAGCTCTAGAGAGCCTGTTTGGTTGATATTGTTGTTCTTCCTATGGGGTTACAAATCCCTTCAACTCCTGCAGTCCTTGCCCTTACTCCTCTATTGGGTTCCCTGTGCTTAGTCAGACGGTGAGCTGCAAGCAACTGCATGGTGCACTTTCTAAACACCCATTGATTAAAAAAAAAAAGAGAGAGAATGTGACTCATAGCTGTGGCAGAATGAAGGTTACTCCTGAAAGAAATGAGAAAATTGATCTTGTGCAACTATAAGGAATGTGTTTCTACCCTCAGCCGATGGTCAAATAATTTATTAAGACTAAAACCAACTGCAGCAAATAAATCCTGTATGTAAATATGCATATGGGGAAGCCATTTTGTTTCCGTTTGGATTTTGGTTCATTTGTTTTTGAAGAAAGAGAAAAAAAGCAGCTGTGGGTAGGTAGAAAGTTGGGAGTATCTGGGAGTAGTTGAAAGAGAAGAAAGAAAATACACAAAATAAATTAAACAATATATTTTAATTTTTTAAATACTGTAGAAAAGAATCATAGATATTACACATTTTCCTGCTTTTAATACCGAAACTGCCATTTGATCTCACAAAAAGTTCTTCTTCCATGAAAATACATGTTATTGAAGCCACTTTAAAAATAAAACAGTTATCAACTCTTCAAACTTTGTCAACTATAAACCATTGTATGCTTCAAAAATTATGTCCAGAAAACTCAAAATAGTGAGATGGTTTAAAGAATATACTTATTTTATTGTTGACTATAATAGAAAGATTTTTTTTACTATATAACTGTAACTCCTATAATTGATGCATAGTACCTTTTAAAACTGCTATTAATCAAGTTTTCTTCAAGTGATAGCTCGGTGTGAAGTAAGACTGTAATTGGTCCTTCTCTGAACACTAATTTTCATGGGAAATTAGTATATACATAAAAATATCCTTAAGCTCAGAATTCACTCCTACAATATAAGTAGTATATTAATAATTTATACTTATATTAATATTTTATTCCTGAAACCATTGGTGTGAGCTGCATGCAGCTAATTACATATACATAGTTATCTAACTATTCTAAAATATGAAATACAATCTAAATAATAGAGTATTAAAATCTTGTAAACTATTCTGTAATAGGTAGCCATTTATCGCCCTAAGAACTCATTTTTTATGTAGTCTTTGATGTCATAGTGAATTTGACAGCAGAATACTAAGTTGCTTATGCCTTTCTCACTTTTTGTAACTCCTTCATTCATTACAGTCTGATACTGTATCATACCTAAGAGAAAACTCAATAAATCATATTCCATTGTATCACAATTCATAAAGGTAAAATAAAGAAAGTTATCACAAAGCAAGTAACTTCCTTAGAAAAACAGCAATAAACCTTAAACTCATCTAGAAACAAAAATGCTCAGAGAATTTCCTCATCCTTAAAAGTTAGACTAAATCAATATTTAATTATATTTACTACATTTTTTTAAAAAACTCTTTTTAGCACATGTATCCTCTCTCACTCATCTATCTACACAGGGTTGCTTAATATAACATAGTATTCCTGGGAAGATCCCAGAAAAATATCAAAGGTATCTCAAAATAGGACTTATAACTAAGTCTCAGTCTGATAGATATCTCTTCATTTATGTCTTTATTGATTCCTTTACATTCTCACTAACTATTGGTTATACTACAAACAATACAATGGATAATTAAATCTGCAGAATATAAATATTGTGAAGAGGAATCCCTTTAAAATCAGTAGAGACAGGAGACTCTATATAGATCCTGATCTTTATGTTTACAAAGAGTACAGCAACTGATTCAACAGGAAGACAGAGCATCAAGTGAGGGAGGGGCTTGACATCCCAGAGTCAAAAATCTGACCCATAATTGTTCCTGTCTAAAAGAACTGCAGGGACGGAAATGGAGAAAAGCCTGAGGAAAAGAAGGTCCAGTGGCAGGCCCAAAGTGGTATCCAGCTCAAGGGGAGGCCCCAAGGCCTGACACTATAACTGAGGCTACGGAATGCTCACAAAAAGGGACCTGTCATTACTGCCCTCCAGAAGACACAACAAGCAGCTGAAAGAGTCAGATGCAGATATTTGCACCCAACCAATGGACAGAAGCTGCTGACCCCTGTGGTTGAAATAGGGAAAGGCTGGAAGAAGCTGAGGTGGGCCAGCAGTCTCAATTAACCTGAACTCCTGAGATCTCTCAAACACTGGACCACCACCAAGGCAGCATACACCAGCTGATATGAAGCCCCCAACACATATACAGCAGAGGGCTGCAGTGCCTGTGTTCAGTCAGAGATGTGCCTAACCCTCAAGAGACTAAAGGCTCCAGCGAGTTTAGAGGTCTGGTGGAGTGGGGGGTTGGGGGTGGGGACATTCTCGTGGAGACAAGGAGGCTGGGAGGAAGTATGGGAGGTGGAACAGTCTGAGGGTGGACCAGGAGGGGAATAAAATTTGGACTTGAAATTAACTAATTAATTAATTAATTAATTAATTAAAAACAAACAAAAAGGATACATTCAAGTTGAACTTTTAAAACAGGAAAACTTTTGTCTAAGCATGGGAAGAAGACAAAGCAAGGCAGCCAGAGAAAGTCAGGCAATAGCACTGATTTGTTTGTAAGACCTTGAAACCGATGCTTACTGCCCGGTGCTCATTCTATGGCATAATCTACCTCTCTATTCTCCATTCTGAATGTTCAAATGATCAACAAAACCTCAAAGCAGAAACTAGACATATGCTGCCCAATAAAGTGGCTCCTACTCATATATATTTGTAGTTAAGTAGTTAACATTCCAAAAATGAAGGTCAGCCTTCCTTAGGACAAGTCACATTCTAAGGACACGTGGGGTATACATAGTATTTCTGTCAACACTAAAGTTCTACTGGACAGTATCATATTACAGTCTTCTTGTTTCTTTTCCTCAAGACGCCTTTCAAGGAATCCAAATGGAATTTCAAATGCACTCCTTTAAACTGTGAGAGTAGGGCTGAGTTTTAGTTAAAATAGTTATAAGTGCTATTTCAAGATACACTAGAAATCTTTAAGGTGCTTTAGGAATGAGACATGGCTTAAAACATTCTGCTGATTCTAAAATTCTAACTAAAGCAAATAGTAAACCCATACATTTAAGTGGCACAATTTATTTAAGTTGTATAAAAGAGAAATGTATTTCGAATTGTGTTCCATTATCATTGAATTTCCAAGGATGTCCCTGAATTGCCTGAATTGCTTTAGTAATACCTAAACATAAACTTCCTTTACTCGCCAATATGTGGCAAAATCCCAGATTCTATGTTTATATGAATTTGTGTTCCTGGTCATTTAAAGATCTCAAACTGAGCCTCAAAACAAGAATGAAGTTCAAATAGATTATAAATACATTATATTACTCTTCTTATCATTCTCCTAAGCCAACATCATGAATTCCTTACTACATCAGAATGCCACTTCTGACATACTATGCTATATTCTTTTTTGGATATTTTATTTATTTATAATACAGATGTCATCCCCTTTCCCCATTTCCCCTCCCTAAACCCCCGCTATCCCATCCCCCTCCTCCTTTATGCTTTTAAACCATTTTGATTACATGCATGTATTAAGGTCAGTTCTAGGTTGAGGAACTAGCAGTACAATAGATGCGAATAGTTGAGGAACAAGCAATACAATAAACACAAATAGTCAAAGAAAAAGCAAGGCATTAAAGCCAATTACATGAACACTCCCATGATCATTGTTTCTAAGGGCTTATCAGGCTGACCAAAGTATCTGAGCCTACTTCCCTGTCCTAACCCAAGATCGTTTTTTTTTTTTATTGGATATTTTATTTACATTTCAGATGCCATCCCCTTTCCCCATTTCCCCTCCCTAGAAAACCCCCATCCCATGCCCCTTTTTCCTTTTTGCTTTTAAACAATTTTTTAAAATGTTAATCAAAGGCTTTATAAGTTTGGTAATGCTCAATCAGAAGTGTAACCCAATACCCAACCTAGATATATCAACTATCTTTGACTGGTGGAGACACGTGAACATCTGCCTCCATGCCCCCCTCTCTTTCTCTCTCTTTCTCTCTCTCATCACCTAGTTTCTCCTCTCCTTCTTCACCTCCTCTCCTTACTCCTTCCCTTCCTCTCAGTACTCCTCCCACGTTAGCTCCTCCTACATATCACCCTTCCTGTTAAGTGATTGTTGATTGGTAAGACTCGTTTAATTTTATTAAAATATATTAGATAATTAAGACTGGGGACAAACCCATTTGTCAGTTGAACATGATCATTTTCATTGATATTTCTCTGCATAACTATGACATTGAATGAACAAAATAGGTTACAGATTGAAGAAATCATAACATTGGAAATTATGACCATATAGTATGTTGTGTAATTTTCTCTTGACAAAAGAAATAAAGGAATGAATAAAGGAAGGAAGGAAGGAAGGAAGGAAGGAAGAAAGAAAGGATTTGTGCATGTGTGTGTGCGCCTGTGTGCATACCAGCATTTTTAATAACTATAAGACTCATTTTAAGAAGAATCTCTAAGTCATCAGCTTCATGATATATATTTATGTTACTAACATGATAAACTAACTCAATATGTATGCATTTTAAATACAAAAGTATAGCATACTTTGATAATGCATATTCCATGATGGGTAAGGAAAGCATTCAACATTTGTACAAATTATAAAGATGACTGTAGAAACATGCCTTACATCATTTAAAATGTTGCTAGAATAACAAATGGAGAAATATATTCTATGTTCTTACTGCAAAATTACTTAAATGAGTGCTAACTTCCTGATTATGCCATAAACCCAAGAAGCAACACAGCTCTCCTCTGTATTCAGAACCCACACATATACTCAAAAATACTTACATGAAGAACAGTACAAACACAGTTTAAATTTTTTTTAAAAAAAGGACAAATAGATGTCTCTATCAGACTAGATATTAATATCAAAGATTAAAGGGCCAAAAGATTCATCACATCAACAGATAAAATGTTAAACATTGATGATCGGCACATCTCATTGCCCTTAATCCTTCACACCTGTTAAAGAGAGTGAAGTGTGAGAGTCGCTGTCTTCTCTTGCAATCTGTGTTTCTGAACTCAGAATCTAAATCTGAACAAGATCAACTTTGTCCTTATTTAAAGAAAACACACTCATCAAATGTTGATGTTACATGCTAACTTTAAGCTTCATGATGCCCAGTATTTGCCTGAGATTGCATAGTAAATTAGTGGCAAAACCAGTGTTAAGAACTAAGTTCACTACTTCTTCAACAGCTTTCTTAATACCTCATTTAAATCACATGAGCTAAATCAAGTTCAAATCTGTGCATAAGGAGAGCCTAAAATATATCATGTGTTTTTCTGTGACTTTGCCAGAATAATTTTAATTATTTTTATGGATTTTGCCTATAGTTGGGCCCGAAAACAGATTTTGCTTTACACATCAGATTATATCTTAGCCAGATTAAAAAATATATATCTCAGAAACACTGGCAGAGTGAGCTAATCTTGGGACCATCTGTTTTTTGGATTGCTCTTGGTAATTTTTTTTTCAAAAGAATTCTGCCAACACTTTTCATGTCACTGGCTTCACTCTGAGTGAATTATTCAGTGTTGGAGAAAACTTATTCTCAGCACCAGGGTTTAATTTTTACAGCAATTGATTGAGAGTAGTCATTGAATTTGAGATGATTCATTCTACATAGTGATTCTGACTTTCGTACAATACTTAAGCATGCTCATATGCACATAGGGAGGGGCCCATGGCTCCAGCTGTATATGTAGGGAAGGATGGCATTGTCGGACATAGGTGGGAGAGGAAGTCCTTGATCCAGTGAAGGCTTGATGCCCCAGTGTTGGAGAATTCATGGCTAGGGAGGTGGGAGTGGACTTGTGGGTGGGGGCACATACTCATAAAAGCAGGAGGAGGGGAGATGGGATAGGGGTTTCCTGGGTAGGGGGGATATGGGCACAGGGGATCACATCTGAAATGTAAATAAAATATCCAATAAAAAAGAAGGCTCATATGCTTGTAACTTTTACAGCTTCAGAAAAATACCTAGAATGATGTGTAATGGGAAGGGACAATAACAGAATCTTGGTGTTTTAAGAAAAATTAGAGATTGCCTACAAATTCCTCTTAGGTATCTCTTGGTGATTATCTAACTTGTCAAAAAAGAATCAGTTGTGTGTAAGCATGAGTCTAAAAATGACGAATTCCCCCCAGGTCTTGCATACCCTCTTCACAGCCTTGAAACACTGTAGGGTGCCTTTATCTGCAATAATGGTGCCTAACAGAGTTTTAAAATCTTGAAGAGAATGGCATGGCACTCTTTGAGGTCTAAACTCATGACAGCAGAGGTTGAAAACTCACATACTAGCTTTTTACTATTTTATTTAATCTACTTTATTGGTAAAATTAAAATATAACTACATTGTGTTTCCTACCCACCCTCCCTGTCAGCCTTCCATCTCTCCCATATAACCCGCCTTACCTTCTATCAGCTTCAAGGCATTTTTTTTCTTTAATTGTTGATATGTATGTATAGACATACAGACAGACAGATCCTTAAATATGTAAATACAATTTTTTCTGTCCATAACCAAGAATACTACTAGTATGTGTATGATTTCAAGACTGATAATTTGTTATTGGATAGCTAACTAGTGTGTTATTTCCTGAGAAAAACTATTTTTTCTACCTTCAGCATTACTTAGATGTCTGTAGTTCTTTGTCTAGGGATGAGGACACCATCTCCTTCGTCTGCCAAGAGAGATTTCCCTTCTGTGTTAGCATGTCTATTGATGTTGTCTTTGTTCATGACTTGCTTAAGAAACCATGTTAATGAGAGAACTCACAGATATACTTTCAATGATGTTTCTGACAGATGTAATCCTAAAGCAAATTTCCTGTTCCCCTGGTTCTAATGTTTCTGCCCCCTATACCATGGTGAGCTCTGAGCATTAAGTATAGAAGTTGTGTTATAAATGTCTCTATTGGGACTAGGCACACACAGTCCCTTGTTGATCTACTATGGCTTTCTGTAACAGTCTGTTGTAAAATGCTGTTACATTGATGAAGTATCCATATACCTATGAGTGTATGGATAGATATTGGGAATGTAGATAAGAACTGTGCTTGTTTAGTAAAGAGGTAGTTTAAGTTCTCTTCCAAGATCCATTATTTCCTAGGCCCAGAAAATTTGCTAGGTTTCCATGACAAGGCACAGTTTTCCTTGTGTGGTGTCAGCCTTGAATTCAACTAGAAAAATATTGGTGATGTATGTTTGCTACAATTCCACTGATCAGTGCTATAGTTCATAGACACAGTGGGTAGATAGGACATTTTATTAGTTCCCTCCCTTAGAAATCACATTGCAATTCATACTAGCTCTTAAATTTGCTCATGTTTCATTGATATCAAGTCACATAATCATATCAGGCTAAAAACAAGAACGAGGAGTCAAATCTTATCAAATACCTGGAAAGTGATGCAAACAGAAGGGATAAGAACTAAAAGCTTAAATCGTAAGTATCATGTTTGGACAAGAGAAGATGAACATATTGAAGAAAGTGGTGAAGAAAATATGTGGCCAAATAAACAGTAGGGAAAAAAACTTGCAGAATAATTCAGAAAACAAAAGCTGAGTTCACATAGGAAAAAAGATAAGTTGGCCTTGATATGCATAAACTTACCTATATCCACATTTGTAGAAGACCAAATAATGTTATATTGGGTGGCATCCTCTATCTAAAATTTACATCATGTCTACACAATAATGATTTGAAATGCATTATCAAAAAGCTTAACAGCCTTATACATAGACCACTCCAACATTCTGTTCCTTGTGTTCATCATTACAGTAAAGGATATAGGGTACTTAAATTATCACATTCTTCTAGTCTTTATTTTTGAAGACTTTATATTAAACATATTTTTTTATTCTAAATGATGCTTAATTAACTTAGGGAAGGTAAAAAGTATGTAAAATCTACTAATATGGAATTCTAACATTATTTGCACACGTATATGTACAGTCCTACAATGAATCTACCATCTGAAATTCATTTAAAGAATTCTCATGTAAATAAATAAAATATTAAAAAAAATTAGGAGGGGTCTTAAGGGAGAGATATCTCAGTAGTTAATAGCATTCACTGCTTTTGCAAAGAACCTGAAGTCAATATCCAATATCCACATCAGATGGATCAGCAAAGCATGTAACTCCAGTTCCAGGTGATTTGATGGCCTCTGAACTCCTTAGATGCCTTCATACACATGATACCCATAATAGCATGAAATATACATATGCCTACATATTAATCACAAGAAATACATCTTTTAAAACTAACAGAAATGAGCCTGTGTATTTAAAAAAAGAAATTAAGCTGTCTACCAATTAAAGATGAAGGACTTAGCACATGGTTTCTTCAGGGTGACCATTCAAAACTAGGAGATGGCAGTAAATGGGGCTAAATGTCAAACAACAGCATCAAATTCTTTCAAATTTTCTTGTCAAAGTACACAGGTCTTTATTAAATGATTGCCATCACTAATCTAATGGGACTTAAATTAGAACCCTGGAAACAGATGTTTTTGTGTGACTCCTTTCTAGTCCCTATAACTGGCTAACTCTGTTCATTCCCAACACTCTTGTAAAGACGTCACTTCAGAATATAGTGTGAGCAAATTAAGGTTAGGAAATCTCACAACAGATTCAAAGGTTCAACAGGCCTCAGGTGAAATAAGTTCATACAATAATAAAAACTATTTCAAGTCAAACAGTATAAATAGCATTTTAATACAAGACTTCAAAAATTTACTCCTTAAAAATTTTAAAGATGTGTAAATGAATCACAATCATATCCACCTCTCATGTCTCTCCTTCAGCTTCCCCCAGGACCTCTTATTCCATATCCTTGTCAGCTACTGCTGCTGCTGCTGCTGCTGCTGCTGTTGCTGCTTCTCCTACTCCTACTCCTTTTCCTCTACCTCCTCTTCTTTCCTTTTCTTCTTTCTCCTTTTCCTCCTCTCCTCTTCCTCCTCTCCTCCTCCTCCTCTTCTTCTTTTCTTCTTCTCTTCTTCTTCTTCTTCTTCTTCTTCTTCTTCTTCTTCTTCTTCTTCTTCTTCTTCTTCTTCTTCTTCTTCTTCTACTTCTCCTTCTTCTCCTTCTTCTCCTTCTTCATCTTCGTGACTAAACCCAATTACTGCTGCCCATATGCTTGCTCCTGACTGTGGCATCATCCCATTGATGTATGAGGACCCTACTAATGGTACTGTGAAATACTATCCTCTAGACGTGACATGGCTGTTGCACACACATAAAGTTACAGTAGTTTTAGTTACATGCACAGGACTCTCACAAGAACAATCAAGTAAAAAAGGTACTATTCTAATTGTCTACTGCTCGGTGTCTGACATAAAATGGCTCACTTTTCTCTATAAGTGTTTTTATAAATGTACACACTGTACAAAAATAAATTATCATCAACATAAAGCCCCCAAGACATGTAGGTAAACAGAGATAAATGAGAAAATTGAGTTACCAAAGGTCTTTTCTTTCTCAGAGTTCTATGTAAGGAAAGTTAATTGATACTCTTACAACCTTAATTACTGAGTTAGCACTGTTTTATCTGTGCTTCCTCTGGCTGGTTCTGTGATTTTCTCAGTAAGCCTGTGAAGTAGAAGTTGTCATTACATCTTACAGAGAATGAAATGTGAGTTTGGTTGCAGTTGTGTAGCTCACCAAATGAGCACATTTGGAATCATGTCAAATGAGAGTCAAACTGACCCTCAAACCAGTGCTTTGTCATTTCTGCAAGAGGAATAACACAGGGCCCTGGCTTTTGCTCTATGTGAATTGAGAGATGCCGTGAACTATATTTAAAATCAATCTAGCTTCTGGGATTCAAGAAACCATACATAAAAGAAGACTCTTGGAAAAAAAATACTTAGAACCCATGGACTCCAGCTCCTGGCACATTACTGAGATCATTCTGTTCATAAAGTTTTACAAGACCAGAAAGAGGTCTTTCTTAAAACAACAAGCTTTCCCTAAATCCTTTCCCCATAAAAGGCAGCCTCCCCCAGCCTTGATCATCTGGGTAGATAAACACAGGCTGATCCACATAGCCTAAATCCTAGCTCTGTTCCACTGACCAAAAGGAAACAGGAGTGACCTCACCCAGATTCACCCTGCATTCTTGCTTCTTTAAATCATCAGCCACTGATGTGCTGTCCTCAGTCACACCTAGGAAATTCTTAACATGTTCTCTCCCAGCTCTTGTGCAATTATGTACTGTCTCCTGCTCTAGACATTATACAGAATCTTAACTAAAAGTACATCTGTTTTCCCAAAGCCCAGGAAGACCTACATTCCAAGTTTCTGTTGATAGGATTATAGTCTCTTAAAAGGAGGTCCTATTGAGTGACTAATATGAGCAAACAGCTGAGCATTAAGAATCTGTGCAGTGTTTTTTTCAATAGCGTACTGCTTAATCCTTTCTCATTTGGGGCCTTTTAAAGTCATGTATTTACTCTGTATCTCACATCCTGCCACTGCCTTTATTTTCATATTTTTTCACTTGACATTACTAGTGATTGTGTAAGAACAGCAACTATTGAAAAGAACCAAAAGCTAGAGGAAACAGAAGGTTCCAGAAGTCAAATAATACATGCTATTTAACATAGAACGTAGCACTGCGAAGTAACTGCCAGTCTTTAATAACTGAAGAACAAACGGACATTGGTAGCAACACCAAAAATGTATCTGCTTATTGGCAGCAGATGTTTTAATATCCCATCAAGTCAACTGCTCTAGGGATTGCCCTAGGTCTTAATGTTTTTCCTACAGCTCTCATTACCTCCAACTCAGAAGCAAAGCAGGAAAATTGACCAGCAATCCTTTAAAAATATTTAACCAAGTGATGGAAAAATGTCACACACACACACACACACACACACACACACACACACACACACATACACACACACACACAGAGAGAGAGAGAGAGAGAGAGAGAGAGAGAGAGAGAGAGAGAGAAATAATCCTGCTAATGTTCACTATATCAACTCAAACACACATAGACCAACAAATGAATATAAAATCTGTGTCATAGGATTATGATACTAGATAACTTGTTGACATTAACTTCATATTTAGGAGCAAGCACATTAGCAATTTAGAACCCTTTAAAGTATTGTGTAAATATATTCTTAGAGCACAGACATATTAGGAAACACTTACTTCCTGACTTACCAATCAAAATTTCCCTCAGTTACCATTTACCTATAAATCCAGACCAGCTTACTTTCTGTAGCATGCCAGTATCTTTCAAAATCTTTTATAATCGTACTCTGTCCTCTTAAATAAGCCATAAAATTGTTATACTTCAAAGAGCCATTAAAAAGTTGTGCTGTTCGGTCTCTATAAATTGGCTAAGTTTTAGAAGCTATGATTTGTGCTTCCCATGATTTTGGTTAACTCAGTCATTCCGGATTTCTAGTGGGGTTGAAAACATATAGTCTCATAGCCAATCCTGGCTATTTAATTTGAGAGAAAAGATTTGAGTGGATGGTTTTCAGCTGACATTCATTCTAAAGCCAAGAAAAAAAAGCCAGGTTCAAAACTAAGTGTTTTAGTTAGGAGAGATGAAAAAGGTTCTGGTTAGTCAATAAAATGATGGACTAGGTATTAGGACTACCTTGTACCTCACTGGTACAAATTGGCATAATTATGCTCTAATCATATTATGAGAGAAAAGTTTTATTTTAACAGGAAGGGTGATATGTAGGAGGAGCTAAGGTGGGAGGAGAACTGAGAGGAAGAGAAGAAGGAAGGAGAGGAGGTGAAGAAGGAAAGGAGAAGCTAGGTGATGAGAGAGAAAGAGAGGGGGGGAGGGACATGGAGACAGATGTTCACGTGTCTCCACCAGTAAAAGATAGTTGATATATCTAGGTTGGGTATTGGGTTACACTTCTGATTGAGCATTACAAAACTTATAAAGCCTTTGATTAACATTTTTAAAAAGTGTATAAAAGCAAAAAAGAAAAGGGTGCATGGGATAGGGGTTTTCTGGGGGGGGGGGGGATGGGGAAAGGGGATGGCATCTGAAATGTGAATAAAATATCCAATAAAAAAAAGTTGTGCTGGTGTGAGCATAGACCCCATTCAACAAGAATGTGTAAACCTCCCACAGAGTTGTGATGAGCCCCGTCACCAACATTACAGAAATGGTTAATGTGTTGTAGTTTTCTCCCCTTATGGAGCTAACTTTGTCTGTTCTACTTGTATCTGTGGCACATGTATTCCAAGCATCATAGACAAACACTGTGATGAAATGTTATCCATAGGTGATTCTTGGCTTCTCTGTCTAGTATCAGTATGAAGTGACAGAACACGGTGCTCTACTCTCTTTTAGTATCGGGTATTTTCTTACCTATCTGAACATATAAAGAATTGCTAGGTTTCTACAACAATCTCAAATGAAAAATTATACAATATTAGATTCTTTATTTCTCACTCTAGCCCTATAGCAATAGGCATTTCTCCCCTTTTTCTCTTTTGTACTTATACACAATAGAAAGAATTGGATCCCTCCGTGTGTGTGTGTGTGTGTGTGTGTGTGTGTGTGTCTATGATCACATTTAATTTCCTGTATAGTTTATTTTCCTCTAGTTAGACTTTGCAACAATAGTGTAGTATTTGGTATTTATTTTTAGGTAATAACTCCACTTAAAATTAAAAGGATCCAGTGTCTAACTAGATTTTTCAGTGGTTAAAAGTGAATGGGATTTTTCAAAGGCCTTCAGCAAATACAAATGTTACTATGGTATCCAACAATTTTCTTCTATCAATAAAAAAAGATATAAAAAAATACATTTCAATGTGATTTGCAACATGTAGACTATGTTTACTCAAATCCAGCCTTCTTAATTATTGAAGCATTACATGGCATTATTTACAGAGCATGAGAATCTGAAGATTTGAAACAGAATATTCCTTAAGAAAAGTGAGTATTCTTAATAAACCCAGGGTAAACAAAGAAGGATAGATGTGGGACCCTGGCAGCAAATTATGAACATTAAATCTAGGAAGTTAAGATGCAGAGAAATTTTGAAACGAACTTCCCTTCTTTGCCATTCTTAAATGGTTGCTCAGTCCTTTACTATTTTCTTGTTCTTTCATAGACAGCCAAAATTTAGAAAATGTACCAATACTATAGTTACAATAATTGGAAGGAACTCATTCCCAGCCAAGTTACCCCTATATCTCCTTCAATTCTATATTATACTGGAGGGATGCTTGATGTGACCCTGCTTTGGTAACAAGTCCCTGCACTACCCAAAGCAGATCACTTTTCCTACCTTATCCTAAACCTGACAATCCATAGCAAGTTCATATCCTTCAGCTTCTCTCCTTTGTTTTTCCATAGTTGTCCACTAGCAATGGAGAATATTTCTTAGAAATCAAGCCAATCTGCATGTCCTTACTTGTTTAGGATGTCCTTCCTCCCACTAAGTACACATTCACAACCCTGGGTTTGCCATGTGTCAAGAGGATATGGAGACCTGGACAGATTCTTGATACAAGATACTTCTTCACACTTAGCTCGTAGATTCTCCAGTCACATGGACATCTTTTCCATGCTCAAGATGCCTGTTTCATGGGTGCCAGAGGAAGGACCAAACCCTCCTAACACCAAAACATCATTCACTCTGTTTTCATGCTGGATTCAGTATTTAATAGATGTATACATATTTTAAAGTATAGATATTTATTTGTGAAATAATTAAATGCTATAAAATAAAATATATTTTTACCAATTAAATCTTAAATTCTAGAACTAAAAATATGGCTCAGGACTTAAAAGTACTTTCTGATCATCCAGAGGACCCAGGTTCATTGCCCCAAATCCACATGAGATAACTAACAAACTAACAGCCACCTGTAACTCCAGCTCCTGGGAGCCAATGTCCGCTTCTAGATTTAACAGACGTCTATGCACATGGTACATACACACACACACAGAAAAAAACCTGGGAGATAGATATGGATGAATGGATAGATAGATAGATAGATAGATAGATAGATAGATAGATAGATAGACGATAGAAAATAGAAATAGGAATATAGATGATAGGGAAATATGAAAACGGTAAGAAGTTCTAGCTCTATATTTTATTTTAAAGTAAACAAGTTAATATTTTATTGTCAGGATCAATACTACACATGAAGGAACTCTAGATTTCAGAGAATCAGAAATGTCTCATGCACCTCCGTTTGAGGAGAGTTCATCTCATGTTATATACAAAGACTGCTAGTGCCTCAACTTAACCTTTTCAGTTTTATAATGGGATGGAAGTGATACACATATCAAAAGTGTTCATCTTGTGTTTTCCAGTTCACAGTCTTTTTCAGTTCACATTATCGTAAGTGGAAGAGTATTTGCATATACTTGTGACTAAACAGTTTAGGGTATTCGCTGATGCTGTACCATTGGCAAGCTGTAGTTCATACTCACTGGCAAACCCTGACATCATAGTAAATACTAACAAGGACAAGAACCTTTTTGGTGCTGGGCCAGTGTCATTTCAAAGCTATCTGGGGCAGATGTACACTGTCTTTCTCTCATAATAACACACGATAGAACACATGCAGAAACAGATCAAGGAGTGATAGTCTATGAGCTTACACAGGATAGAAACATCTATGTAGCATAGGTGAAAAAAGGAATCTAGGAGTGGGAATTCAAAAGGGGAGATTGCCTCAAAAAGATGCTTATTATACACATAAAGTGAGAGAGGGTAGTGAGGAGGAAGGAGGAAAAGAGGGAGAAGGTAGAGAGGGAGTTGAGGGAGGCTCTTCTTCCAGACTACAAGATAGCTGTTAACTTCCTCATGGTGCTCTCAGGAAAGTGCATTGTGAATGGAAAACATTGAGCCTTAAGTTGCCCACATCTTCCACTAATTATACCTCCTTTAAAATAAGGTCCATGGCTATTTTTCAGAGAATGTCAGACATGGTTAGGCCCTGCTACACAGGCCTAAGCCATCATAAAAGTGCAAGGATTTTAATTATACTTATCATAGTAGTTATATAATAACTAACATTGCTACATATCAGGTTTGGGGGTGCTAGGAGTATATTTCCTTATTTATACCTGCTTAACAACCCTTCCGAAGTTACTTGTACATGTAATCAAATAACTTACCTAAGGTACATTGTCACTGAACCATAGGGTGAGGACTTGAATGAAGCTCAGAAACTCATGATCTCGGTCCCTATGCTATACCACCTCTCTACAGTTGCAATGCAAAGCATTATCACATGAGTGCCTATGTGTAGCTTGATGGTGGGTGGAGAGGTACAAAAGAATGTTTTAAAGTCTTTTCTCTTCCCCCTCTAACTACAATCTGCTTTGCCATAGAGACACATACAGGTTTTCTTAGATATTCATTTCCAGTGGCTATTACAGATATTCTCAAAGATGGAAAGCAGAGAATAAAAGATGAATGATCATCAATTAACACCAGCAACAAAAGACGATTAAGAGTCAGATAATTATCTGATCAAACTCTCTTTAATCTATGCCAGTGACTTGAGCTTCATCATAAGTACTAATCACTAAGGGAGGAAAGAGATGAAAAGGACATTGTTTATGTCCTAGATAAACCCAAAGCCCAGACGGGGGAGGGGGCAGCACAGCAGTTGAAAGTGGGGTTTGCTTTGTTTAAAGCAAAGAAAGCAACTTTACATTTGGTTTCTGGGTTGGGTTTATTGGGATGTTAGGAAGTTGTTGTTTGTTTTGCTTTTTGTTTTGTTTTGTTTTTTGTTTTTGCAACCATTACAATATAAAATCGAGCTTACTGGAAAATATTTTCTCCTTCCAATCAATAGAATCAACACATGGGGTGATTTTGCACTTACGCATGCAGCTATTAGAATCCAAAGGTAGAAATGATTCACAAAACTTAAGAACAATCCATGTTATTATGAAACCAAATGCCCAACACTGTCTAAAAGTTAATTTGTTCATACTATTAACCCTAATCAGACATTGTGTTCTGAGTCTAATTTTCTGACATACTCAATATTAAAAATGAGTTTTAGAAACATTCCTAATTATAGCAACCTTTACTATCCCTAATGGTCTCAATTATCATGACTGAACTTTTTTTCTTTAAAAGTTTATGGGGCTGGAGAGATGGCTCACCCATTAAAGGCTAGGCTCACAACCAAAAAATTTATGGATTTACCTTTTATACAAACTAATTTTGACTATGTAACACATGGAAATTACTATCATGTCAGGTAATATGGCCTTAGTAAAAGTTTTTTAAATAGTACAAAACTATCACAGTGTCTTTTGGTCACTAATTATCTCAATAATAGCAGACAATTAAAATTATTCATTGTCTTATTTATTTACTTTATTATTTATTATTAAAGAAGTTATTCCATTGTTATCTTTATCAAAATTAAGTCAACTGATTTCTAAGTAGTATTGGTCTTCCAGAATAATTCATCAAAGCAATTTAGTAAATCAAAATCCTCTACTTCTACCAATTTTTTCACATATGTATTTATAGCACAGATTTAACTAACTGATTCCACTTTTAAAATATGAAACTTGTCCTGTACAGTACAATTTAAAATTATTTAATGCAGCGTTTCTAGTTTGGAGAATTCTTTCTTTCAACTCCGCTTTAAACTGAATGGCTACTGTTCCTGCTCCTTTGGTGCGTTGCCCCTCTTTGTTTATTTGTTTATTTTTAGTGGGCTTTGAAATATCATTTGAGGGAAAAGCCCATCTGATGTCAGTTCATTCTTTATTGAAGTTCCACGGAGTCAGCCGGAGATAAATGGAATTTTCTTCTTCAATCCAAGGCTTAATTATGGTAATTAGCCTGTGCAATTTGTAAAGTTTGGCAGCCAATTCAGGTCCTAATATGCATAAGCCTCTTTCTGTTACAAATTGAGTAGGTTTTAATCAGTTTTTAAAAGACAGTGTCTTACTATGCCTGTGTGCCTTGGTCTCCGATTTCGAGATTGAACATTGTTTCCGACTCCGCTGCATCATTAGCAGGTTAGATATATTTTTTTAAATATTCATGAAGCTTTCATCTTCACATTAATCCCCCAGCATCTGTGATTATGATGGGCACTTCAGGGATCTGTCTATTGTGTGCCTTTGGAGACTGAAAGGCCCCAGCAGTTCCTGGCAGTAAATTAACCCTCACAATGCCGCTTAGTGCCAAATGCCTTTGAAATGTTGCCTTCTGCTCTCTTCCTTTCTGTGTGGATTTCACACTGATGGTTGATTCCCTCAATGGAGCCATGCTTCACTTCATTCTGACAGCCATCTGGGACACTATGGTTTCCCCCAACACACACACTTTTATTGAAGAGCATTTCTTTTGCTAGTTGTTTTTTGTTTTTTTGTTTTTTTTCATCCTTTTCCAGAATGGGCCTGTTAATCAATTGAGACTCAGTTACGAGTTCTCATTTCATTTCACAACGTGGATATTTGTGCACAGTGGGGAATTTGTAGGCATATATGCAATTAGTTTTGTGATCGTGCCTGACCAAAACAATTTTATAAATCCTCAGTAAGTTCTTTTATAGTTTAAAATATGCTTCAAATACTCTCACATGAACTGCTTAATACAACATTACTTTTTTCATTATAGTTTGTATTCTAAATAATATACAGAACCTTCCTGGAGAGTAAAATAAATTGTGTGTGTGTGCGTGTGTGTGTGTGTATATATATATATATATATATATATATATATATATATATATCTTAACATCTTTTACCAGGCTCTATTGTCTCTTTTGATAAAGAAATGTGTCAATAGACAAACTATCAACATTTTAGGTAATAAGTAGTCCACATGTTTGTAATGACTTAGTTTTAAACTTTGCAATCTCTCTCATTCTTGCAGAGAAAAGTGGTTTGCTAATTAGCCAGAACACCTTATTATGCAATAAGAAAATCTATTTTTTGTCTCATAGTATTGTGAAGAGAATAAAATTTCTAAAATCAATTCAGGGCACAATTTTTGTAATGGGATCAAAACTAAAACAAGATAGTCTGCGAACATATACCTTTAAACAATAGGCATCAAGTTGCGAAGGTTAAAAAAGAATGTATTTTAGGGAAAAAACCCAGGGCAAACGCCAGTAATACATTGTAGAAAGCCAAGAACAGCAAGAACAGCAGACTCTCAAGCTATCACAGAAATCCACTTAAGTCCTGTTCAAGTTTCAAAAAATGAATAGCTTTAGTAACTAGCCACTCTTTCCCAAATATTAGATTTATTTTAAATCTAATATTATTTTTAATGTAATCGTGGCCTTTAACGTGCATGAGACAGTCGCTATCAATGCTGGCTAGTTATATGTTAGCTTGACAGAAGTTAGAATAATCTGAGAAGGCAAAACTTTTTTTTTTAATAAAAATCTTATAGATATTTATTTGTAATTTTTCTATCTTGGGAATTTTTATATTTAAGACTGTATTTATCTTCATTTTTTTCTTTTTTTATTGTGTATTTTCTTTATTTACATTTCAAATGTTATCCCCTTTCCTGGTTCCCCTCCCACCAAAAGCCCCATTCCACCCCCATCCCCCTGCTTTTATGAGGGTGCTCCCCCACCCACTCACCTACTCCTGCCTCCCCACCCTGGCTTTTCCCTACACTGGGGCATCAAGCCTTTACAGGATCAAGAGCCTCTCCTCCCTTTGATGACAGACAATGCCATCCTCTGCTACATATGCAGCTGGAGCTATGGGTCCCTCCATGTGTACTCTTTGCTTGGTGGTTTAGTCTCTGGGAGCTCGGAGTGGGGGGTCTTCTGGGTTGATATTGTTCTTTTTATGGGGTTGAATCTTAACTGAGTAAACACATCTATAAAATTGGCTTAAAGGCAAGTGTGTAGAGTAATTTCTTGGTTGTTGCTTGGTACGAAAGGGCCAGCTCTCTATGAACAGTGGCATCCCTGAACTGGTGTTCCTGGGTACTATAAGAAACAAGGCTATAAAGTAAGCCATGAACATCAGGCCTGAAGGAAGCAGCACCCTGCCAAGGCTTCTGCTTCAGTTTCTGCCCTGGCTTCCTCCAGGAAGGACTGTGATTTAGAAGTATCAGCAAATAAATCCTTTTCTAACCAAGTTGCTTCTGGTCATGCTATTTTATCCCACTAATAGAAACCCTAAGACACTATCTGTAGCCTTCATTCAGTAGGAAAGGAATAGAATTTTCTTCCTTGAATGACAAAAGTGAAATGCAGTAGGGTAAATGCTAGGGTAGGAAGATCTACCCATCCTATGTATTCCTAGCCCCTTGACAACATAAGGTGATAGAAGAGTATTAAAAGATGCCAGCCCTGAGTATGTTATATAAGGCCATGCATTTGCACACCAAGAGAAATCACTGAAGTTGCCTGCAATATATAAGGAGAAGATACAGGTTAGCAAGGAGAGGGAAGCAATGATGTTTCAAGAAGTTGTTGTTGTCTATGCTATTAACACAACAGACACAATCTTACATTTTTACTGCCATTGATGTGGTTTAAAAGAGAATTTAAGTTTCCCTTTCCTGCTTTGTGGCATATGTAGAGAGGCTGAGCCTCGTTGGGTGGGTCAATTTTAGTCTTTTATAGAAATGAAAACTTTTGAATTGAAGCTGAAATGTTATAGAATTAAAAATTCAAAATATCAAGCCCCTCATTCAGCTTTTCCAGAGTATTCCTCGGAAACAGATTATTTTAAACTTATTCTCTTTTGACACAGAGACACTTAAAATGCATTCACTACCGACATAAGTAAGTAATAAGGGACACTGCTAATGCTTTGCAGAACATAAGGCATAAATATACTAATTAGAAGATTTTCCAAAAGGATCCAAGAAAAAAGATACCATTTTTAGGAGAATATATATATATATATATATATATATATATTGCTATGTTCTTGGATGAAAGAATATTCTCATTAAAACAGTATTCCTCAAATATACCTAAGCCTACAAACTATTCTAAATAATAATTGGAGGAGACTGCAGGTATGAAGAGCTTTGGTACCAAAATGCTATATTGGCTACCTCTTAATTATTTAGGAAGTTGAACAAAATGAGTATTTTCCTTTGCAGGTTGCGACCTTAACTGGAGAAGTGTCCATAATGCTGCTCTACTTGCATACATTAGGAACAAAATAATACGTAGTGTAGAGAGAGAGTCACATGTTTCACAAAGGCATGTTGTTTGAACATGCAATGGAACTTTCTCGACAATCCCATCACCTGCAAGGCTTTAAGCAGAGAGAAGTTCTTTGGCCTTAGTTCTGTCTCAGCTCCACTTTTTTCACTATTGTTTAGATAGAAACCAGAAGGAACCCTACCCTGGGATAGCCCATGGATTAACTTAGCCTTCAACTGCCTCAGTTTGAAGATGGAGAAGAAAGAGGACAACCAGAACATAGCCAGGCCTTTATTTTCTCAGATGAGAGGCATGCAGTTCATACACTGTGTATTCATCACTATAGAATTTCATCTGTAAGCATAGAGAAGTTCAGAAAATAATGAAGAAAAAAGAGTCATTTGTCAACAACATTCATAATATTAACAATTGTCTTCATTAAACTATTGTAACTGAAAACCATTCTGTCACATGGGTCACATTTGAATAATATCTCCAGTCATCTGGGTAAATTTCGATTATGTGTATTACTGGAGATTTTTTTCCAATTAGGACAATAACTAGAAATCCTTTGTAAGAGTCAAGTATTTTGAGTTGTGTGAATTCCAATTTGTAAACAATGTGTGACACAGATAAATTCTGGAGAATTTTTTTTCAGAATTTGAAAGGATGGTAAAAAAAAAAAAAAAGATAATGTGGGTAAATTTATGTAACATGATTCAGGTAGAATAACTACAACACTTGTGTAAGTCAAAATTCAGTTTTGGATTGACAAAAGTCAGTGTTCCATTGTTGCCACTTCAGTTCCTATGAAGCCATGTGAGCAGTGCTTAGTTGATTTGTTGGGTCATGTTCTCTTTTCCTTGACCCTTCTGACTCCTACAGTCTTTCCTCCCTCTCTTTCACCAGGGTCCGAAAACTCCTATGGAAGGGACCCAAAAGAGACTTCCAGTTTTGACTCTCTGTCTGTCTGTCTGTCTATCTAGCTAGCTAGCATCTATCTATCGCTTCATAATATTTGTCTGTAGATCTCTTCCAATCAACTGCAAGGTAATCATCTGTGGGTATATCAGAAACTTATTAGGCATTATTTCACTTATTTTTTTTTTTTTTTTTTTTTTTTTTTTGCCAGTCATGTTTGGTTCTGCCCCAGGTCTCTGTCTATCCAGTCTTTGTTTCCTGCCCATCCAGGATGTGTGGACATGGACTGCCTCTCCTGGCATGGGCCTCAAGTTAAACCAAACATTAGTTGTTCACTCCCACAAGTTCTCAGCCACCATTGCCCCAACACATACTGGAGATTGTAGGTTGAAGGTTTTTTGGCACAAAAGAGACTAGAAATCTGGGGTAAAGGCTCCATGCCTGCACTAACTTGATACATCTATGGTCACTGCACTCTGTGGATATTGTAATCAGCAATGGAATCTCGCTGCCAGTATTTCTGGAGAGTGGCCCTCTCTCCTAGCATCAACATGGGTTCTTTGGGGATCTATATGGTACTCCCTCAGCCATAATTCAACTGAATTTAACCCACTCGCCTTTCTGGTAGAACAGACAGATGACCAACTCAGTCAACCTAGATTACTCTCAACCAAAGAATGGATAAAGGAGATGTTAATTTAAACAATGGATTATTATTCAGGTGGGGTTTTTTTTTTTTTTAAGGACATTAAATTGGTTGAAATTTGCGGACAAAGGGATGCAACTAAAAAAAAAAATTCATACAGAGAAAAGTAACCCAGACCCAGAAAGATAAATACTGGACATATCCACTTATAAGTGGATATTGGCCATTAAGTAATAAAGACATTTTAAAGATGGAGATTGTCTTCATAAATTATTATCCACTAATATGATACTATCATTCATCTGCAAGTATCTCATCCATGAAAAACATTTCTCCTGCTTTCAGTGTCAGATATAAAACCAATAGACCTCCCCACACATGCTTTCACTTTGGTTAGGCAAATATGATAAAAACATAAAATCTTGAATTTGAAGAAACACAAATTTATATATATATATATGGCATATATAATGTTATTTTATATATACAAATAACATATATATTAGCTTCTAAGATGAATGAAGAAATACCCAATAGGAAAAGGTTTGTCCACTAAAGCATGAAGAACTGAACTTGAATCACTTGAACCCATGTACAACTGAGCACAGTAGCACACATACATTATTGCAATGCTCCTTTTTAAATATTTTATTTATTTACATTTCAGATGCCATCCCCCTTCCCCATTTCCATGCCCATTAATCCCCTATCCCATCCCTCTTCCTCCTTTTTTTTTGCCTTTATACTGTTTAAATTACATGCAAGTATTAAGGTCAGTTCTAGGTTGAGGAACTAACAATGCAATAGATGCAAATAGTCAAGGAACAAACAAGACAATAAACCCAGATAGTCAAAGAACACGCAAATCAATAAACAGAGTCCCATGATTATTCCTGTGATTACTGTTTCTAAGGGCTTCTCAGGATGACCAAACTTCTGAGCCTACTTCTCTGTCCTAGCCCAAAGTCATTTTCATGCCTGAAGCCCACTTCTTTGTTCTAGCTTAAGATTTAGATTTCTGCCTATAATTACTTCTTTGTTCTATGATGTTACGATAGCAAGAGATAAAGTTGGTTCAGGATCTGGATTTCAAACAAGGGACATTTTAAGGCTCTTTTAATTGTCAAGCTAAAATTGGTTTTATCTCTTCTACAGCATTTATTGCAAGTTGCATTGACTGTATAATTTCTAATTGTGTTAATGTGTTGAAGCCTGGCATGTCTGTTACGGAGTCTATCAACTAGTTTTTTGTCTTACTGCCCTGAGTATTAGAAAACCTTAATTCTCTGAAAAAAGCTTGAAAGTGCTGTAAGAAGTGAGTTGGACTTTAAACAGAAGCAAGAGGGTTGCAGGCTTGATTATTGCTGGTATAACAGCTTTAATTCCATTAATTGCTACTCCAGTGTTCTTATGGTGAGATGGGAGGCAGAAACAAGAGAATCCTTGGAAGCTGATAAGACAGCTTCTTGGCATTTGCAGTGACAAACAACAGAGAGATGCCATCTCAAATGAGACAGTGAGAAGCAACACATGAGGTTATCCCCTGACCTCCACATACATGCCCTGACATATATACACACACAGACACACAAATAAAACACACACAAATGTACACATACATACACACATACATCTTAGAATCAGCAAAAAAATTATAATTAGAGATAAAAATAAAAAGTATTTCAAATTAGAAGAAAAATTGTGAGAGCAAAAAAAAAAAAAAAAAAAAAAAAAGGTTTTAATTATGAGACATAGCAGACTTGGTAAGCATTTCAACATAATCAGCAACACAGCCCAACAGGTAGATCTTAGTAGCTTGAAGGACAGTTTAAGAAAGAAAATAGAAAAAGCAATGTCTGTAATTGGCAAAGATGCATTTCTGTACTTCTATTTGAATATAACCCTTTATAAGAGTTGCTGGGACAGCTCCAAATTAACAAAATAAAGACAACATGTAACGATTAACTCACTCTTTGCTAAGCATATTCCTTCCTTCGGGAACTTAGAAAATTAGTCCTTTCCACGAACACTGTGCTTAAGGGGATCATTAAGTGCAGAGAATTGAGATATTTTTTTTTTGGCTAATTTTATTTAGCTAATGCAAGAAAGATGTTTTACTTTTAGCAATGAAAGATGATTTTTTTTCTTTTTTGTGTGTTTATTTGCTTGGATATTTTGGTTATCAGTAATAAATTTGTGCACTAATTGACCTTGATCAAAGCTCTTAGAAACAAACGCAGCATCAAACCTGGTTTAAAACACTATGGTTGTATCTAATAAACTCAGAATTTGTAATCCTCCAGGTTTTATTTATTAGAGTTGATTCTGAAGAGATTTACTCAAATTTTAAAAATCCATGAAAGTGGAGTACAATCCTGTTATTTTGTTAATGTCTCCTTTATGCGTGAATTTCCATGTTTTGGTTATTATTATTATTATTATTATTATTATTATTATTATTATTATCATTTACACAGCAAATGTGGCCCCCTTCCCAGTCTACTTTCAGAGTATTTCCCCCACCCCCTTCCCCTTCGCTGCTGAGAGGGTGCTACACACACACACACACACACACACACACACACACACACCCGTGGGTATTCCCCTCCCTGGGGCATCAAGTCTCTACAGGATTAGGTACATCCTCTCTTGCAGAGGCCAGACAAGGCAGTCCTCTGTTACATATGTGCTGGGGGTCTCAGACTCGCCTGTGTATGCTCTTTAGCTGGCGGCTAGTCTCTAGGCGTTCTCAGGGTGAGACCGTTGGTCTTCCTATGGGGTTGCCATCCTCTTCAACAACTTTGGATCTAAATTTTTGAAGGCGGGTCAGCATCCCCAACCCTCCAATGGGGGCCCTGTCTAACTACTGAAGGTGGTCTCTTCAGGTTCCATATTCCCTGGCTAAGGTCACCCACATTGAGTCTTGGGAGCCTACCCCACCCCAGGCCTTTGGGACTTTCTAGAGGTTCCTCACCTCACCTCACCCTCACTCCTAGCCTCTGCATATTTCCATTCATTCTCCTGCCCTCTGGACTTCTCTCCTTTCTCCCCCTATACTTGATCCTGCCCCCCTTTGCCATCCCCATCCAGGTCTCTCCCTCCCTTTGTCTCCCATTATTATTTTGTTTCCCCTTCTAAGTGGGATTAAAACATCCTCTCTTGGGCCTTCCTTCTTATTTACCTTCTTAGAATGCGCAGAACTGACTCTAAGAACTGAAAGCCAAAATATATACACAGAGGACCTTTACCCTCTTTTTTTAAACATCCCCTTTCTTTGACCCTTTGTTCTAGACTTGTTTAAGAGATATTAATTCCTGATAAGAAAGGAGCTATTAAATTCACTGTTAATCATAGCTTCTGTGGTCTAACAAGGTATCATTTTCTACCTCCAAAACAGCCCGGGAAACACCAATCATGTGCATGTCACTTGTTAGCTTAGACATGGAAAGGAAACTGAAACAAGTTCCATGAAGAGAACAGGATAGCAGCTTTAAATTTATGTACAAGTTTCTATGAGGATTTCAGACCTTCTCCTAGCTAGAATGAAAAATATGTAAAAATCACAAGTCTTAGAAGCACATAATTGACCACACTAGTGGACTATGAGAACTGGTGCCAAGCTGCTTTCTTCACTTGGATCAATTCAAGGAGATTGCTAAATGGAACTGGAAACATATGTAAAATCTCTGATAAATAGCAGCTTGAATAATACCCTATGGCCTCCGACAGCATTCTCATGTTAAACAAAATGTGTGTTAACTGATGGGCCATAAGAGTGATTTTGTCAGTAGTTAGTGGGTCGACGATTCTCTGGGATAAAAGCATGTCTCTCTGCTCTTGATTGGCACAATGACCCTGAACTTCAATATGGTGGGAATGTTTTATGAAAGAGCAGAGAGAAAGCTAAAACTCAGTCTCAGCCACCGTTTCCTGTTGGCAGGAGAGGGCATGCTCTAGTGCTTGCTCCTCTCATCTCTCTCCTGTATCTTCACATCATTTCCACCTCCTCTCCCACTCCTCCCATGTCTCTCACTCTCTCTTCAACTCATGACTTCTTTTTATGTAGTTATTTTTATTACAAGCACACACATACACATGTGTGTGTGCCAGACTGAGTTTATTTGGTAGTCTTCTTTTATGTATGTGTTTAGGACTAACAAACAGGGACCAGACAACTTGGCAGAGAGCTCTTACCTAGAAAATTCTGAAACCTTAGATTTGATTACATAACCTGAAGTAACCTTCAGAGCTAGAACAGTGGAAAGAGACCTTGGGGTGAGGAGCAGGTAGGAGCTCTAGGGGGAAGATCATAGGAAGATGTGCTGTGAATGGAAAAAGAGGGAGAATGGGGTGAGGGATTCACTGGAAAGTGAGGGATAATATAGAGGGAGAAAAGAAAGATAAAATGTACTCAGGATGCTTGAAAGGGCCATGAGGAAACCTATCGTTTTATAAACTTGCTTGAGAATAAATGTAATGTGTGTGTTTGTATATGTGTGTGGATTTATGTATATGTGCATATGCGTTTGATTGTGTGTATATGGATGCATGTGCATATGTATTTATTCATCTGTGTGTGTATGTGTGAACTCGTGCACACACCTGGTTTGAATGATGCCATGCCATACAAAGTGACAATAATACCTCAAGAGCCATAGACTGTCTATAAAAATCCCAGTGACAAGCATGGGGAACCTCCTTTGGAGCTGGTTGAACAGGAAACAAGGAGACTTCCAAAATGATACAAGCTATTGTCATTGCCCTTGGTTGCCTTCTATTCACGTACTTAATAAGTTAAAAGTCAGAAGAATGTGTATGTTCAAATGCCTGCTGAATTTTCCTCTTTAAGATGGAAATGCTGTAGGCCTTACCCACCACTTTTCATAAGCCATGTCCCCAATCCAGGACATTCACTGCTCATCATCCTCTCCACAGTAAGAACTGAAGGAGAGGAGAGCCAGAAGGTGGGAAAGATATAAATACTTAGAAATAAATATAGAAAGATATAAAGCATTCATGTATTTTAAAAATTTTTAAAAAAAAAAAACCTCTTGGATTATAATCCATTTTCAGAAAGTAAATGAGCTCTGGACAAACTTAATTTGCTATTGATGATATTATACATTTTTAATTATTAATTTTGAATGAGTATGTAATGCATTGTTTCATTGTGCAAAATTTTAAGATTTTTTTTGAGGGTCTTCTCAATGTCTTCCTCATCTCTCTAGTTCTTTTTGCACCTTCCTACCCCAGCAGCCTCCTTTCTGACTCATGCAACATATTTACTGTAGATATAGCCATAGAATATATCTAGACATGGAAGTATATCTTTTGGTCAGGTGATGACAGTGTCTCCTCTGAATAGATGCACTCTGTGCTAGCTCTCCTCTAGAAGTGCTGTTGCCCAAGCACACACTGACTAGAGAAAAAAGAAAGACTGATGCAGATGAGTCCAGAGGCTCTAAATTCTTTGCTATATACATTTCTTGAACCTACTACACACTAAAACACTAAAACCCCTAAACAAACCAACAAATGAACAACACCACTAAAACTCACACTCTCCAAATTACCAAGAGCTTATTGGCCAACATCTGGTCTTAGGTCAATAGTTATCATAATACAATTGTAATAATATAGAAAATTTGGGAGGACCCTCCTGACAAGTGCTATTCCACATTATTTTTAAATTCCTTCTGCACATTACATCTCAAAAGTGTCATAAACATCTCCAGAGAACAGATACTGTTACATTCCCAATTGTACATGTGTGATTGAAAACAGAGAATGTGCTAAAGGAATTTACTTGAGTCACACACCTAATTCTCCCAAGCTTAAATTCACAGAGGCTTTCTGACATTTGAATCAATGTTCTGAACGTGATTTGAAGATAAGAATACTTCATTGCATTTGCACCGTGTCCTTTTGTAATTAATGTGAAGCTACCTTAAAATGGTAATCATCATCATGGGTGTTATGAAGATGGAAGTCATTAGAATTAAGACAACGGAAGTGGAGCCTTCGATTTTAGGATTAAGATTTAGCCCATGGGTGCATGCAATGTAGTTCTAATGATCTTAATTCTGTGCTATGCTACGGTGTGATGCATACTTTCTGAAATACTCTCAAGAAGCCAGAGTGACAAGCTTAGACGCATCATATGCATTAGACAATGTTTTTACATTGATTCATATACCTTCAAACAATTTTGATGATGGATAATCAATGAAGTCATCAATACTTTAAAGAGCAGAAAACAAAATGACTGGTCATTGTTGCTTCTTTTGGAGTATGATTAGAGAGTGAATTATTCTTTAGTGCACTGGAGACTTAAAATTCTGTAGGATCACCTCAAGCAGTATGAATGCCATTTTTTCATGGGTTTAGAAGCCTAAGAAATCTCTTAACTATCAATTACTATTAACAGTAATGCAGCAGATGCATTAGTGAGCATACATTGATAAAATAAAAGTTTGCCTTCCACTAGGCAGCTTACATTCAAGTGTGAAAATTTCAAGGAAGTTTTGTATTATTGAAATATGTACCACTTCCTAAGACTAAGAATTACATAAAATATATTTTCCTAAGTGCTAGGGATAATTTAATGGAAAATAAAATCACAACTGTGGGCAATTGAGGAATAAGGAGCATTTAGTTTCTGAAAAAAGCATAAGCTTTAAACCAGCTGTACAAAACTCATGCAAAACGAGACAGTAGAGATTTCCACCTTTTACTAATTTACCCAGCGTTAGCCTAAAAAGGAAGTTGACATGGATGAAATAAATTAATTTATTGTGCTCTTATGATCACTGTCTTCTAACTTAGCTCTGAGTCAGTAATCGCTCTATCATTCAGAGTTCTTAAATAATCGAGAGACGTAGATGCATGTAGGGTTATGGGGTCCCTTGTCTGCTCTGCCATAGGGCACAGCAGCTCAGGGAGGCAGGACAAGGGAGTTGACTGTGCTTACCACATGCTGTCACCGGGTAGGTGCTGGGCTGTAGGGAAGCCCTGGAACACCCCTGCAAGGTTGGAGAATTGCAATCTGAAGGGTGGGACAGCGAGATCTGGCTCGGGCATCCCCTGGCCAGTGACGAGGCCGGGGCCATCTGGCGCTCAGGCTCTTGGACACAAGCTGGTCTCTCAGGGAGAGTCCTTGGCTTGATGGTGGTTTACTTGGGCTTGGGCTTGGTGGCAGCCGTAGCTGGGAGCACAGAGAGGCCTTGTACAGGAGATTAAATGGCGGCTCTATAGGCGAAGGCCTTCTCTGTGGCTCCCATGGCAGATCCCGGTGAAAAAAGGCGGTCCATCCTTTTAAGGAATTTATTGTCTTGGGGAGAAGTGGATGAGTGAAACCATACCCCACTTCTCAGGGTGAGCCTGTGGTTAAATACCTTTTGCAGGGAGGAATGTCTGGGAAGGAAAGCTTATTGGCTAAGCCCTCCAGGCCTTTAGGTACCTCCTTAAAATGGAGATCTGTCTTTAGCCTACATGACCACAGATCACATCCTCTCCCTGTGGAGGGACTTGCCATTATGTGATTGATAACTACAAATCTATGGGGGACTGTGGCTAGTGATAGGAGCCTGGTGCCCTGGAACAGGCAAAACGCCTACCATCCCTTCAGGGTTTCTGGGGTTTCAAGTCTTAGCTCAACCAGGAACCAAGCTACCTTTCACAGTCCCACAGACGCACAGTAATAGATTCGTTGCGATCAAACAATTGTGGGAGCTGCTTAGCGAAGTCTGAAGTCTGCCTGTCATGGCATCAGGAGCAGTCTGCTGAAACCAGAACAGCGGTGCTCAAGTAGAGATTCTTCCAGAGAGGTTCCATCCCTGTTTATAAGATCTTGAAACTAATGGAATCAAACTCATTCAGATTATCTGGGTCGATCACTCTTGAAGGCAGTTGACTGTCAATCTTAATTATAGCTCAGTGTGTTTTCAGAGTTCAGAGATTAGTGTTTACTTGTATATCCAGAGACAGTAGCTTTTCCAAAATGATCGACAAAAATAATTATCATAGCAGGTTGCTTGATATGTGTATCTGGCCTGGCTTCATGTTGTCTTATTATATGCACCTCAATTATGTAAACAGTTTTGTTCGGGAGAAACTTGACATTTTGCAAATGATAGATCCAAAAATTGTGGTACAATTTGTAACTCAGGGAAACCTACATATAACTTATATCTGCCCATTAATAGAATATAATATAGGATGATGTTTTATCATCTATTTATTTCAGTGTGAATTTCTTTATCTTTTATCATTCTGGGGAAATAGGGAGTGAAATCAGAGATGTCTTTGTAGGACTCTGGAATAGCTTTATGTTTAATGCAGACATAAAAGATTAATCTTTGGAATGATTGCAACAGAACACTACTAGAATAGATACGATTTGAAAGAATACTACAAGAAAGAAAACTGTAAGTAGCAACAGCAGTTCCAGCTATTGTAACAATACATGCAGAGTATATTGGCTGTCCACCATGAATGCAGGAACAGTGGGTGGGAAGAGAAGCACTGTATGCTAGTTAAATTATAGAGTAAGACAACTGATTTTTTATCACCCCATCATAAAGTGGGATTCCTGATGTTAAAGGACACAAACCTCTGTCCTAAATGTCACGCAAATATGTGTGCCTCTGATAGATTTCCTATTAAAGAAACCCCACTGTGTATTTTTACCTCAAATTGGTCCTGAGATGATTACTGCCTGACATGTTCTGTAGGTGTTTGATGTATGTGGAGATGCTTTTGTTGAAATTCTTTAAGGGCTTCACCTACATTCCTATTAGCAGTTTATTCTTTAATAATGTATACTACCCATTGCTGAAGACTCATTGGTTCTTTGTTTTATCACACCGTGGACTATTTTAAACATAAATTTTAGCATAATCCTATGGTATCCTTGTAGAAATTTATTACAGTCTGCTCCTTGAAGCACTCACACACAGTGTCCTGTCAGTGGTCCTTTAGTTGTAGAACTAAGGGGCAATCCTACAAAACAATCAACAATGTCCATGGCAGGCTTAATGTCATGGATAAGCACCAAAAACTGTGCCTTCAAAGTTAATGAGTGATGAACCTTTCTATGAAATTTACTTTTTTATAGAGGCTCTCATTCTTTCTTTTATAGTGTATATCACTATGGACTTGAGGTCCAGAAATGGGAACTATTTTACAGAAGCATAAAATATAAACAGGGCAACAATGTGGGAAAACTGGACAGTCTGTGTCACTGACTGTGTAAAATTATAAAGCTGCTAGGAAAACATGAAGGTTATTCTTCAAAAAACTAAATATAATATTGTCACATGCTCAGCTTTAAGGAACAAGCTCTGAAGAGTTCAGAGATATATCTTAAAGAAATGGTTTTTTATTTTTATTGTTTATAAATTCCATGAATGTATGTAATCAGTTTGGATCAAGTCCATCCCCCACTCCTACTGTTTAAGGTAAATTTACAAAATCATGTGTAGCCTCTCAGAGGCCATATCCCTGATGAAAACTGATTGTCCCTCCCTCAGTAGACTTCTGTCAGTAAATAGCTCCTCAGCTAGTAGTGCCACCTTATGAGCTCGTTCCTCACCTAGGCTGGGATTTGGGATGGCTTTATCATGGGCTGGTCTTCTGCATGCAACCACAGATGATTAGAGTTCATAGGTATAATGGCAATGTCAATTTCAACAAAGATTACAGATATCCACAACTGTACCCATCTCAACAACTCTTGCCCATCTCTGAGAATCCTTTAAAAAAATACTTTTATTTAATATATTTTAATTAAAATATTATCACATCATTACCCCTCTTCTTTATGCTTTTTCCAAACCCTCTCATGATTCTTTCTTCTAACTTTTCCAATATTACTCACTGTCCCCCATCACAAGTTGATGACTTCTCATTGTTTATTATTGGGGCATAAGTCTTTGACTTCTGTGAACTTCTGCCTTTGGGATTTGATATACAATAGAATAATTTGTCTTATCTAAAAGCATCCTTAAAATGAATGAAAATTTTCCCTTTTTCTTTTATCTCATATGTGAAAATGCTGCTTTGGAGCATAGTATAGAAACATAAAGAAACAAGAGATTAGTGAAGGTTGCTGATATTTCTCCTACAGGCTTCCCTGAATTTACTTTATCTATCATTCCAAATCATTTTTTGTCAGCTCTTCTTAGTCTTGTCTTCTTCAATGCATGGCCACTATCTGTGTGAATTTTCTTCTGAGTCACACCAGGATCCTTCCTGACCTTGTGAACTCTGTCTATTTCAGAATCTTCTAGGGAATCTGGGGTTCTGATAAGTCAGAAAACTCCTTACCAATATTACTGCTGAGGAGGACAAAATGGCTCTCATGCTAGTTACAGACTAGGACAGTTTCATTGGTTAACCTGAAATAAAGATGGGGCACCTCTTCTCCATCCAAAGTAGTAGTAAAAATAAATCAATTTTAAAAAGAAAAGGCAATTAATTCAAACTTATTCTCTCACCATTACATTATCTCCACACTGAAGCTTTAGAAAACATCTGAACAGGATTCATCAGAAGCAGATTATTGGATTTTGAGTTCCATGAATCATAAACTCTGTGGAGTATATTCTGATCTATGGAGCATGCAATACCTTCCTGCATTGAGCTGGAATAGATGGTTCGTAAGTGGGGGGACAACAATGCAGTTGTCAAAGCCCAAGAATGAGAGGGATAACCATCTCAGGCTCCGACCTATACAAACTCCTAACTGGACGAATTGAATGAACTTTTTCATCCCAAATAGTGTTTCAAACTATTTAAGAAATACAAAAAATTATAATATGCATCTTATGCAAGAATAATTAGCTTTCTGTAGAGAAGATTCCAACCAATAATTTTAAAACATCATTGTTTCACTTTCCATACTGTTTTTCTTTTCCTCTTGCAAAACCTTTTGTCTATATGCAGAGATTATTTTGGTAAGAAACCATGCAGTGAATTTCTGTCACAAATGTGAAGGTCAATTCACATTTAGGTTTCTTATTTAGGTTTTGGTACAAAAGCAATTGGTTGTATGCTTAAGAACATAATTTATTACCGAGATTGTTCACTCATAGAACAGAAATTTAACTTGTTTTAGCAAACCAATGGATTTCTTTTAATCAAAAGGATAATGACAATATTTTGACATTGTAGAAGAAACACAGCCACGGGAATCACAGGGAAGACTGCTTTGTACATTAATACTGGCTTGGGGACTTGGCAGGCATCTTTGGTCAAGGAATATAACAACCCAATCATCCTTTTGCCATTTGTTAAATCTGCATAATTAAAGTGCAATTATACATGGTATTGTCTTATAGCAAGATCCTCAGCTGGCTTCCCCTTATTAAGGTTTCATGCCACTTTCCCAGTTGAACCAAATACAGTTCTGCCACTCTAATGAGGAGGTTAAAGGCAAGCCATATCTATCAGTGTGTTATGTGATTATCAAACTTAGGGAAGGATCTCAAGAGTAAAGTATATTTAGCAGATACTGACATTGATGTTCTATACATGTGCAGTTAAAATGACAGAATCACACGTTATGTTACCTTTGAGGAAAAGATGTGTTTATTTGGGTGGTGGTGTGCAAATGGCTTTTAATTAAAATCATGAAGCTGTTAGTTTGTTATCAGCAAGTGCTCTTAATTTTCCTTGTTTGAAGAATCTATGCTGGGGTCAGGCTAGCACTTCTCCCTGTTCATCCTGTCACATCTTACTGTGGTCATATGAAGGTTCAGAACACAACAGCCTATCTGGACAACTGGTGGCACAACATGTCAGAGCAGCCATTTGTGTGAAAATCAAAGAGATGCCCTGCTATCAAATTGAAACTTTAAAAGCGCTGGTTGCACTACGTTGATCATTGGAGTCAGGCCGTAGTTCTTTTTACAACTTGTTCTCCACAACATCTTCTGAAATGGAAAGAAATCCAGTTATGCTCTTGATTTACGTCCTGCTTCTGATCACTTCCACTAGATAATAGTGTCATGGTATAGTGCAATTCAGGAGATAATATTATTTGACTTCAAATGAAAAAAATCTTTGAAATGCTTGAAGTCTTTTATTTTAAAAGTATATTTTTAAAGAAAATCTCACCCAACTAAAATAAGTATGGACATACCACAAGAACTTAATAACCTTATTAATGTTTATTTATTTTTATGTATTTTTTTATTTTAATAATAATATTAAAATAAAAAAATACATAATACACATACACATAATAGCTTTAGTAACATGAACACTTGAACACGCTTTCTATATAGTAAAATATATAGGAATGCCACTGTATGTTGGAATCTTTCCATATGCCTTTATTTTTTTTTCTCAAAAATATGTAGTTGCTAAAGTAGACCTAGCTTTGAATTGAATCCATTCAGATTCAACTGAGCAGGAAAGATTTTTCTCTTTTCCAGTAAATGTTCCATCATGCTTCCTGGGCATTGTTAGCAACATACTCATCTGTAAATTATTCACTGTGGCCAGGGAGTGAAAAATCTGATAGCCAGACCTGAATGAGATATCCAATGAGGGACACAGAAACATGAAAGTCATTATAATGACTAGGAAGAATGGATGTGGTACAAACTGATAGCTTAGGAGTAATTTTCATAACTCATTTTAAAGTCTTGCCAGAGGTTAACATAGGAGATATTGACTTGCAAGTTGGCAATTGGTCCAGTAATAAATCTAATAATAGGTTAGTAGGTTTGACTGCTTCTACATCTGGAATTTCTTAGCACCAAGCACTAAATGGGAATTCTTTTCTACTATTGGATCTGAATTGAAACATCTATAATGATACAGGGGACATTTTTTCCCCAAAACAATTTATTTATCAGTATTTGTATATACATACATACTTATACATGTATACATATATACATACATATATGAACAATAATTAAATAAGATATATTTGAAAAGTATTGGGGTTGGGAAGAGTGGGAGGAAGGAGAGAAAGAAAAACTTATGTAAATACAGTGCTCATATATGAAATTCTCAAAAAGGAATCCATTTGTTAAAAAAATGTTCAACAGATTAACTTGCATTGTACAATATGAAAATAAGCCGGGCGGTGGTGGCGCACGCCTTTAATCCCAGCACTTGGGAGGCAGAGACAGGCGGATTTCTGAGTTCGAGGCTATCCTGGTCTACAAAGTGAGTTCCAAGACAGCCAGGACTATATAGAGAAACCCTGTCTCGAAAAACCAAAAAAACAAACAAACAAAAAAAAAGAAAATAAATAGGACCTATAATTATGTTGAAGGACATTTTAACTCACCACAAATATTGAAATTTAAAATGAAATCAATAAAAATTATTTTACCCAGCATACTAACAAAAACCACAATAACATTTTATAATTCAAAGTATTTCTGAGAACAAGAAAATGGATTGTCAGAAGCTAAGTCAGCAGAGCCAGGGGGACAGGGGACATTTTTTATATTACTGATAAGAGTTGATCTTAATGCCCGAGTTACTTGAGTGCATCATCATCCTGGTTAATAATAATTGCAGATTCTACTATATCGTTTGCCTGATGCTACAAAATTCATTCAATAGACCATTCAAACTGGGAGGATCTAATATTTGAAATCATCCCAGTGGTAATGTACCCATTTGGTATAAAACACATTATTAATAATATTGATAGCAAGTTATAAAATATAGTAAGTTAGAGGTCATATAAGGCAAAAGTCCACAGAAACTGGGCAGAAAGCCACAGGTTTAAAAACATGGGCTACAAACCTCATCTTCAAATGCAAAATCAAGTACTTTGGCCACTCCTCTATTTAGTTCTTTATAACCACGCCACATATTTGAGTAAGTTGGGATATTATTGATTTTTGTAAATTATTTTTATGCATTTCAACTCCAATTTAGCCACACATGTTTTTTTTTTCATTCTTTGCTGATTTGGTAAATAATCTATATCTAATAACTCCTTTATGAGAACATGTCAAAAATGTTTGTATGTGGAGGCTACTTTCTAAATAATGTGCAGAACTCAAGAAAGAAGTTTTAAGTTTAAAATTCCACAAGGAATTGTTGTTTATTAATAAATATAGTCAGGAAGCCCACACAATGAACACAATATCATCAATGGATGTTTGAAAGCAGATTAAAGCATGGCATAGAGAGACTGCACAGGACAACAAATGCATTTGTAATATGGGGAAAAGGTAACACTTCTCACATCATGCTGAAGTACAGCTGTTTATTGTCCAGAAAAAGGAAAAGATTTACCTTTATTTCATATTCATCTTTACACAAAAATAAATTTCTTGAGGAACCAAATGAAGTCTTAGGAAAAGTGAACTATCTCAATGAAATAGCAGAGAATATTTAATAACATGAAGTAGGGTTGTATTTCCGAGACACATAAAAGCCACAAAGTATAAAAAGAAATTACTAAAACATGTGAAAAAATAAATAAATTTTATTCAAAAAATGCATTGAGAAAATATAATACTCAGATACAAGGATATTTGTAACATATATTACATATAATGTTAATATATGTTGCATAATATTACATGTGAATATTAAAACACTGTATAATATGTTTTATAACTGGCTCATGCACACACACACACACATATATACATATACATATACATATACATATACATATACATATACATATACATATATATATATACATATACATATATATGCTTAAAAATTAAAAAAATAGTGGGAGAGTTTAACCAACTTCATAAAAGGAAAATTTATAAGAAAACATTACAGTTGATTAAGTTTACTTATGGTCTACAACATTGCATCATTGATGACACTCAATTTTTTCATGATATTGGGAGGGAAATTTTTCTTTTTGTGGTGACATTGCTGAGAGATACATCTCAAAGTTTTAATTGAAACATGTCTGTATATGCCCTCTACTATAAATTAAACTATAAGAAGTATTCATATAATTGAAAACTACTATTGCTTTACTACGCTTACAGTAGCATTGTGTGTTAACTGGAAACAAGAATCCATTTACAAGAATAGTACAATGCAGAGTGGGCCAACATTTAAATAGATCATGTAAATATGGATGCTCCTACAGCCATGATCTGTACTGGCAGAACATAAATGTGAAAAGAAAAGAAAAATTTGTAAAAGACTGCTTGCCTGTACTTCCTGGTTTTCCAAATTAAATAAGCACTGGGAATTTTAGAGAAAATTCTCAAGCACGTAACAAGTAGTATTTTTGTACTTCCCTAGATTATTTTATCCAGATTATTTTTGACTGGTTTTCACCTTTAAGTTTTACTTTTATCATTCCTGAAACAACTTCCTGAGTGTTATTCCTGGGGAAGGGTCAGACTCCTTCTTCCTTTGTTCTTCAACATACTTGGCTGAAAGACTACCTTGCTCTTGGTTCCGTCTTAAACTTCACTTAGAATAATTTAACTATGTCAGGAGGAGTTGGTACTGGGTTTTAAATGCTGATGCCCCAGCTGCTTGAAGTGTACGGACACTTGAGCTGTTTTGCTTCCCCTACACCCTTAGATGGATCAGTGGCCTGAGCTGACTTCTGCTGCACAGCACCGCATGGTCTCATTACTGAATGCTCAGTTGGCTTCTAAACAAGGATCTGTGCCTGACGTGCCAGCATCCACCTCTGCCTCGACTCTCGCTGCTCATCAATAAACCATTATGCACTGCACACAACCCTGTGCCTTGGGGCCAGCCTGTCAGTGATGGTGGACAATAAAAAATTATATGTGTTCACTGAATCACTGCAGGAACAAAGCTCAGGGAAAAAAAAATCCCCAAAGAGCTATCCCCAATTTAAAAGCAACAGCAGTAAGAGGAAAGCGGGAGAGGGGAGAGAGAGAGAGAGAGAGAGAGAGAGAGAGAGAGAGAGAGAGAGAGAGAGAGAGAGAGATTGGCAATGGAGGATTGAAGTCAGTACCACATGTATTTTTTAAATCAGTTATGTAAACACATTTGAAAGATATTAATGACCATGAGTCTCAGGTGTCTGTGTGTTGTTGCATTTCTTAATCTTATGAGTGCAAATTTGACAGCACAGTCTAAAGTGCCTTTGAATGAATCTATAAGATATAGTTAGCCTGTGTCTAAGGTTATAATCTTCTTTTCATCAGAATTATGTAACAGTTAGAGGCTTCCCAAGCAATCTAAAGGTTGAAGTAGAGTATACTTCCCAATAGTGGTCATTTTAGAGACTCCTACAGTTTAGTTTCCTGGTTGATTAAGAAACTCGCATATGACTACGGACTTAATTTTATTTTGCCATTAAAATTTAGGAATTATGCAGTTATTAGCTAATTTATTATTATATGGTCAATAATGAAGATACTTCTTCTATGTTTTGTTATTATATCATGGTATCTGCACTAGCAGTTCTCAACCTGTGGGTCATGATCCCTTCAGGGGTCAAATGGGCCTTTCGCGGTATAACCTAAGTAAGACCATCAGAAAACACAGATATTTATGTAATAACTCATAACAGTAGCAAAATTACATTTATGAAGTAGCAACAAAAATAATTTTATGATTGTGGGGTCACCACAACGTGAGAAACTGTATTAAAAGGTCAAAACATTAGAAAGGTTGACAACCACTGGTCTACACTATCCCTAAAAGTACTGCTCTTAACACAGTTAGAAAATATTTTCTGGGGCTGAAGAGATGGCTCAGAGATTAAGATTTCTTGCTACTCTTCCAGAGGACCTGGGTTCTGTTCCCAGTACCACATGGCTGCCCACAGTATTCTACCTCCACTTTATGGAATTCAACTTCCTCTTATGGCCTCTGTGAATGCTAGGCAGGCACATGATACACAAAAAATATATGCAGTCAAATCACTTGACTTAGTCAGGGTTTCTATTGCTGCAATGAAACACCATGCCCAAAAAGCAAGTTGGGGAAGAAAGAATTTATTTGACTTATACTTCCAGATCATAATCCATTATTGGAGGAAGTCAGGACAGGAACTCGTGCAGGACTGGAACCTGGAGGCAGAAGCTGATGGTGAGGCCATGAAGGGGCACTGCTTACTGCTTCAATTCACATGACTTGTTCAGCCTGCTGTCTTATAGAACACAGAACAACCATCCCAGCAATGGCACCACTCACAATGGGCTGGGTTCTCCCTCATAGATCACTAATTGATGAAATGCTCTACAGCGGGATCTCATGGAGGCATTTCCTCAACTAAGGCTCCGTTCTCTGTGATGACTCTAGCCTCTGCCAAGCTGACATACGAAACCAGCCAGTACCACAACCCAAACACATAAAATAAAATTTTAAAAGTTTAAATGCTCTCTCATTTCATGTATGTATGGTCTACCCTGTGACTAAATCAAATTGCTATCAGATAATAAACCGTAGTAGAAGAAGTGACCGTGTGAAGAACTTAAATATTTTCTAAGCGTATTTGTGAAAGATAGATGTAGATATGGGTATTTACAGGGGGACATTCCTGTTCGAGAATGATGCTCATGTATGTATATGCATATCTGGGCCTGTGGTTGATGCTGAATGTCTTCCTCTGTTTCCCTCCTCTGTTTCCCTCCTCTGTTTCTCTCTCTTTTATATGCTGACACACAGCATCTCACTGCTTCAGCTAGTCTATGTAGCCAGTTTACCCTGAGGATATACTTCCACCAGGGCCCTAGGAACAATATGCAGCCAAAATGAATGCCTAGTTTTTGTGTGGATACTGAGGATCTGAACTCTGGTCCTGACCTTTGAGTGGCAAGCAATTTATCCACTGAACCATCTTACCATCCCTAGTTCTCTTTAAGATTAGATATTTCAAACACTACTATTATTTTACTTTATATATCTAATGAGCATTTCTTGCAACAATGTGAAAAAATTAAAATTTGGATGTCAGACCAAAGAAATTTCTGAACTTAGAGAATTCATTTAATAATCAGTATATATTTATCTTATCAAAACTTAGAACATGTGCAATTCTACAGTATATAAAAGGCATTATATTGATGAGAAATAGCAATCGATGCCATGTTTTATTTACAAAACAAGTAAGTTAGACAGAGCTGAGCCTGCAAAAGGGACTTCCACCAGTGACAGAAGCTGAAAGACATTTTAAGTGAAATCTGAATTTGGCTCAGATTAAGGGCCCTCAACAGTCAGTGGAAGAACAGAAAGGTGCCTGGGAACTAGTGATCAAAACCTTTCCAGACTTTCTTGAAACTTCAAGCTAACTAAGCAGACATTCAGGACTGTAAGCTGAGTAGAGAGCTGTTTGGTGAGTTCTTGGTTCTAAGAGCCAATGAGTGAATAGTTTGTGCTCAGAAGGTTAGAGGTGAGGGTGAAACCTGACTTCATTCATGGCTATAAAGTAAATTTTATTTTCTGAAGCTTCTTTTGTAGGGTGATTTGGCTAACTCTTGGGATTCTGGTTCAAGTTTTGATTCTACCACTTTCTAACCGTGTAAACTTGATAGCTCTCTAACCTCATGGAGACTATGGACCTTCTTTCATAAACCTGAGACACATCTGGTCCTGCCTTTTACGGCTGTTAGGGGTAGATGAAATAACGCCCAGTGTTAAGGCAGCTCTCAGCACACGTATTATGTACACCGCTGCAAATATGAGGCTGGCCTCTCTTAGAATTACTGGCCCTTGGGAAATACAAAATACCAGGCTCCATCTTATATATACATCCATTTTTACAAGATATTTGAGTCACTGAATACTTGTAGGCAATAAAAAAAAAAAGTTTCCTTTTCACACATCAGCATATTTGACTTTTAAGATTTTTGTATTTATTTTCACTGAGTTTAGGTTTAATATGTAAGTACAAATCACTCAAGAAAGGAATAGTCACTTACCCTCCTGGGTACCTGCATGAAGTCTGATGCATGCTTTTCATCCCTCCTGCTTCAAAAGGTGTCCTATTTTTTTTTCTTTGTAGAAGGAGACTTAGCAAGCCATAAAGCAAACCGTAACAAAGTAGAGCTTTAAAAGTGCCTTCTGTGATGTCCACAGTGACCTGTTGCCCTTGGTGATGGAGAAGTGTGTATCGTCTTCTGTCTTTGTTTGTGAACCACATGCATCATGGTCAGTGGAGGCCAATATGTCCTTTGAGAGGCACTCATATGTATACCCAGGCAGGGATGTCCTGAAGTCTATTTCAGAACAGCTGTCACATAATACACTGGCAAAAAACAGGGAACAAATGAAAAGAGAGGGGTGGTTTTATTTGATTCTTTTCTGTTTTTTTTTTTTTTTCTTAAAAAAATGATGACAAATATCAATTGTATTGGTAAACAAATTTCAACCTTCACAACAATACTCAAGGGGTTAAGAGCTTAGTTTCAAAAGAATTAAATAGAATATGCTTTCTAAATGTTATTTGGCCTACACACAGAATTGGTAAAAAAAAAAAAAAAAAAAAAAAAAAATGTTAAGGCTCACTCTTTCCATTTTCATTCTTTCTGTAAAATTCAGTGAAAACCGAGGTTGACTAGGAAAAGCTAACACTGTCTATGAGGAAAAAAAAAAGAAAGAAAGAAAGAAAGAAATGTCGAGGGAAATTAATCCTAAAGCTAAAAGAGGCTGCTATCTGCATCAAGGGGCAATATTTTAAGAATTCATGAATTTCCTTTTACTTATTCATTTGCAAAGGTTAAATGTGAGTTGTTTTATGCAACACTTTATGCTTTGATCAGTCTCAAGTGGCTGTGTTGACTGATCCAGTGCCCCTCCTGTCGCCACATGTAGTCCCAGAAACATCATCAACAACAACAAAAAAATTAAATCCACAGGAAAAACACGTAGCTGTGTTTAATCTGAAATTTTAAAAAAGAAGATATATGTGAAGCTCCTATTGAAATGTAAAATGCCACTCTATTGACTAGTGACCTTGCATGGCCTCTTAAATTCAGGATCTAAGATGATGGAATGAGGAGAGGGAATGAGCCTTATGTAAGTTCATCAAGATGTGAACGTCTTGGCTTTGCAATTTAGATCAGGTTTTCCTGTTTTGAAAAACCACTCAGCAAATGCATAATCTAAACTTGTTACCTAAAGGCAAGTTGTAGGTACTAGAAAACAAACCAAAGCCTTCATTTCATTGGTCTGCAGTTTTAATGTTGTAAATAGGCAAACAAAAAAAAAAAAAAAAAAAAAGTCTTAAAATCACAATAATGTCAGACCCTGAGCAATTCTGTGAAGAACATAAAATAAGAAATGGCAGGTGGGTGGCACTGAGTAGTGGCATGTAGGGATAGCTTGGTCAGAGAGCAGATGTTCTATTACATATTTATAACCATTGTAACTGCTACTGATGAAGCAAAATCAACAAAGTCACTACTGTCATACATACAATATAGAATATTTTAAGTATAAAGTATCATGAAACATTGGCTGAAACCTAGCTTAACATACTTTGGTTGTATGTTATTTACATATAAAAATAAAACATGTAATTTTCCGTATTGAAGTTTTATTGGGTACATAGCAGAAACCTGCTTAAGCCGATGAGCATATTTTAAGAGAAACTAAATTTATTTATTGGATAGTTCTTTAACTCATGTGTCTATACTAAGCCTTTAGACCAGCGGGTTCATTATCACTTAGCAATCTTCCCTCTCTAATCTTGGCTGCAAACATAAGCTCTGGATTCCAAAAACAAGAGCTAAAATTAAAGATTTGCTGAGTAATTGCCATGCAGGCTTGGGCAAGTTAACCTCTCCCCGTAGCAGCTGATACATTCTTCTACCTTCAGTTTTTAAGAAAGCTTGGGGCATAGCTGAAGTTGTCATTCAACTTGCTCAGACACTCAGAATAAGCATTAAGTAAGAATGCTTGCTTTTGTTGCTGTTGGTAGTGTCGATGTCTTTCGTCTATGGAGATCAACTTTTCTGCTTCCTGAAAAAAAGGTGAACAGACAGAGCATGAGACTCTTAATGTATTGTGATACTGCTGAATAGAAGCCTTCATTTCTAACTAACCTGAGCTTTGCTTTCCAAAACTGTGAAGTGTCATTTATAAGCACATCCTTCATTACCCTACTCCCACCTTCAACACACACACATCTGTCTCTACATGACAATCAGTCTAGTGTTATAAGAACATAAGTTGGATTATGTCCCACTGAACATCCTCCAAAACCTATCTGGTACAATATTCTCTAAACCTTGCCAAACTTGATTTTTTTTTTTCACTTTTCAAATTTTAGCTTTTGTTTTTTGTTGCTGACATGAATACAAACATCTAGGTCTGTTCCCTACCTATCAACGTTTGCGCACATTGGATCCTCTGCCAAAATATTCAAACAGTTGACTCCTCATTCATCAGAATTAGAAATAGCCCTCCCCATCTATCTGTACTAGAAACTGAACATAGAATCCTTTGTGCAATCAGACATGTGCTGTAACACTGATCTATATACCAAACAATCTTTAGACCATTTTAAGACAGAGTTTTACTAATGCTGTCCTTGTACTCACTCTTCAGCCCAGACAAACCTTGGGCTTATCATTCTTCCTCCCGCAGTCTCCTGATAGCTAATGTTATGGGCAAACATCACCCGGCACAGATTTATCATTTTCAGCAACATTTTCCCCTAATAAAGTAGCCTGTAGGAAGAAAAAAAATAGATGTTTGTTAAATAAATAAACATATGAGTGAATGACTGTGTCACGTTATAAACATATGAACATGCTTTTCTTTGTGTTTAAAATATAAACAATGATTTTTTCCTTTCCCAATTCTTTTAAAAACGGTGGCATTTTTATCTTTAAGTATGAATGATATGCCAGATAAATACAGAAATCCCTGCTTCACTGAGACTAGTCTGTCCACAAACTTGACCTCCCTTCATCTTTACTTCCTCTTCATTTTCTCTCCTGTGCACCCTGCCCCGGTTCTGTTGGAAATTAATCTCACCTATGCTCTCTTCCATCATCTTGGCCCCTGCCTTGCTTTGTATCACATGTTGGCATTGATGGGACCTTCTTCAAGGATGAAGTAGCATTACGATTCTAAATACTGCTGACATTTTTCTTCAGAATTATATTCATGCTATCACTTAGCAAGTGCCTAAAATATATTAAAATTTCAGTACTTTGTCACAGTTAGAAGGCATCAAAGCAACTAATGAAAATAAATCAGTTTAGATGCATGCCACAGTAGGCTAAACCAAATAGCATGATGAAAATAATTTCAATGACTGAAATTTCAGATTAAGCAATTTTCTCCAAGAGCAATCATCCAGGTTGGTCTAATATACATCATTTCCAAATATTAATGGTACACAAAGCATATTCTTAAAACAGTACAATTGTTTTAGTGAGAAAAGTACAGTATTAAAGTTCATTGTTTCTCCTATCCATCTGCACTTCACGTTGCCTTTTTCATTGCCTCTTTCCTTTTCAAATTTCTATCTATCTATCTATCTATCTATCTATCTATCTATCTATCTATCTATCATCTATTTCTTTAGAGTAACTACAGAGAACTGAAAGGTTCCTTCTCTTTCTATTTAGTATTTGAAAGAATAATTAGGGATTTCCTCAACTTAAAACTACTCTCTTTGTCTTTGAAATTTGTAGATAAACAATGTCAATTTTGTGCTGACACTGAAACAACGTATCCCGGGAAGACAGCTACACGAACCCCAGCAGTTCTCAGGCTGTGATGTCTGTGGCCAAGGTCAGGGTAGGGGCTGACTGCTCTGAGATTTCCTGGAGGCTCAGTGTTGTAGGCACTGTCTGATTCAGAATTCTAGTGTACTGGAGGCCACTTTAACATCTTAAGATCCTTCACTTATGGAAAAAATGTTATAACTTTTCTTATGAAAGAAAAAGTAAAACCTTTTACTCCTTTATAGTTATTAAATGTGGTTCTTATCTAGAAGCCTGTAAGTATTTAATTTGGAAATTAAGTGGATGGCAAAGCTTATCTGACCCTTACAGCTTGCTTCAGTCACATGATCTCTGGATTCCAGAGAAGTTCCTTGGACAGTCATTGCTATTTCATCTTTAAGATCCACTCTTTTCCTTTCCCTTTTCTTTTTCTTTTTTTTTTTTAACCTTTTCTGATAACCAAATCTAAAATAAATTAGTTTTTGAAAGGGACCTATAGATATCATTAAATTTCAAGATATTATTGTAAAACAGTAAGGGACATTAGCAATAAACTAAGCAAAAATCAAGCCTATGTACAACATTATGGTCTTTATTTTTCACATGCAAATTCTAGGGCTCCTATGATTCGATCATCATCAGTTCCTACATGAGGACAGTGAGGATCAGACAGGTAGATTAAGATGAGAGCAAATGGCAGCATTAGTGTGTGTAGGAAGCGGACTGTTCTGAGTTCTCTCCTCCAAGGCACTAAACTACATTCCAGAGCAAAGACTCTGAACGGTAAGAAAAACATTTCTAAACTTGAGAATTTATAGAAAAAAATCTTTTTATGCACGGTTCATTTTTTTTTTTTTTTGCTTTGAACACAGAAGAAAATTATATAGAGAGAAATGGAAATATACATTGCTAATAGCTCCTTAGCTAGGGATGAAACTCTTCCCAACTCCCATCTCTGTGTTAGGATTCTGTCCGGCTTGAGCATGCTTGGGTCTTCTTTGCGCCGTTCCAATTACTGAATTCAATGGACAATTGCCCTGTTGTGCTCAGAAAACAGTTTTCTTAGAGTCATTTGTCCACCTCAGGCTCTTACAATCTTTCTGTCTGCTTTTCTACATAACCACTGAGCCTTTGGGCAGGGAAGTGTGATACAGATGCTCCATTTAGGGAGAAGGAATCTGCAGTCTCTTATTTCCTGTCAATTGACTTGGAGAGGATCTCTGTGTTATAATTTCAGTAGTTTGAAGGTACAAATAAGATTACATGAGCAAGCTGGTCACCTAAACTACTCACATAAACAAGAAATAAGTCCAACTGAAAAACTCTACTCCAATGAATAAGGTAAAGATTGGTGAATTAAAAACCCCTTTAGAGAAATGGATTCACACACATGCGAACATTGAAGACTAGAGGAGTTTCTTTTTCTTCTCAACATTCTCAACATGTTGGTCCAGTCCCCAGGAGCCCCGGGCTGCAAACCCCCCCTCAGCTCCTTCAGTTCCTTCTCCAATTCCTCCATCTGGAAACCTGCTCTCAGTCCAATGGCTGGCTGCAAGCATCTGCCTCTGTATTTGTCAGGCTCTGGCAGAGTCTCTCAAGAGACAACCATATCAGTCTCCCATCAGCAAGCACGTCCCGGCATCTGCAATAGTGTCCAGGTTTGGTAACTGTATACGGGATGGATCCCCAGGTGAGGCAGTCTCTGGATGGCCTTTTTTACAGTCTCTGCTCTACACTTTGCCTACATATTTCCACCTGTTAGTATTTTGTTCCCCCTTCTAAAAACCACTGAAGCACCCACATTTTGGTCTTCCTTCTTCTTGAGCTTCATATGGTCAATTGTATCGTGGATATTCCAAGCTTTTGGGCTAATATCCACTTATCAGTGAGTGCATACCATGTGTGTTCTTTTGTGACTGGGTTACCTCACTCAGGATGATACTTTCAAGTTCCATCTGTTTGCAGGCAAATTTCATGAAGTCATTGTTTGTAATAGCTGAGTAATACTCCATTGTATAAATGTACCACATTTTCTGTATCTATTTCTTTATTGAGGAACAGCTGGGTTGTTTCCAGCTTCTGGGTATTATAAATATGGCTGCTATGAAAATAGTGGATCATGTGTCCTTATTACATGTTGGAGCATTTTCTGAGTATATGCCCAGGAGTGGTATAGCTGGGTCCTCAGGTGATATTATGTCCAATTTTCTGAGGAACTGCCAGACTGATTTTCAGAGTGGTTGTACCAGCTTGCAATCCCACCAGTAATAGAGGAATGTCCCTCCTTCTCCTCATCCTCGCTAGCATCTGCTGTCACCTGAGTTTTTGAGCTTAGCCATTCTGACTGGTGTGAGGTGGAATCTCAGGGTTGTTTTGATTTGCATTTTCCTGATGACTAAGGATGTTGAACATTTCTATAGGTGCTTCTCGGCCATTTGAGTTGCCTCAGTTGAGAATTCTCTGTTTAGCTCTGTTCCCCATTTTTAATAGTATTATTTGGTTCTCTGGAATCTAACTTCATGAGTTCTTTGTATATATTAGCCCTCCCTCTAACAGATGCAGGATTGGTGAAGATCTTATTCAATCTGTTAGTTGTTGTTTTGTCCTATTGACAGTGTCCTTTGCTTTACAGAAGCCTTGCAATTTTATGAGGTCCCATTTGTCGATTCTTGATCTTAGAGCATAAGCCATTCGTGTTCTATTCAGAAAATATTCCCTGTGCCCATTAAGAACTAAGTATTTTATTTTAAAACAGTCATACTTCTTGCTCTCTGGATACTGGATTATAATGATGGACAAATAATATAGATTGTGGTTAGAAGGCCATTGCAATGGTCCAGTTGAAAGAGAAAGAGGAAGATTGAGAATGAGAGGCAACAACACAAAGAGGCATTGGAAAGTGCCTTGTTGCATCCTTCAGCAATACAAGGTGATTTCATACTTCCTGGGATGTAAAATTCAAGGGTTGAGCAAAAGAATAACTCATAAGTGTCTGGTTTGCAAAATGAGGCACATTGTATTCTTCAGTATAATTATACATGTCTAAGTATTGAGGGCATGAATGCAGGGTTTCTCTTTCTAGTCATAGGAGATGGTGAAGAAACCAATTAGATATCCCTAGGCATGTGGTCAGTATTTATGTGTAACAGTCATTCTTTCAAATCCAACGCAAGTTTGTAGTTTACATCTTATTGTGTAAAAACTTCTATGTTCTTCTCACTGTTTAAGCATGTTTTAAGTGTCCATATCTTTGGATCATCAACATGTTCTAAGACTCATACATACAAGGAAAAATACTGTGTATTATAACTTAAAATCATTATTTATTATGTATTAAACATCAGAGTACGCCTACGTGAGCTATACTAACCAAACACTTGTATTTGAAATTCTGTTATTGGCATTTGTTACAGCCATGACTCTTTTTACTGTGATTCAGTTTATTGAACTTGACAAATAATGTATTTTGTTGAAATTGTGTGGCAACTGTGCATTGAGCAAATCTATTCCATCATTTTTCAACACTGTATGTTCACATTGTGTCTCAGTTTGGTAAATATCATAATATATCAAACTCTGTTTTATCATTGCATCTTTTACCATGATTTGTAATCAGTGACTGATGTTAATAGTTGTAATTGTTTTGGAACCCTGCAGTAGATGCCAATCAATGCAAACAGCTTAATATACAAATGTGTCTCTGTCTCTCAGCTCTGTTTCCTGCCACTCTCCCTCACCTTGGCTTTCAGATTCCCTGGACAACGGCAACATTTAAATTAAACAAATTAGTAATTTTACACTGGCCACAGAGTTTTCAGGTGAAAGGGAGAGTTTTGTGCCATTTCCTTTCAAAGAAAAGTTAGAAATAACCAAGTGTAAAGAGGCAATTATATTGAAAGCCAGGGTGGGCCAAAAGTTAGTCTTTTAAGCAAAGAGCTAAAATTTCAATGCAAAGCAAGGGTTCTTGGAGAAAATTGAAGCAGTTTTCCACTAGACACATGAATGGTAATGAAAGTGAAGTCAAGTTATTGCTAACATGAAGAATGCTTTAGTGATCTGGACAGAAAATCATAGCAACCACACTGTTTTGAGCTGAATCTAAGTCCAGAGGAAAGGTCCTAGCTCTCATCACCTCTTCAGAGCTGGGAGAGTTGAATAAAATCTCAAGGAAAAGTATGGAGTATAGGGTTGAGGAAAGGTGTCAAGGCAGACTATGACATATAGATACTACAAGTTCTGCAGAAGATCCAGCTTTCTGATGAAAAGTGTTTCAGGAGCCACAGCCTGACAGAGTCCCATGAAACAGCATCGATTAGACAATAATCCATCTAGGACTTCATATCTAATGAAGAGAGGTCAGAGTCAGATTGTAAAGCTCCAAAGAATAAAGTTGACATTCTCGTTTGAAGATAATACAACTGGTTTCTTCCAACAGGAGTGAATCAGCATTTGTGGCCAATTCCAAAGCCTCTAGTGATTTTATAAGAATTCTACTAAGTCTAGAATGACACTGGTTTCTCAAAACTAATTCCATGGTTTAATGAGTATTTTAAGTTTATTACTGAGACTTAGCACCTAGAAAAAAACTCTCCTTGAGTATACATTTTACCCTCCCACCTCGCTCACAAATAAGAAAATAGTTACTGCTGATTTAGTATGTATTTGATTGCCCAAGCATTCTTATTTAAATGTGCAATTAAATCAATGGTGTTTTAATGCCTCCTAACAAGGATCTATAGTCTGAAGCTCCTGTGTGACAAAGCTATTTCAACCATCAGCTGTATCATTTAAGAAATGCCTTTATAAGGCCATAGCTTCTCTATATATGTTTCATGTGATAGATCTGAGAGAGTAAACTGATGCTGTTTTAGAGAGAATTCACTTCAGAAGATGTTACTGGGAATATGAGTGGTTTATGAGTTGGATCAAATTATCAATATTAACTAGGGTTTTGAAGAAGCTGATTATAATTCTTACAGACACCTTAGAGGAGTCTGATGCTTTAATGGGGTAATTAAAGATGTCGAGATGGGGGGGGGAACCACTAGAATTAGGTACAGAGCCTGAAGATGCATTTGTCCTGCTTCAATCTCATGAAGATATTTCAACAGACAGGACTTGTTTCTTGTGGATAAAGTGGTTGCTGGTGATAAAATCTACTTTCAGTTTTACAACATCTTGTAGCTTAAATTACAATCCAGGGTTTCAACTCAGCTGAAAACAGTGAGAATATTGGCAAAATTTGAGGCAAATTTTTGGAAAGGGTTCTGTTGTGGACAGAATGTTATTAAATAGCATGGCAAGACATGGAGAAGTATTTCATGAAAAAAATCCTTAACGTAGTATACATCACTCGGGTCATGTATGAAATTGTCACAGTCAACCCTGGTCCAATGACTGCCATCCTGGGAAGTCAGGAACCGTCAACTCTAGTACTGCCACCATTCTTGAGCAGTAAGTACAACCTGGGAGAAACAGGAAAATTTACTGGTCTTTGCTCTACCACAGAAGAAAACAGGCAGGCCACTGCCACCAGAATTTGAGAGAAACACATACAAGAGGTCATATATATCTAGACCAAAACCTTCTGTTTAAGCCAGTCCTTGAACAAGAAAATATGAACTACAGTTGAAAAGGTTACTCACCCTCTTGGTGTGTCCACACTTACATATGGAAGCATGTGAGTCTCTAGGTGTGTGAGTGTGCACATGGAGGAAGGAAATCAAACCTGGATGTCATTCATCATGAGCCACCATTCTTGGTTGTTTTGTTTTGCTTTTAATTCTTTGGTTTGTCTTGTCTAGCTTTGTTTAGTAGATAGACAATATTTCTAACTGAAACATAAAGTTTGCCCATTAGGCTAGGCTTGGTGGCCAGTGAGCCTTGGGAATGTGTCTGTCCAAACCCTGGGATTATAAACACGCATATCTGTCTGGCATTTTTACATGGTCCTCATGGTTATGTGAGAGAGCTATTTTCTCAGCATTCATTCCTTGAAATTTGAAGGAGTAATAAAGACTTCCACAGACAAATCAGACTGAAACAATAAGTTCCCAGCACTCTTTACTTAAAATCAGTGTTGAAAGGGGTCCATTGGAAAGATGGAAAATGGAGCTGGAGAGATAGCTCAGCAGTTAAGACCACTGGCTGCTCTTCCATAGGACCCAAGTTCAATACCCAGCACCCACATGGCAAGCTCACATCTGTCTGTAGCTCCAGTTCCAGTGGATCTGACACGTTTACAGAACAATACAAGCAGGCATAACACCAACGTGCATAAAACTAGATTTTAAAAAAGTAAATATGGACAATAAAATGTCAAAAATGATGAACTACAAAAGGAGAAGCATATGACCAAGGAATGTAGATCACATTTAGGGTATTCACTTGTATATGTTAAGCCTGAAGTTCAATTCTTGGCCCAACTAAAAAAGAAAAATTGTATGTATTCTCCCACAAATTAAATATAAACAAGAAATAAATGTTATTTATTTTAGCCAATTATATGTATATACATATGTATGTATATATATATGTGTGTGTATATATATCACCATGCATATCATAATTATTTATAATATTTGTTGATTTAAGGACTGCTAACCAGAATGTCACCATGCATATTATAATCATTTATAATATTTATTGATTTAAGGACTGCTAATCAGAGTACATAAAGTTTTAAAAGTTATTTGATATTATAAAAAGTAAAGAAAATATAATTGCTTTAAATGTACTATTAAATGACACAACAACGATGAAAGTAAGTTACATGGCAAGTATTAAATGATAACACATATGTTGAGGGGGCTTTTCACAATAGAACACTGATACATTCTAGAGAAACTAATAAGTATTTTGGTTATATTCCCACTGAATATTCTTTTAAAGAATAGAGTTTGTTAAAAAAAATCCTTTAATTTTTTAGAAATCTTTTCATAAAAAAAAAAAAAAAAAAAAAATCACTTTCTGAAGGAAACTGGTGATCCTGCAATGGCTTTCTGAACCAATGATTCAGAGCTACAGTGTGTCCATGATCTAACTTCTCCCACCACCAGCAGTATCAAACTACCAATGTGATTATGGAGTTAAGAACGGATTGTTGGGAAAAAACTGGATTTACACTTGCGAGGTTCCAATTGCTAGGAAATAATAATTCTTTTAAAGCTGAGACTCCAATTTTGTTTTAAGATTTCTGAGCACCTTCGTTGTAAGGTTATATTCATATCCTGTCTTTAGCTTAATTATTGATGATATCAACGTTAACAACCACTACAGTCCGTCAATCTTATTAGCCAACATGTATTAAAAATTCAGCACTTTAGGGAAGGCTTCTTAGGAATGAGTGTTAGAGTTAAGAACTGATTTTTGTGGAGTTATTTGGTGTCATATTTTTATAATGATCATTTCAGATAACTCTAGGGAGCAACAATTTTCTTTATGTTTGCTAACCCAGGAGACATGTACATAAGTATTCACAAACAGACAATACATATATTCCTTCAAGTGAACTCAAAACTTGGGGGAAAAAAAGCTTTGTATATTTCGCTTCTGTTACATACCTAAGTTGTTCTGTTTGCTGGGTCCATAAAGTATTATTGTAGAGCCTTGCCCCTGCATCTCAGGATGTCATAGCTGGGGTTTCTATTGCTATGGTAAAACAGCATGACCCAGAGCAATTTGGGGAGGAAAGGATTTGTTTCAGATTACAGCTCTCAAGTTATACTCCATCACTGAGAGAATTCAGGGCAGCAACTGAATGCAAGGCCTGGAAGTTACAGCCTAAAACAGAGGCCATAAAATTGTATGCGTAACAAATCAGGCTGACCAAGCCATGGGAAGCTTACTAGCTGGCTTCCCAAGGCTAAAAATAACCTGCCCAAGAGAGGCACCGCCCACAGTTGGTTGCCCACTCCCCGGGTTGGGCCCTCCCACTTCTATCATTAAACAAGAAAATACCTCCCACAGACTTGTCCATGGGACAATCTTTTGGAAGCAGCTTCTCAATAAGATTCCCTCGTCCCAGATGTGTCTAGGTTAGTGTCAAGTTGACAAAAGCCAGCTAGCACATAGTCGTATATCTTATGACTGGTATTGCTTCTTTTCATTTTCAAACAGTTATGCATTGCAATACTCATTCTGTATGCACGATTATAGCCTTTCTCTTTTTTATACTAAGTCCCCCTCGTTATTCTGACAGGAGGCAACATTTGCCACCTACTGTTGTGTATTTTTTTTCTTTCTCTTTTTTCTGGGGGAAACAGATTGCCTTCTAGAACCGAACGATATAAACCTCAAATAAGAAGGAATTTAAAACTATAGAGACCTACAAAAAGCAAACAGTTAGGTAAGGCACAGGAGGACACGGAAAGAGGGGAATCTAAAGCTATTTCTGAAATAAGTTTAACAGACTTTATTGTAAAAGTTAGGCATTTTTCTCACATTTTTCCTAGTAAAAGTAAAAGGGGGCCAAGAGCTAACTGTAGGTATTGAAAATGCATAAAATTTCAAAAGAAGAGGCAGAGGAAGGAGGAGGAGAAGGGGAGGAGGATGAGAAACCGAAAGAGGTGGGGAGTCCAAGAATTACAATGTAGTTTTACCTACAGACATTGAAATTTTTCTTTTGAATAACTGCAGGGATGACTAAAAATAATTTAGGTGCATCAATAACAAATGTAAAATAGATCCCATATTTAGCCTCACATTGCTCAAAGGCTGTACATAAGAGGACCAAAAAAAAAAAAAAAAATCAATAGAGCCATTAACCATCTCATCCACCCAGTGTGATAAATGACAGCTTACCTTCAATAGGATCAAACTTTTCCCATTCAAAAGAAGGCACTTTCTTATTCAAGGACCACTTGATTGAATGGTGCAGCAGATCTCCCTAACACCCAATTTCCTAAAGTCGTTTGAAGGATGGGATTATTTAGCTTATATTCTAAGCAACTAATTGGAGTCTGAAACGACAGCTGTGTAAGGAATATAGTTGCCCAGGGACCTAGTTCCCTGAATATTGGGGATCTTATCTTCAGCCTCTTTAATCTCTCAAAAAAGGATTCATTGACTGCAAAGAACCCCCATCCCATCCCACACAATCAGTTTATATATCTTCTTCAGGAAAAACAAAACAACAAAACAAAAATAAAAATAAAACAACAACAGGAAAAGAAAAAACAACAATAACAGCCTGTTTCACAGACTGCCCATCTTGGGTTTTGGTACACAGAAATACTTTCTGAACTTTGTGATTTCTAAAGCAGACATTACTGGATGTCTAAAACAGAGTAAAACAAAAAAATCAGCCTTTTACGTCATCGAAGAACCAACTTTTATCTGTCTACTGCATACATTTTGAGTGACTACATGACAGATGGTAGAGGTGCCAAAAGAATGGATAAATTAGAATATAAGCTCGATTTTTCAGCACTGTCTTTCCTTGCAATTTGAAAATTAGATGTATACATTTTATTGTGCATCTATCCAGTTTGATACTCTATGCTGTTTCATAGATATATGAATACTGATTTACTTTTATAAAGAAAACCAATTCCTATGCTTTTCCCTGTTCTAGAAATAACTGTTACACTGCCCATTTTTGTTGTTCTTTGTTTGTTTTGACATACATGTTTTCATCACTTCTTTATGCTCAGTTCTATATTCTGCTAAAATTCAGAAAGAAAAAAAAAGACACTTCAGATTTTCAGCCTTAGGTAATCAGAACTCATTACAAATTAGAAATCTTTCTCCGTTTTTTCGAATGTATAAGACTGTCATTTTCATCTCTCCCCAACGGCATTTACTTATCTCATTTCTCTTTATATTGTTTGTTTTAATTGTTTATGAAGTAATGTTTACTTAGTTCTTCCAACTAAGATCAGCCTGAAAATCATGAGTGAAATTTAATGTTAAAAGAAAGATTTTATTTCTGTATACTCCAGGTCGGTCTAGAGTTGGGGGGTAAGCAAATACGCATATTAATATATTAATTCATATATATATGTATGTATATATATATATATGTTTTGTTTTGATATCTGATGTTCTACGCTCAGTTCTACAAGAATAACAATAAACATTTTGCAGTGATTGTGTTTACAAAAATGACAAGAATACCATATAGCTCATTATTCCATACTTTCTTTCAAGTTTCTCATGGTTTCTTCATCTTCCTCTTTGTTTATTTGGTACAAACCCTCAGACCTGCACATCTCTTCACAGGACAATCCAGAAAAGTGATTGATGCTGTGTGAGCCACAGAAGAATTTGGGGGATAGTTTCAAACTCTGCTGATGTTATTGCATTAAAACACTTAAGGATGCTTTTAAATAAAGACTTCTGTTTGTTTTAAAATGAATATTTTCAAACCCTTTGTGGATCTGAGCTAGGTTCTCTGCATAATTTATGGCTTTATAGCTTGATGTTTTCTTTGCAACTCCCAACAGTAGAAGTAGGGGTGTCTGTGAGACTCTTGTTCCTGCACTTGGTACTATTTTCCTACCACTGGATTGCCTTACAAAGCCTTAATGTGAGTGTCTGAACCTAGTCTTATTGCATTTATTAGGCCATGTTCAGTGGATACCCTGGGACACTGCTATTTTATTTGCAGGAGAAGTGGATATGGGAGAGAGGGGGAGGTGGGGAGGGACTGAGAAGGAATGAGAAACTGAGATCTAGATGTAACGCATGAGAGAAGAATAAAAGAATAAATGGATGATAGATTGGTAGATCAATAAATAGATACTGTTTCATAAATATAAGTAGTATGTGAAAACTAAGCAATTCTGTTAAATAAAAATTTTCTTCTGTATTTATTCTGAACATCAATTCTTCATTTGGATTATTATCAACAGTTTTATGGATTGAACACACACTGCACCAACTTTTACTTATCATCAATTTAATGATCTGTAATCTTATTGTCTATAATACCCATATCTGTCATCATCTATTTCACTCAAAGAACACTATGAAGTTGATCATTTTTATCTCATTCTACTGTTTTTCATTTTATCTTCCTTCAAGGGAAATAATACTAGTGAGACCTGAACTTTCCCTCCCAAAAAAGTCAGAATTTATCAAATAAAATGTGGTTGAAATCCAGAACAATCTATTTCCTTACCCTCATCAATATACTTTCAGTCTCATTCATAGAATTTAATTAAGTCTTTGGGCATTCTTTTCTTACATTATCTATTATGGTTATGGTCTTTTATTCCATTTATTTGCTTGCATAAAATTTGTTATAAAGTTTTGTAAACATTCTTTTAAGTATGTCAAACATATTTCTTCAAAGACAGACTTTTATATAATAGTAATTTTATTATTCTTATAATTTTATGTTGAGAAAAGTACTATAACTAGGTTTTAGTTGGAAGGTTATTTGTTATGTGTATTTCTGGAATCAAAAGTATTTCTAACTCCCACTGAATGCCTAAAACCAAATTTGAGACATTAAGTGATTTAAACCCCTGTTCTAAAACTACCTACCTATTGCTTTTTTATGTGCTCTTATAGTGCAAATCATACTACTGTCCCTGTCAAAATAAATTTATCAAATTATTTTAGTAACTGATTTTTTTCAGTACTAAAATCTGATAATATATGTTCATGAAGCAAAACCAAACCAACTTGAATTTCTATAAAACTGAAACAATTCATTTTTAGGTACTTGAAAATGTCATCTACAAAAACAAAATAAATTTTTCTGGAGAAAAATGATTCTATTATGTGTATTTTTCTTCAGTCTTCTCTATATTTAAGCACCAATAAAGATTGAAATACATCATGGATATGGTATATCTCTACCATGGATTTTTTTTTAATCTAAGAAGATAAATTATAGTTCAAAATAAGAACAGAACAGATACCTGTCTCATGTTTTTGGTTTGTTGTTGTTGTTGTTGTTGTTGTTGTTGTTGTTGTTGTTGTTGTTTGGTTGTTTGGTTGGTTGTTTTTTATTTTTAAATTGGCTTTTAGTTTTGGCTTTTAGTGGCTTCCTATTCAAGTAGAAAAGGTAAGAAAGCTTATTTGAGCTTCTCTTTGCATTTAATTTACAGTACATAGCTTTCCCTTCTTTTGTTATGAGAAGACTAGGATGATGATATTCTATGCATAAAAGCCTATCAAATGATTTCTGTGTATGTAGAGGAGCTACATTGTAGTGATATTACTTGCCTTATTTATTTTGGATTAAGCTATCAAAGTCAGCTTTCTATTCTGTATACACATGTGGAGAGAGAAGAGAACTGGAGAGAGGAGAGGCAGAGAGGAAGGCAAGGGGATACTTGAGAAGAGATAGAGGAAGACAAGTGAGTAGGAGCGAAAGAAGGAGAATGAGGCAAAGAAAAAACCCAAGTTATTAGAATATTAATTTTACCGTTTTCTTTTACCATGCCAGAGGTAGCTCTTCCAATCAATATATGAATGTCTTTCGAAACCTGATTGGTCAATTATGAAAAAGTCAAAAATTGGCATGCTGTCAAAAAATTAGTCAACTAACCAAAATAAAATTAATCAACTACCATATGCCCTAGTAATTTCACTTTGGGACATTTATCCCAGAGAGAATAAACCCTGCACACAGATGTTTGTAGAATCTTTAGTCATAATAGGTAAAACTGGAAACAACCCAGATACACCTCAACCAGTCAAAAAGCTGCAGTAAATCCAAACCTCAGAAACCTAGACAGCAGCAGAAACAAGCCTGAATTCTTGAAACATGCAGAAACCCGAAAGAGTCTTTGTGGAGTTTCATTGAGTAAAGACAGAACTCTCAAAAAGTCTCAAAGCAGCATGTCGTTGAGGGAAACATCTCAGAGTGACACAGTAATATAAAGGGGATGCAAGGAATTTGCAGAACACAAGAAATGGATGAGTAGGAAGAAATTGAGTGTGTCTATAAACATCGAACTAGCAGATGAAGGTTCTTTGCCAAGCTCTTAACAACAGTGATATTGTATCTATTAAAATGCTTGTAGTTTTGTCAAGGTGTTACCACTCAGAGACATTAGTCAGAAAGAACAATAGGCTTTCTTGGATTCCTTAGTGAGCCTACGAGCATCTCAAATGTATATATCAATAATTACTGAACAAGTGAGAGCTTCCAAGTTTCCACACCCTGTAGACATGCAAGCAAGCTTTAATGGCTTGCAGTAACATCAGAAGGTACCATGTTATGATCTAAAAGCCTTCTGGGGGAAATATATTTTTGTGGCATAAAGAGCAGAATTCTTAATGGCATTATAAATTGCATATGTAATTAATAAGAAAATTGACAATGACATACTTTCTTCTCTTACAATTAAATACAATGTATTATCTTGTTTTACATTTATAATGATCAGTGAAGTGCCCACATGGTAATGACTTTGGCACATTTTCTACTCTTTGTGTTTTCTCCTACACAATTTTATTTTATAGCTACTTGTCATTGCCAGAATTATGTACAATTATGCATTATTTTTAAACTAACAGCCATAGAATCAAAGACAAACTTACAATTTATAGCTAGTCAATGAAAGGTTTATACTTTTGGGCAATTTTAGTTGCCAGGCTGTCAGGTTTTTGTTTGTTTGTTTGGTTTGGTTTTTTTGTTGTTTTTTTGGTTTTTTGTTTTGTTTTGTTTTTTTGTTTTTGGTTTTGGTTTTTCAAGACAGGGTTTCTCTGTGTAGCCCTGGCTGTCCTGGAATTCACTACTCTGTAGACCAGGCTGGCCTCAAACTCAGAAATCCGCCTGCCTCTGCCTCTGCCTCCTCTGCCTCTGCCTCCTCTGCCTCTGCCTCCTCTGCCTCTGCCTCCTCTGCCTCTGCCTCCTCTGCCTCTGCCTCCTCTGCCTCTGCCTCCTCTGCCTCTGCCTCCTCTGCCTCTGCCTCCTCTGCCTCTGCCTCCTCTGCCTCTGCCTCCTCTGCCTCTGCCTCCTCTGCCTCTGCCTCCTCTGCCTCTGCCTCCTCTGCCTCTGCCTCCTCTGCCTCTGCCTCCTCTGCCTCTGCCTCCTCTGCCTCTGCCTCCTCTGCCTCTGCCTCCTCTGCCTCTGCCTCCTCTGCCTCTGCCTCCTCTGCCTCTGCCTCCTCTGCCTCTGCCTCCTCTGCCTCTGCCTCCTCTGCCTCTGCCTCCTCTGCCTCTGCCTCCTCTGCCTCTGCCTCCTCTGCCTCTGCCTCCTCTGCCTCTGCCTCCTCTGCCTCTGCCTCCTCTGCCCCTGCCCCTGCCCCTGCCCCTGCCCCTGCCCCTGCCCCTGCCCCTGCCCCTGCCCCTGCCCCTGCCCCTGCCCCTGCCTCCCAAGTGCTGGGATTAAAGGCGTGAGCCACCACTGCCCAGCTATGTCAGGTACTTTTTAGAATCATATTTACATATTCAAATATACACTCCATAGGAATGTTTTTAGCATTAACACAAAGCTTGTTCCTGTCCCAGAAAAAAAAAAAAATACATAAGAACAAAGACATGCATTCTTAGCTGCTTAACCTATTTACATTAGCTTACTACTAATGGAATTCTGAACATCAATTCCTAAATGAAATCTGTCAGTCTTAGGAGATTTCTGATGGCAGTATTGTAATTCCAATTTTTTGTGGTTTTTGTGGAAATAAAGAGATATTTTCTAAGACATATGTTGCATATTACAGATTTTATTTGGTTATATTACTCCATCTACAATAGTTAATAGTATGTATTTATGGATTCTATATTCTCCTAAAATATTCACAGTTATCATAATTCTGGATATATATGTATATATATATACATATATATGTATATATATACACATATATATACATATATATACATATATATATGGAATATATCAGCATCTATATTCCATATCTATAAACAGTTCTTCTCAATATTCTACATGTTAACAGGTCACAAAAACCCAATGGAAACAGTATAAGTTACTATATTAAGCTTCTCACCCATTTCTCGTGCATGTACTGACTAACAGCATTCACTCTGATGCTGAATATTTGCAAATAAAATTGACTGTTTATTTACACTTTCAGCATTCTGAACATACTTTGAGTAAAACCTTAAACAATCTGGAAAAGTCTTTTGCAGAGCCCCTAACTTTACAAATGAACACGTTTCCTAATGCTCTGATAAGTATATACTATGAAGGAGAGAAGAAAGAAATATTGCAAGCAGTGTTTTCATATCTCTGTGTGTGATTTAGTGCTTGAAATGCATTCCTGTGTTCGGAATGGTAACTTACACCAAAAAATCCCAGCACTTGGGAGCCTGTAGCTAGAAGATTAATGAGAACTCAAGCGCAGCCTCAGCACTGAGTTAAGGCAATCCTAAGCTACAGTATAAGACTAGATCTCAAAAGACTACTTAAAGAAAAGAAAAAGTAAGAAAATAAATACATTCTTGTTCATGGGGCCCGAACTTGTCACATTTTTTTCCCGAGTTTCATGGACAATCAACCCAACTACAGATCCATTTCTCAGTTGACTCCTGGAAAGAAAATATTCTGAGAACTGACGCCTATTTGCCACCAGTAAAATGAAGTGAGTGGTGCGCTAGACAGAAGCAATGAATGCTGCCCAGAAAAGATTTGTCCGTACTAAATTACTCCCACTACACGTGAATGTAAATAATAATAATATAGATGACCTGAGGATTTTGAGGTGTTTGATTTGGGGGAGTCATCCTTCAAGACCCCTGTTGTTAGTGCATGCATGTACCCCAAATTACATAAAAATATCTTTGATAACAGTCTTTGGCTTTACACATTTCCATTGATGTACAATTATAATGACTCTTATGAAGAATATCCCAAAGTGAGATATATCTAACTGTAAAAGATGCCTGACCTGTTAAAGCCTGTGGTGATGACATTTTCCTCTAAAATACAAATTAAAGACAAATCCAGAGTGGAAAGGCAAAATAAATAAATAAAATAAAAATAAAGCAGAGAGAAAAAACCAAAAAACTTGTTACAGCCAGCCTAGAATTGAATAATCTCTGTATAACTACATGTTTGTAGCATATTTACATAACATTTTATAGACTAGCAAGTAAAAGGACATTGTTTAAATTTCAATTTGATGTCATGAAGTAGAAACATCCAATGGTTGTGAGTTACCTAGACTAAAACATCAGCGTCAGACTCAGGTGCAAATTGGTTAGATCATCTGTGAGTCTGCTCCTTTAAAACCATAACCATCACCGCACAAATTTTCCTCCTGAGAAGCATGCAAGGGGTGCAAAGAAAATAACAAATGGGCCTTTAGAAAAGAGAATAACCCCCACTGTCACTGTGGACTCACACTGAGGGGAAATCAATGCAGCCGAATGAATGGGGAGGAAGCCTCGGTCTCTCTCTGGTACTCTATCTGACACAGCTAATCCCGGTGACCTTTGGAGAAGCTGGAGGCATAAAATGACCCCAATTTTCAAAAGCACAATTAGAATGAAGAGGGCAAAGCCGTGACTGTGGTTAGAAAAGACAGACAATGAAGAGACTGTGGAGAAAATTTGTTCCCTGAGCAGTTAGGTGAATGCAGCCTTGAAATGGTCTTAATAGTCTCAGAGGGACGGCTGTCATGGCTCACCCAACTCTTGAGGCAGGTCAGGTGAAAATAGGTTCCTTCACTTGCTTTAGATTTGGCCCACCTCATATCCAAGCACCAGCTTGACAGATATAGGAGAAGGAAGCAGGGTCTGAAGCCTCAGCTCTGACTCGGGGAACTGTTCTCTTTTACCAGTGAAGAAATCTGTAGAGTGGAGGCAGTGTCGTGCACTGTCCAATCCACTCACTCCCCATTTCCCATCCCTGCCTTAGGAAAGAAATTTCAGTAAATTCTACCTCTGAGCAAAAACCAACCAGACAATTAGGTGAACTTAGTTCCCCAAGCCAAAAGGATGGTGCGGGGTCTTGCTGGGTGTTGAAGCGGGCTATCCCGTGCAAAATGCTCGAAGAAGAAGCCACGCTGAGCACACCGAAAATATGGCTAAGAGAATATGAAATTTTCAAACCCTATATTCTGTTGAATTTTAAAATATCTCTTCTATAGGCTCCAAATTGTCATGTTAACACCGAAGCAGAGTGTACATTTTCTCATTAAAAGAGATTAACATAATTTTTTAGATGTTCGTTTCTGTTTACTAGTGAGAGAAAGAAAGAGAGGGTATAGATTTGCATGGGTTGGGAGGTGGGGAGCTAGAGGGGTATAAGTATCTGGGGGGACACAGAGGACAAGAAACTGTAATCAGAATATATTGTATATAAAATTATCTATTTCTAATAAAAAAAAAGACAGGAATCATTTTTAAAGTAAAAAGAAGAAACTAACATTTAAAATATATATTTTATCCATTAAAGACTCTGAGGGTTTTTTTTAGGGTGTTTGTGCTTCTTTGTCAATGGGTGGGTATGTGTTCAGAGACTATGGTGCCCAAAAAGGAATCAGACCTGGGGCTGAGTTACAGGCTGCTGTGAGCCTCCCCATGTGAGTGTTAGGAAGAGTAGTCTCTACTCCAGCCCTAAAATGATTTTAAAAGGAACCTTTAATTTGAAATACTTATATTCTTAAATAAACTAACCTACTCATTTCCAACTAGGTGTTCGGGACTGTAATAAAAGCTTATTTTATTTTTATTTTTAATTTTATTTTATTATTTTATTTTTACAGACTTCACTTATTTTATCCCTTTCTAATATACCTGTGAAACAGGTATGACTCTACATCTCATAGATGGTGGGAACAAAGCCAATGAATGAACAAATAAATGTTAAAGTACTTAAAGACATAAGAAGGGTAGTAGCTCCAAAATACATTATTATGTAGAAAAACCTAAATTAAATAACAATTAACTACTTAGTTTTAAAAATTCCAAAACACTAAGTATATAATACAATATTTGACTAATGCTATTAGTGCATTGATTGCAAGGCTTACTAATATATTTTGGAAAATGATTAATTGGTGTGTTCTATAATAAAATATAATCCAAAGCCAATGGACAGGACATTGGGGTTGTTGATCAGAGTCTCGGATATATTCATCTTTTCTCAGGATATAAAAACTGAAGGATCCTAATTGCTGCTGACTCTCCAGCATAATTTATTTTGATGTAGACAGAGCATTTTGCTAATTCAGATATTACTATTGTGTCACTCTTGCCACTTAAGCGTATTTGAGCGTGCGTTGAGGGCAGCTGGGACACCACCTGTTAACTGAGTTCACGCACTGTTTAATTACCCCATGTTGAAGTCACCTTATGCTTTGACTGGAAAGGAATGGAAGGGCAGCAGATGCTGAGCTCAATAAAGAAAAGCCTTTGAGCACCAGGGCAAAGTGGGTGGAGAGAATAACAAAAAAAAAGCCAACAGACGGAGTCGGCCAGAGATACTAAGTAAAATGAACCGGAAATTAACCTTCACATATAAAGTTCAAGACAGCCAATCTCAGAAGATTAAATTCCACCCCAGTAAGGTATCTGTCACACCCCACGTTACTGAGGATTTGACCTGAGGATCGTGCATAAATACAGGATTCAACTGGACAATCGGCCCAGTGTCTAATTTTACGAAGTTAGCAGTCATCCCTCAAAGTTTCCCTGAAAAGCCCTGTGACATTCTTACACCAAACATTCAGACATCAAAGAAAAAGAACATGTTGTCATGTCGAAGAATAATTTCCCCCAATTACTTTAAGAACTCGACTCTCTGTTTCTGTAAGAAACGATCTGGAAACAGATGGTTATAAATTATAAGCGTTTCTCCCTCAATAGAACAATTTCCACACTGAAAGCACTCTGTCCTGTTTGGTTAAGTGGCATTTTAACGACTTAAAGCTTCTTCCTTGGCTTCTTTTTGGTACTCTTGTCACAGCCGTATCCTTTAATGTGTTTACTCACCTAACATTTCACTGCAATGCTTTCTGCTACCAGAATTGTTACACTTCCATCTCTCATTCTCGTTGTACCTAAATATGTGTTAGACGTCTACTATTTAATGTTACGTTAGTGATGGAACTTGATATGCCTCTAAATCATGTAAACAAAGTGATACTCTAGAATTTAGTGCACCTGGAACTTAACATCAACCAACCAAGTACTAATGATTCAAAGTTGGTATCATTTCACTTCCGTTTCAAGAGAAGCCTTGAAAAATAAATGCACTCATTCAAATTAGAGTATATCTGTATTTAATTTATACATTGAAACTGGAGACTACCTAAATCAAAAGGAGTTTTCAAAAATACAAAATAAAAACACAGTTTAGTTAGTCACCTAACCTGAAGATATTTAAAATCCCTTCATGGTTTATTGATGTAACAGCTTCTTTCAATTTTGAGTGTATTGCTATTCATTACATTTTCATTGATAATATATTGTGTCAGTCATATTCCCAAGTTACAGGCTACCAGGAAATAAAAGTAAAATATTCACTGAAAGTAATCAAAAACCATTTCTTAGAATAAATATCTAAGAAATATATATATTAGAAATGTATAGATTTAAGATATATATAAATCATATAGATATAATTATATGTAATTAAATATATAAATTACTTAACATTATTATTAGATTTATATTAATTATATTTAAATCAAATATATATATAATTTGAGTGAGAATGATTATGCTCTTCCAGAAACAGTAACATACTATATGCAATTAAAAATTAGATTTACAGTGATTACAGTACTGTAGATGGATAAATAAAAATGTCTCAAAATACACATCCATTCCTTAAGAAAAGTTACCTCTATCTTGAACTCCTGACTACAGCAAAAGTGTCCCCCAATGCTTCCTGCAATCATGCAATAATATTCTATCAATATCCACTTGTCCTTATGCCTAATGGTAGAGCTAGGCCTGGTAAATGGCGCACAAACTTGTCTTAACAGCCCTTAAACTAATGTCAAAAGTATGTCTGTCATTAAGGAATATTTTTCTAAAGTAACTGTTGGAAAGAATTTGGTTATATTTTAATTTTGCTTAATAGTTTAACTCCCAAACCAACATATCTAGAAATATTGTATGAACGTTGTATTTTAATTAACGGTTGTGTATATTTCTTGCTTAAAATCAACTGACTACCTTATTAAATATTTTATTGTGTCAATAAAGTTGGGGAAGAAAGTCTGGTGGTATGTTCAAAGATGCTGGAAAAAAGATTTCCTGACCTAATGGTTTACTGTTTGGAGAAAAGCAACTGATGTCCCAATTTTTTATGCAGTATTGAAATTCCATCTAGTTCTAACAGATGAGTAAAAAAACTGGGAGACAAAGCTCCAAAAGCAGTATCTTAGAGTCTGAAGTCATTTCAAATCAACCTACAGTTTGCCAGTTGCAAAACACCAGGAACCAGACCCTCTGGGCTCTTTAGCATCTGCCTCTCAAATATAAGAACACAGTGGTAATCAGCACTTTCATGTTCTTGACAGACTATGAAAGTACATGGAGCTATAAACGAACACTTCTATGTTAAACAAACTTTAAATTATGTGAATAAATTTTGTGGTGACTGTTGGTCCCTGGGTTTTGTTTTTTCATTTTACATTGTGGTTTATTTTACTAAACCAAGGTTCTGCTAATTATTGTCCACAATAACTCTTATAACCATAGTTCTTCTAAATTTAAAGTAGATTTAAGGAATTCCTTGATTTTCTGGTTATCGTAAACATAAAGAAGATTGTATAGGTTGATGGTAACCATGTTGCTGCTGCTTTGAAAAAAAATAGTTTACAAAAATGTAGTGGGTGGATAGGGAAATAATGCATTGGGAAAGCACACAGGCTGTGCAAACATAAGAACCTAGGGATAAGGTATAAAACCCCAGGCATTGCTGTGTGTGACAGTAACCCCAGCACTGGGGGTAGAGATAGGAGGATTCCTGGAGTTCATTTCCCAGCAAGACTTTCTTTTTTTTTTATTGGATATTTTATTTATTTACATTTCAGATGTTATCCTCTTTCCCCATCTCCCCCCACAAACCCCTTATCCCATCCCTCCTCCTCCTTTTTGCTTTTATACCATCTTAATTTCATGCAAGTATTAAGGTCAGTTCTAGGTTGAGGAACTAGCAATACAATAGATGCAAATAGTCCCCTTGGCACCAGCTGCATAGGTAGTTGAAGATGGCCAGCAAGACTTTCTATTTGGCAAATTTTAGTGAGACTCTGCCTGAAGGGGACAAGGAGAAGACTAACAGAGTGTAATTCCCACATCCTCTTCTGCCCTTCACATGTAGGTATTATCGCCTGCACACAGACATGCACACATACATATATACAACACAAAAGAAGAGACAGAAAAAACGTGTATGAGCACAATTTTTAGTGACTTGTATCATGTCTGATGTTCTAAAAAGGGTTCTGCATTTTGGTTGCAATGTGCCTTTAAAAAGTTATTTCATTCTCTGAATTTTTGAAGTGGGTACTAACTAAATAAAAGCAACTTCTAATGATCATTTTCCCACTAAATCTCTGTAACAGTTCTCATATATCTCCCTTAATCCCACTGCAAATGAACAGAGTAAATAATAATGTATTCTAAATAATCATTTTAGCATACTCATAAATGACACAAGCAGAAGTCAAAATTTGATTTCAATTTGATCCTGTAGGGTTCTGATATAGATTAAATCTTTACAATTTTCTACTTAATCTTGTAATTCATTGCCTAGGTTTCTAACTAAATGTTCTCAGTACTTCATTTAAAGGACCCATTCCCTGCATTCCTCTTGATTAGTAGGAAAGAATCGATGAGAATTGATCCAATTTGTAGAACACAATTCTCATATTGATAGTAGTTTGTATTCATTTGCTTTTCCCTAATCTTTTATTAATGGTCATCTTCAAAATGTCAATTAATGCCAAAAAAAAAAAAAAGAGTTTAACACTGAACAGTAGACCAAAGGGGAGACTCATTTTTAATATAAATCCTGTGAGGTGAACCAGACTGAACAGACCAGGGTCACAGAAACATGCTAAGAGCAAAAATTTTAATGTATAATGAATTGCAAAGTAACTAAAATTGTTTATATAAACCAATGATACTCCAAATTAATTTGCTTGAATGGTTATTGTTTGGGTATTTTGTTGTTGTTGTTGTTTATTGAGACAGATTCTCACTATGCAGCCCTGGCTGTCCTGAAACTTTCTGTGTAGACCAGGCTTGACTCAAACTCATAGAGATCTTCCATTCTCTGCATCCCAGGAAAGCATATGACCTACTAAGGTTACCTTTGAAGCTCCAAACTTGAATATCGTAGTTTTTTTTTTCCTCTTGGGCATCTACATTTCCATACTGGAGCACTGTTTACCAAGGCTTGGTGAACAACTTAGAGAAATATGAATGGTGGGCCAGGACGACCCTATGAAAAGAGCCGTCTACACGTGGAAGGGGGAAGAGAAGGGTCAGTGCAGCACATCTTGGACTCGCTTAGATGACATGATCATCCTACCCCACTATCACTTCTGATGTTTCCATAGTAAATGAATTGCTAACATGTGTCATCTTCTTTCTCTGGCTCCTCACACAGTATTTTTCTCCGCCATTTCAAGTCAGAAACACCATGACGTCACCTCACCATTTAATTATTCTACCTGCATTGTCTAATAATAGGAGATGTTGTTCTCTGTACATTTGATGTCGGGTCTTAGGTTTGATTGCATACAAGTCAAACATGGCATGTCTAGAAGTGAAACTGTGATGAACTAGAAAACTGTCTTTTCATTCTGAGACACCTACTGTGGGAAGGCTGAGTTTGATTATTGAGCTACAGTGAAGACTATCTGATCCAGCTATTATCAACGTATATTTTTCTCCTTACAGTTAGCAAGTGATTTCTGAAGTGATACTTTGGTACTTGGAAATATTCAGTTCTGTGACTTCATTCCACCGAAAAAACTTAGGGCTATTTATTGCTCATTAAATGATATGAAGTTCTAGATAGGAAAGAATAATACATTCAGGAGCCTTATTCTGCAATGCAGTGAGTGTTATCAACAAGGGGTGTGCTGTTGACAATCATCGAGGCAGATTGGATCTGTTTTCAATATGAGCATATTAATTTGCCCTATCAAGCAATTCTAAAATGCAGAAGTATTTTAAATTTTGTAGCATGTGCTAAGTTACATATAAAAAAAATTTCCATATATCAAAATGTTGAATGAGTTGTCATTAAATACAAAGTTTACTAGAAAGGAATAATTTCTAGTGTTTATTCTGTTTATAGTTTTAGTATTATTAAATATGTGAAAGGCTGTTATATATAATCTTATATATTATTGGTTCAAGAATGCTATGCAGCCCCACATAGAAGATAAAGTCAAGCAAGTCGGGTTTTTTTTAAATAAATACTAAAGCTAGTATTTATTAAGTCTAGAGTTGTTTGTTCCCCAGATAACAGCATTTACTGAACTATAAAGTAATTAAAATATTGTTCACATTTTTGTAAAATAGGTAATACAAAATAGAAATACTAGGAAAAGGCTACATTGAAGGGACAGTGGATGAGAGAAAGTTTGACATTGCTTCTTGCAGACATGAGGTTGAGTTGGCAGTGGACTGTGATTAAGCTGTTGGTGGAGCATTAGATTAGATTAGATTAGATTAGATTAGATTAGAACCAAAACTGAGGTTTAGAGAACCCAAATAGCAGATTTGTTTTTAACAAACAAATGAAAGACAGGACTTCATAACAATGAAACTGGTTGCTTTGGAAGATAGTGATCACCAAATAGGAACTAACTTCCCTGGAGGAGTGTATCTCACCTGAGTTGGTCATAAAGATCTACTTGCCTTGTTGCTTTATATCTAATATAGGCTTATGAGAGAGAAAGGATACAAAATCATCTGAGTGCATTTATAGTACTTTCCCTTCAGTATGTGATACTAGTAGAGAAATGCTTTTTTTTTTTTTTTTTTTGGCATTTTCCAGTTGTTTCTTACTCAGAGCTAGTCATTTAATCAGAATTTGTCTTCATTAATTTATCTTTTACCTTCAATTCTGTGTGAAAATGAAAAATAAAGCACCCAACCTGGGGAGTTTACATTTTCATCTTAATAACATGCCCATGAAATCTAAGGCCCCCAGTATCAATCAATACATTCATAGAAGACACGTAGGCTTAAATTAACAAACAGTACCTACACTTCCTTGAACTCAGGCCTCTAGAACCCTAGACTCAGAATCTACAGGAGAGCCCTCCTACAAACATGTTAACACAAAATACCCTCTCACCTCTTTATCTTCTAGCCTGTGGCCCAGTCAGTAATCAATACTACTTAATAACAACAGGCTCACACACACACACACACACACACACCAAGTATCTGTCTTTTTGACCCAAAATTCAGCTTCCAGCTCACACAGAGTGAGTCAATGGGGTATTTCATATTATCATTAACTTTTGACAAGAAGGGGGAGAAGGAAGAAAAATCAGTGAAGTTAGTAAAAATGGCACCCTCCCTTTCCTTTCGGCTCAGCATGTCTTTAATTAAAGGCAGTACTAGATAGTCGGGATGGGCTTTGTAGATACGGTGAAACTGATGGATAATGCACAGTCTAATCTTTTCTAAGCTGAAAAGGAGGCTCCAGCATGGTGGGTGGGTAGGAACCAGGAGGAAAGTTTACAAAGCACCAATGATAAGAAGAGTTAGATGAAGGTTTTATTTTCCCCTTTAAGTAGATTTAGGAAGCTCATTTCAATGATAATGAAATCACTTTCCTTATTTCCAAGGATTTTAAGAAAATAATTTACATTTCCAGGAAGGCATCAGTAGTAAGTAACAAAAACATAGAAACCTATACCACAGTTTTCTGATGTTACCTAAGCAAGGCAACTTAATTCAGTCATAGATTTGGAAGAATGCTATCCTGTTTTAAACAAACTGATTAGAAATAGCGCAACCATCTTACAGCAACTATCCCCTCATAGTTAAGTGTAAGGGTTTGCCTTGAGTGTGCTTGTTACTAAAACTAATTGATCCATAAAAAAACTCAAGTGACTCTGTGCACATTGTGCTTTTTAAAAATAATATTTAAAAAGTGGGATTGCTCCTTTCCTTAAAAGCCTTTTAATACACATGAACAGTAGTTGTTGTTGTTGTTGTTTTCATTGTTGTTGTTCATTTCTCTGTGTCAGCCTCTATTTAAACCCCTTGAGCAAGGTTACTTACTCTGTGGTCCAGCAGTGTAGTACCTAATGCTGCCCCCAAATTACCCAATGACACCCACTTCTCAACCTATCTAATGGATGCATTTAGCATGTTAACAAGCTACAGGGCTAAAGAGCTGACAAGCACTGCCTGACCATTTCCAAAGTCACTTTTGAGACTAAACATGACAAAGCCATCCCTAGAGAGAGAAAAATAAATAAGGCAAAGTGAACATTCTCCCCCACCCCACCCCTGGTTTGTCTGCACAGATCCAAACCCTTCTCTTCTGCCATTAACCACAACAGTGTCATCCTTTGACACACGTGATAAGGAGCACAGAGAACAAGAAAATGAGTTGGGATAATAGTTAGCTCGTTGTGGACTTGTGATGGACTTCTTATGTCTTGTTGAAAATTCTGAAGTCATCCCTGAATAGCTCTGCCTGAGACAAAACGTGTTGCCCTAACTAAAAACAAGCAGAGACACAAAATTCAGGATGCCTGTGATGTTTCTAGAAGGACAATACCTGTGCGTGGTTACTGCCTCACTTGTAAGTGGCTCACTTTCTTTCCTAAGCTCACAGCTCTTCTTACCCATGCAAGAGAGTAGAATCCCCTGCAAATGCTGTTTAAGGGTAATAAAAGCCCACAGAACTTGAACGGCCTATGATTCCACACTATTTGACTTAGAAGCTATAGTCTTTATTGTTTCTGTGGCTACTTAACAGCAGCAACGCAAGAAGTGATGATCAAAATTACCTAGCACATATAGATATTGTTGTGTTTTCTGTAAAAGAGGACAGGTTATGTTTTGGTAGGTGAAGTAGGAGGGGTGCTTCAGCTGGCATGCTGAGGTGTCCCTTCCCCCTGAGGTGCCAGCCATAGACAGATATAGTTTGGAATAGAGTTTATTTGGGTTGTGGCAAGTGGGGTTGTGAAGTAAAAAGAGTGGGGGGAGGAGGAAAAGGGAGGGGGAGAGGGAGGGGGAGGGGGAGGGGGAGGGGAGGGGAGGGGGAGGGGAGAGGGAGAGGGAGAGGGAGTGGGAGAGGGAGAGGGAGAGGGGAGAGGGAGAGGGAGAGGGAGAGGGAGAGGGAGAGGGAGAGGGAGAGGGAGAGGGAGAGGGAGATGGGGGAGAGGGAGATGAGGGAGAGGGAGATGGGGGAGAGGGAGATGGGGGAGAGGGAGATGGGGGAGAGGGAGATGGGGGAGAGGGAGATGGAGAGGGAGATGGGGAGAGGGAGATGGGGGAGAGGGAGATGGAGAGGGAGATGGGGGAGAGGGAGATGGGGGAGAGGGAGATGGGGGAGAGGGAGATGGAGAGGGAGATGGGGGAGTGGGAGATGGGGGAGAGGGAGATGGGGAGAGGGAGAGAGAGAGAGAGAGAGAGAGAGAGAGAGAGAGAGAGAGAGACTGGCCAGGAACATGTGGAGAGAAAGAGGGAGGGGAAAGGGGAGAAAGAGGTCAGAGAGAGAAGGGGCATAGAGTAAAAGAGAAGAGAGTAAATGAGAACAAGAGGGGGCAAATACCTGGCTGTTGCCAGGTAACTGTGGGGAGGAGCCTAGAAGGAATGCTAACAGATAATGCTAACATAACAGCAGCATCCCTAGACTGCTGTGACTCACAGACTGATCTTCTGCCCCTGACTACCAGACCTGAGTGTTTCGTTCAGTCTCATCTCTAAAATTCTGCATAGGGAAAACAAACATGCAATTTCAAGCACATTAAAAAGCATTTCTCCTTGAGAAAATTAAGAATACATAGATAGTAATAGTTATATGGCTGGTTGCAATAAAGACTATCAAGCAATCTGGAATGCTATTCAAAGAAAAACAATATTCCAAGTCAGGTGCTATTTTACCCAGTCACTCGTTCAGTTTTTCTCAGTTTTATTCTAGGAGAAATCGGTGTCTTCCAAAGACATAGGATGTGCTTGGCTTTCTTTACTGTTTTTTTTTTTTTTTTTTCTTTCTTTCTTTCTTTCTTTCTTTTCCAAGGGAAAAGAGTGAAGCATTTTTCTTCCGGTCTCCTTCTGCCTCAAGACCCTTACCCGCTCTCTCCTGCTCTCATCTGAAGTACAGTCCCTGGAGTCTGTAATTGCCAGGAGATGAAGCGATGATGGGGAGTGATCACAGTCAATAGCTTTGATTAACAATAAGGTAGAAAATTAGCGATGCTAGCAGTCAGCCACCCTGCCCTCTCCCTCCTCCATATGCTCCCTCAGTCATGCTGGCGGCCTCACAGAGGGCAGTCGGAGCCCTCCGCCAGCTTTGAAGTGCAGCAAAGGTGCAGGCAGTGTAGAGAATTAGGGAAATTAAGGGGGAAAAAAAGAAGAAACTGTAAGCATGGTGCGGAGACCTGCACGGGGCTCAGTGTGCTGCAGGAAGGGCAAGGAAGACGTGTGCTGTGTGTTGTCCTTGTGTGTCTTTCTGTCACATGTGGATTTACTTGTGTCTGGACATGCTGTGATCGAAATGGCAACTACTGTTACTTCTGTGACCCCATCAGCAGCTCTGGTGTTGTTTCCGACAGACCCTGAGGACCTAGAGAGGGGGACCGACAACGGGACGCCAGCCCCCACCTCTGATAATGATGACAATTCGCTGGGCTACACAGGTAGAGTGTCTCCCCCCACCCCCCTCCAGTGCTAACTTGAAATGCTAACCCTGAAATGTTTCCACCTCCATCCGTCATCAGCCACCTGTACAAAATTTCTAACCATCCCTGCTTCCAGCTCATAGACACAGCTTCTGGTCCTCATTATTCAGAACCCACTCTGTCCTTGCACAGTTGTACCACAATTGTAAATGCATTGAAGTACAGAGCGGTGTATTAAAAAGTGCATACAGAGCGGCTGTCTATTTTTAATAGAAAAGAAAATTTATGGTTCTGAAACTTGAATGTCATAAACTTATCGAAAAGAGAAATTTTTCATACTTTTAATATTTCATGCAATTAGTTTCAGCAAAAGGTAAGACAACCTAAAAGTTGATTGCATTTCAAAACTAGCTGTACTTTTAAGCAAACTCTTGAATGTGACAGCATTCCATAACGACGAACTCTGAGTTTTGTTTGGATGGAGGCATTGTTATCTTGACAAGCAATCTCCTCTGAAGCAGATACATGTATACATCAGCATAAAAGTACAGATTAAGTTAATGTGTCTGAGAGTAATTTACATACAAAACTCGTAGAATGGTCGTCTTAAAATACGAGAGTGTTGCCGGCATAATTTCTAAGTAGAGTTAGAAGACTAATTGTGTAAATGACACAATTACAATCTCTGAGATGGTTTGACTGAAATTTTAGACAAGGCTAAAGAATAAAGGGTACCACTTAAGCCCTATTGACTCCGATAATAATATAACAGAGGGCTAGAGGGATAGAGTTTTTATTTTGAGGTGCTTGTTGCAAGGCTCTCCACAGAGGCTGCTGGACTGTGTGCTGGGGGAGAGTGGAAAGAGGAGGAGTACAGTGGAGATGAGAGAGCATGCATCTGTGTTCTTATGATTTTACACAGGACTGTGATAAACAGGGTGAACCAGGGAACACATTTCACTTGGTTATAAAACAATTCGCTGACAATTTACCTCAGAAACATCTTCTGTGTCTTCATATAAATCTTATTCTTCACCTCTTACCCCAATCTTTGCTTTTGAATACTTGGAATAAAAAAAAAAAAAAATTAACAACGCCTTTATTTAGAAATTGAGCATGCTTGTATTTCTCTATTCCTGAGGATCCCCCTTTCTCGTTTTCCTCCTAAGTATAGAGAGCAATGTCTAACTGGCCAAAGTTTGTGGCGATGCTAAGTTTGTGATTCTTTTCCAGAATTGTATCAAGAGAAAGAGGTAAAGATGGCCTCCTTAACATCCCACACAAACCAGGGTACTTTGTATTTGTGAAAGGAGGAATTGGAGACAGCATTCCTTTTGGAGTGGTCTCATCAGCACCTCCACTGGACTCACTCTAACTGGAAAAGCTGCATTGTTTAGATATATTGATGGGGTTTCTTCTTTGTCTTTTATAGATCTCCTGAATTTTATATATAAATCATGTTACAGCATTGAATTAAGAGTGCTTAAATAACAAAGCACTTAATGTTAAGAGCTGCATTTAAATATTTTTATTTCTACGTATTTTCTCCCTTGAGGGACTATCATAGTGAAATTAATGTGGAGTATTAAACTTACAGAGTTATATTTATTTCCTACAAGGAAACAAATTGAAGCAATAAAAATTGCAAAGTGTATAAAAATTAATCATCTGAATCATCTTTTTCTTGAGACTATAACTGAATCCTTTACTTGTGAAGAGAATTTACTCACATACTTTGTTATAGATAATATTTGGTGATTCAGCAATGCTTTCATGCTCTGTGAATTAAACCCATACTTTGTTTCTCTTTTATTTAAATAGTTATGTATTGTTTTATTTATTCATTAAATTGGCCACTGAAATTAATAAGAAAAATAAAGTAAAAAATGCTTTAGCCACTTGATATTCATGATTTAAAAAAAGATCATAGGCTTGAAATTATCTATAGTCTTTTTCTCTCTTTTATGTATGTGTGTGTGTGTGTGTGTGTGTGTGTCTGTGAGAGAGAGAGAGAGAGAACGAGAGGTGGTGTATATGTGTGTGAGAGAGATATTCTTCAACCTCAGATAAGAGTTGCTGCAATTTTTATAATCTATATAGTAAGATGTCCTATATGTTCAGAAATAACTTTTTATATTTAATGTAAATTAGCTGTAGTTTTGAACATTCAGAGTTCAGTAACCCTGCATGTACCAGTAAATATGATTCAAGAAACAAAACATACCTATTGAGCAACACAGACATTAAGTCATTAGTTTGAGTTAGTTTCAAAGCCAACTTCCTTTAAACTTAACCAGAAAAACTACCAGGAAGTGTGCACCAGCTCTACATTTTACACAGTGCAAATGTATCAGGTAGCTGGTCAATATTTGTTTATTTGTTTTATTCAGATGACAAGTGAGGATTCACCAATAATTTATGTACATGTGTTGAAAATAATATATATACATATATATATATAAATTTGAAGGACAGTTTTAAGAGACACAAAACCAATCTCTTAAAATGACCATCTGCTTAAAATTCAAATTCACACCTACCTCCCCTTTGCCTATTTAATTTTGAACTTTTTTTTTTTTTGACAAATAGCATTCACTACATCTAGTTTGTCACACTCACACTTGCTTTCTCTGCCTCTCAAATCACTTGGGACCATCACCGTCAAACTGACCTGTCTTAGACTCTATGGACCTCTAGTCATACACATGAATTTATGTTTTCATTAACAACCTAGTTAACAAATGTTAATCTCTTCTACGAGTTGCCTGTTATAGCAAATATTCTGCTTATCTAAATTGTTGAAGTGATTTACCTTAGAGAATTGGGTAGAGTGGAAATGTGGAGTTTAGGGGCAGAAATATACTGAGTGCTCTTTTCCTTATCTGTAGCTAGTGATATAAGGCCATGTAATGTTTTCAAATATTTCAGTTTCACTCTTAGCGATCAATAAATGCAAAGCAATTTCTAAGGTGGCACCATGGTGGGTTATTAAAATGGACTTGTGCATTATTTATAGTGAAATAGCCCATTTCCTGTTTAACCAAGCATGGCATAAATATTAGGGGTTATTTAACAGTTCACAGCATATAGCCTTTGTCATGAGAACAAGGTAGCTAGGATTTCAAATTAGCACTTTATGGGATCAGACACAAGCCCAAAGAGGTTGAATACATAACCATCAATGGCTTTTCAAAATTTCTCAAGAGTACATTGGTACTTTATTACACAGAATCTCAATATTATTTAAAATAGGAAAAAATGTAATATGTATGAGAATTTACAATTCTGAAATAGACATGTAAGATTTACATCATCTTTTGTGAAAATTTCAATCATAAATAAATCATTATATTCATAAGTAAATATTTTTTAAAAAGTGGGAGCCACTATTCCCTAGTAGCATTCATAATATAGTTAGGAAACAACAATTAGGAAAAAAATCAAACTACATTTTGCATAAGAAGAAATTTATAAATTCTATGCATATAGTATACTAAGTATATAATTTGTCCCCATGCCAGCATTAAAAAAAACAAAGATAATGTTACCAAAAGGCAGATAAGGGGATACTACTGCTTTTATAATAGCAGACTGGAAAAATCACAAATTTGCATATTTAAAAAACAAAAAAATAATCATCAGGGTTATATCCATGTCAAAGTAAAATCTAACCAAGAATAGCCAGAAATGCCCAAGTTATCTCAAATGAGATTAAAGTCTTCCACCCCTTAGTAGCACATCCATGTAAACTTTGTTTATAGTTTCTTTTGAAGAAAAACAAAATATGTTACCTTATATAGAAAAACAGTATCCTTATCAAATTACATGTTAGCCATAACAAACACAATGGAGTCCTAAACCATATTCTGGAATCTCAGCTATGAACTATTATATGGTGAATGTGTTGGTCTCCCTAAATGTGTGTGTGTGTGTGTGTGTGTGTGTGTGTACATGTGTGTGTGTTGGATACATTTATGTATGTGTGCATGTGAGTGTGATATTTGTGTGTGTGTGTGTGTGTGTGTGTGTGTGTGTGTGTGTGTGTTTAAATAGGTACAAGTACACATGAGCCACACTGGGCATGTGAAGTTTAAGAGGACCAAATCTGGTGTAGGTCTTTGCCTTCCATCTTGTTTGTTTTTTAATATGCTATTATGTATTCCAAGATAGCTGGCCTACAAGTTTCCAGGTATTTCCTGGTCTCCACTTCCTACCTCACAGTGGGAGTAATAAGATTATAAACATGTGCCACCAAGCCCAGGCTTACTGGTTTTTTGTTGTTGTTGTTGTTTTGTTTTGTTTTATTTTGTTTGTTTTGTTGTTGTTTGGGGCTTTTTCTTTTCTTTTGTTTTGTTTTACCGTTTTTTTCTGGATTTGAACTCATTTGCAGGACAGGACATTACCCAGTTCCTGTCTCCATATATTCTTAATTTCATAATTTGACCGGTAAAATCAAATAAACACTCCATTTTTCTATGTGAATTTTTTTTTATTTATTCATTGATATAAATAACTAACATGTGTAATTGTTTTTCTGTCTGCAGGGCAGTTTTAGGAGTGCTTTATTGGCAGACACTCCTTACTCCTTATAACCCTGCCTCACAGGAAGACAATATTACTAAAACCAATAATGTGGAAGGCCCCCTTCAACACTGTAGAAGTGAATCAACCCAAAATTCATGCAATATAAACTTCACGGCATCTTTAGGTTAAATAAGATCGAGACTTCTATCTGCAAATAAGCATCTAGTCAGAAATCAAACAGCCCAGCTGTGCTCTGAGTACCCACATGAGTAGCTAACTCTTACCACCAGTAGTGATGAGTCCTTAGGACCTCACTTTCAGAGACACCAACACCCTCTTCTTGTCTCCATTGTCTTCTGGATGCATGCAGTGCACAGACAGACACATACACCAAATAAAATAAATCTTAAAAATAAAAAGATAGGGACTGGAGAGATTGCTCAGCTGACTGCTCTTCTAGAGGTCCTGAGTTCAATTCCCAGCAACCACAAAGCTGGTTCACCACAATCGGTAATGGGACAAAATGCCCCCTTCTGGTGTGTCTGAAGAGATTGACAATGTAGTCATAGACATTAATTAATCAATGAAGTAATTAGCTAATTAATTGATTAATTAAAACACAAACTTGTAAAAGCTTGATTTGGGAAGGAAAGTCCCATGTAATAGCTCTTGAGAAATTGCTTTGCTTTGAACTTTTGAAAAATTGCTCTTAATTTTAAAATATATATATATGTTGATAAGTATGACCTTCAAAAGGATAAACCATGAATGTATTTTTAAGTAAACTCATATACAGACACACAAGTAATTGAGATTAAAACTATAACATAGCAATATTGATGGATGAAGTCTCATAAAGTTCTGGCCCTCCTTGATGAGTTACAAGCAAGTAATGACCGCAGAGGAAGAGACAGAGAAACTAAGTCTGCTGGCAATCAAGACTTTTGATTAGTTAGCCAATTAGAGCAGTCGCCAAAACATATATACATATAAACTACACTGAATAAACTAGCAGCTTGTATTTTTAAAGGTATGTGTCTGTCTGTTTGTCTGTGTGTGTATATGTGTGTAAAACAATAATAAGTAAATATAAGAAAGGATGAATTTGAGAAAGAATTGGGATGGAGAGAGATTTAGAAGAAGTGTGTGGAGATATTCTGTAAATACAGAACTCGTATGTGAAGCACATGAAAAAGAAATTTAGAAAGGGCATGATGGCACGTGTCTGTAATCCTAGCACTTGGGAGACTAAGGCAGGTGGATCTCTGAGTTTGAGACCAGTCTCATCTACAGAGTTAGTTCAGGAACAGACATATCTACACAGAAAATCCCTGTCTGAAAAAGAAAAGAAAACAAACAAACAAATTTTTCAAAGAAACTTTTAAAAATAAATAACTTTTGAATTGTTATATATACAACTAAATCATTGGCCAATCTAAAAATCCAGAAAGAAACTTTAGTTATTCATTAATTATATGAGGAAATGAAGACCAAAGCTGAACCATACTGTGCCTTGATTATAGAGTGTGGCTTTGGAAATCACTCTTTACTCATCTCGAAGTGCTAGGATCAGAGCGTTTGCCCAAGTCCCTGGGCAGAGTGCAATCACAGCACTGCATAGAGACTTCTTGAAACTACTCTCCTTATTTTATTTAGTTTTGTGATTTATAGAAAAAAATATTCTTTGAAATTTCACTAGTTTCACTTTAAAAAAAAAAGATAATTAGCTAGCCTTTCCTAATTTCTAATGTTTACAAAGTTGTTAAATCAACAATAAGTTTTCTTCACTAAGCAATATAAATTTTCCTTCCACAGTTGGTAAAAGGCAGCTCTATCTCAGCTTAGCTTAAAAGAATTAGTGCATGAAGGCTTATGCAACATGCATATATGCATTTGCTAGACCAGTCAGACATTTGACTGGTACTTTATATTGGCCAAGACATTCTTATAAAGTATTTTCATGAATTCCTTCAGAACTTCATACAATGTATTTTGATAATTTTTATTCTCTAATCCTCACCTATCAACTCCCATTCCCTTTAATTCCCCAACTTCCTGTTCTCCACACACATATCCAAAGAAACTACTGGATCAGGTTCAGGATGGTACTCCAGCTGTTAGTATGGAACTGGTAACAAGTTTACAGTAACAGGTAACACCAAAATGCACCATAGAAGCACCATAGCAAGGCATGTCTTACATAAGCTTCTCATGCCAGATGGACTGGAATGTGTTACACAGCCTCTCTGTTTTCCCAGTCTGTGAGATTTAGCATCTTGACCTTAACTTTCCTAGTTACAGCTACAACTACTCGTGAATTGGCTTCATGGTCACGTGGACACTCCTAATTTCAACATAGTGGAGAATAGGAATCTAGGATGTCTCTTAGAGAAGGAAGTCCTATAAATACTACAGTCTAGCCAATAACCATGGGTAGACTAACAATGTGTGTAATGATTTCTGTCTTCGTCAAACACATACCACTTAAGAGGGACAGAACCTTAATCTGTGTCATAAATAACCCTCATGGCCATGGAACTGAATGCACTAAATGCTCAGTTGGTCCTCCTCCTGTCACTGAACCTATCATTACTCCTTTCCTTCAATTATTTACTGAAAGAAATTATTCCTCCAGAATCAGTGCCATATGTGATTAGCTGACACATACCAAGGGACTTAATAAGGACAACGGTCTGAATTAAGAACTCTTATAGACAAACATCTATTCTAGTGGAGAAGAGAGATCACTTCTCCATCCCTATATAAAAGAATTAAGTAGAATTCTCCAACTTGTGTAGCCACCATGGGCTGCTATACTATCCTAATGGCTCAATATCATTCCTGTTATGGGTAGACTAAGCAATCATCACTACTGGTGGCCATTTTATTTTTAAAGGAAATGCCATGGTTTTATTCTGATACTTGATTTATACTTCTGCTCTCTTTGGAAGGTTTTATCATAAGGCAATCATACATGTGAGCAGTGAAGAAAAATTAAATGACATTTGCAGAATATTACTGTCTATGTTCAGAATTATATACAAGATGATTTAGAAGAATTCATCTAAAAATTGAATAATTTCTGAGGGTCTATTTCATATCTCTATCTGAGAGTTACTTATGCCACATGTTTCAACTTCCATTATTTAATACAGCAAATATCTTCATAATTCATTACCCTCTTTTACTGAATCTAGAATATTTCCAGGGAAAGTATTGACCAGTTAGGTTGTGCCGCTGCTGCTGCTGCTTCTTCTTCTTCTTCTTCTTCTTCTTCTTCTTCTTCTTCTTCTTCTTCTTCTTCTTCTTCTTCTTCTTCTTCTTCTTCTTCTTCCTCTTCCTCTTCCTCTTCCTCTTCCTCTTCCTCTTCCTCTTCTTCTTCTTCTTCTCCTTCTTCTACTTTTATTGAAAATAGATTTTCCCCCTTATAAAATATAACTTGATTATGGTTTCTTCTAGTTCTATTCCTTCAAGTTCCTTTCCTACTCTCCTCTTATTTGGATCCATCCCCTTTCTCTCTCTCTTTGGAAAACAAACAGGCTTTAAAGGATAATAATTAAATAAAATAAGATAAAACAAAGCTAACATTTCAGAATAGGACACAGCAAACAAATAGAACAAAACAAACTCAAGAAAAGATACAAAATACAGATGTAAATTCAAAGACCCATCCATTTATACACTCAGGAATCCTGTAAGAACACTAAACCGGAAGCCAAAATATATGCACAAAAGATCTGTAAGATATATATATATATAGATAGATAGAGAGAGAGAGAGAGAGAGAGAGAATAAAAATTAAAATAAGAGAAATGTGTTAAAGCCTTGACATAATATTATGAGCCAGGAAAACTCTAGTGAGCTCCATTGAGTTCATTTTCTGTTGGCCATTTACTACTGAGTATGCAGCCTACCTTTAAGAGTAGGTTGTTTCCTCAGTGAGTTTCCCTTTAAGAAAACTAAGCATTCATTTGGAAGTGGTTATCAATCGGAGATACCATTGGGGTTAAGGATAGGGGCGTGTGTCTCCTTCTTTCAATTCTTGAACCCACGACCTTCTAGCTTCACAGGTACACACACATGAAGGCCCTGTGCATGCTGCCCGAGTCTTTGTTAGTATATATGTGCTTTGATCCCATTAAGTTAGAGAGCCTTGGTGTCCTTCATCCCCTCTGGCTTTTTGGCCTCCTCTTCTCTAAGCCCCAAAGGGAGGAATTTAATGAAGACATCACTTTGAGTGTGGCGTATTCTAAGGTCTCTCAATCTCTGCAAAATGTCTGACTCAGGGACTGTGTATGTGTCGCTGCCTGCAGCAAGAGGTTGGGGGAGACTTTCTCTGATGAAGACTAAGCAAAGCACTGATCTATGAGTATAGCAGAAAGCCATTAGGAGTCATTTTATTGCTATGTTTTTGTTTTTGTTTGTGTGTTTGCTTGTTTTTTAGAAAAGTAGTACTTGGTTTTCCCATAAGTCCATGGGCTTTCTAACCAGTCTCTGGTTGTTAGTCACCTGAGCAGTGTCAACTGTGACCACCTACGCAACATTTTTATATTACCAAAACTTGCTAAAGATTAGCATTATTTTACCTATAGTAATTCTATTTTATGTTGTCAAGTTTCTGTGCAGACCTAATGTTTTAAAGGGCCAGATATCAATCAGACAAGACCCACACAATTGCTCAACTTCCCTTTAAAAGTGGTCAGAACCAACCACTCCCATTTCCAAATTACAAGACAGAAGCAACATTTCAAAAGGACATTATATTGCAAAGATGTGATCTTGCTTTTGATATGAATTAGAGATATTTTCTGTGACTTGAACACAAATTGACAGAAAGGCTATATCCCACATTAACAAAATTAGATCTCTTAAAGCAAGTCAACCCAAGAGCAGAACTGCTTTGTTACACAAGTTGGATCTGTAAGACAGCCTTCTTTGCTTGGGTCACATGCAAAAATGAAAGCCTTATGGTTCAGTTCATTAAAATAAAGAAACAGGGACATTAGCAAGTGAACATAAAATCAAACTTCAAGTAGAAGTCAATAGTGTTCTAGATCTCTAAGTATTAACAATCTGTATGGTATATTTGTTTTATTATATCAGAAAAGTTAAGTACCAATGAAAAGTCCAGAAAGAAAATATAATAACTTTCTACAGTTTTATTCAAACCACCAAACCTGGTCTTTATTACAGGGCTCCTTCAGGCTAGGTCATCAGTGAGAACTCACACTCCAGCAATTTGTAGAAGGACTATTACTTTCAGTACACAATTCATGTCAGATATTTATGCAGCAGGCTCCAGAAGAATTTTTACTTGAAATGTAATTAGATCATTATAAACCCCAGCTATTTCCATTGTAGGGAAACATCAGCATTCCACCATAGCAAAGTGTTCTTGAGATTCTCTTGACAGATAAAAAGACAATTCTCATCTTGAAAGTAACTTAACTGCTACCATTTGACTGTGACTATACACACTGAAACCATGGCTGATTTCAGGGCTGAGGACTTCCTCAGTGTATCCTTGAAATATGAAAATCTATAATACTTTCCATGAATATAAGCAGCACTTTTCCAGGGAGCCCATTGTTTCCAACTGTCTACTAAAGGCAATGCTTTCTGAGTCCTCCCTTTGTAGAGAGTTGGAGAATATGTAGTAACTATGTCACAAATGATAAATTCGCTCAAACATTTCTATTCGTCTACATCAAAACTGACTGGTGGAAGTGTAAGGCCAGCTGTAAGCCACATGTACAACTTTAAATTGTCTAGCATCCATATTTTAAAACAAAGTAAAAGAAACAAGTAAAAACAGCTTTCAAAACTTACATTTTGTTTAACTTATATGGCCAAGATGTCATCCTTTCAACATGGAACCAATAAAAAAGAGATGAAGTTGAGATGCTTCACTCTTCCTTTTTGCACAATTTTACACTTCAAAACATCTTATTTTGGACTTGCCACATGTCAAGTGCCTGATACCACATGAGTCCTTCCCCCTTTTTTGATGCCAAAGAATTTCTGGCATGTAAACCTTATTTACTAAAAACATCATTTGGGTCTTAGTTTCAGTTGATAGCAAGTACACAGCCAGAACCATTTCCAGCTGCTCAAACTAACCCTTGAATCAAACTCTGTTCTGCATGCTATAACCTTAGTAGATTGCTGCTTGGACACATTTACAATGCTATCCCATTGATACTCTCCAGGTTTCTGCTAATGTAATTTATTAAACTGGAGTAAGTTTCTTTTCTTCTATAATTTTGTATCTCTTTATTGGAAACTGAGTCTGATCTTCACCATAGAAGAAAAAAAGACTTAAAGCCTGGTCTAAAGTGGATGAGTCTTTTTTAATGCATTCACTAAACTTAGATCTCTCAGCAAGGCAGAGCCAACTTGCTACCATGGAATAAATAGCCATTCCTTCTGGTGAGGGAATAGTGGAATGCTTAAGTTTGTGGAGGATTGGTGCTCAAATCTATCTGAACATATATGTGCACCTCTGTTTCAATTTCCAATGCTCATACTTTCTGCAGTTGTGATGAGCAAACCTACTAATGTCATATTGTATTACATGCTGAGACATACTTTCAACTACCACAGCCATATAGCTACAAGACATACAAAAATTCTTCGTGTCTTTAACTCAAGAAATTTAGGTGAATCATTTCTGTAAGTAATTCATACGCATCAGAAGCAAGAAATTCAACATATATATCCTTTACACCATTTCATAGGCTTATTATATGAGTGGGAAAATTAGGTAAATCCTTGCTCAATTGTCACTTCAGTGCAGGTGACAACAGGTGACACACAGAGGAACTGTTTCACTACCAGTGCCCTCATTATTGGTCAAACTGATATTTTACTCATTGCAAATCTAGCAGATAACAAATCTTAGATTTCCTGCTAAACAAACAACAGCCAGCAAATAGCATCAATTGCACAAAGGCTCTCTCTTCTGCAATCTATCATAAATGAGTTGAAGAATCCAGAAATTACTTGTTATTTTTTATTAAAAATGAATATACAAACAAGTTTTGTATTGTACATTCCACAACTCTAGAAGACAGGACTCTGAATGTTTTCAACCTAGAGGTATGATAACTGTTTGAGGAAGTATGTGTTTGATGTGATTTTAACAGTGTATCAAAATCATATAAAATTCCACTAATAGGTATATTTCATTATTTATCAGTTTAAGAATCATTAATCATTAAATTATAATCATAAAAATGGTTAATACTGTTAGAGTGAATTATCAAAATATTAAACTAAGCATGAGTTACATGCCTTTAATACCAGAACCCCAGTGTTGAAGATCAAAAGTTTGAGTCCAGCCTAGAAAACAAGACAACATGAACTACACAGTAAAACCCTGTATCAGTAATAATAATAATAATAACAACAACAACAATAAAAGACCCAATATGAAAACACTTTCAATCTGAAAATTCCTAAAGAATCAAGGAACCAGTAGCTAATTTTTTTAATAGTTTTGAAAGTTCAAAATGTTCCCAACTTATACACACTGTGGTAACTTATTACTAATTGACAAGGAAAAACGACATTATCTCATGTTATCTTCAGAACAGCTTGGCCAATTGGGTTGTATTATCTCCATCCTGTTCATAATGAAACTGAGCAGGGGAAAGATTAAGGCAATTTTCCTCATGTGACAAACTACCAAATCCAGAGATGGTAGCCTATATTTTCAGTTGCTTTCTATACCCGTGGAGGGATTATCTGTAGGAAGCTTCATGTATTATTAAGAATTGCAAAGTCAGCATGCATAACCTTGCAAATGACCACAGGTCTCCAATTAACCTGTGGTTACTTACACAGCCTTTAGTGCTCCGTTTCAAGAACCAGCTAATGAATTTCAGTATAAATGATTGTACTAGTGGGAAACAAAGGTCATGAAAAGAAATGGAACACTTCATAACAACGGCTACACAAAGGGCTTTTTATCCCCACCCCAAATCAACTGTAAAGATTGAAGTCTCACAGCAACAGAATGAATTTTAAGTCAATGGTTATTCAGTTTGTTCTAGTAAAAAGAAATTTTAAAACATACTAATAATAATATAGCAATTTCTTAACTAAACCTCTTTAATTTTATCAGTAAAATAGCTCAACCATACATAGGTAGTAAAATATAGAGTGTCCCAAAAAGTAATGCTTCTTCATCTCAGGATGCTAGTCACCTCTGGAAAAAGAAGAGGAGGAAGGATAGAGAAACAAGAGCAGAATCTGTATTATTTTTCTACTACGAAAAGATAACATAAATGTGGCAAAGTAATTATGTTTTATTTATGTGGTGAAAACTAAATGCCTGTTGCATGTGTTTAATATGCTTTGAATGTGAAATGTTTCATAAATGAAAATTACAGAGTTTTAGGAAATTAATAGAAACAGCCACACTGCCAACAGCTACCATTAGGCAACACAAAGGACTTAGCATGCTGGGTGTCTTATTAGCACCCTCATTTAAAAATTGACATAGCACTGAATAGAACAAGTATTCAAAATAGGCTTAGCCCTATTAAAATAAAAGAAAATAAATATTAAAATAAAAGAAAAACAAAAAGAATATTTGAATAAAATCTAAATCTTAGTAAATAGACTTTTGAGTTATTATTATTTTGAGTTTTAATGTGCATTCGGGTCAGACATGGCCTCGTGGCGTTTTTAAAAAGGTCTTTATAGAAACAATGTCTTGTAACTGATTTTCTTGGAAAGGAAAAAAGTGTGCTCTGATATGCCTCACATTCAGGAATATAGGGAAGTGCTTCAAATTCTATGTCTTGCAAACTGTATTTGAGAATATGTCGTGTATTGTAATTTTATAAGTAAATAAGCCATATTCTTTATTACTTTTCAATATTGAAAGAACTAATAGAAACCCACAAAATCCTTTCACAAAGAATTCACAAAGCTTAATTAGCATTTTGAGAATAGGGGACAGTCAAAGACACTCATTAATGAACATGTTCTGAACATAATCTGTGAGACTATCCCCTTACTGACCAATGTCTTACTCTAAAATAACCAGATAGAGGGCACCTCACTCTCCCCAGCCTCTAATGTACAGGGGGCTTCTTTGTGTTTTCTCCTGTGTCTACTTCCAGCTTCTATTTCCACAAATGGGAAAAGCCTTGCAAATAGAATTTCAGAATTATACTCAATAATTTGATAATGGCTTCAACTATAAATGAAATAAAAGGAACCTCTGTCAACAAATCCTGTTGTTGCCATTTTATTACATAAATGTAATATGTTTCCTAAAACTGATTTGGATAGAAATACTAGTATAAATGTGTTAACTTTGTCAAAATAGTTGGACAGGCTTTGTCATTGATGTCCGCTATCAACTAGACAGGTGACCGAGTGAAAGGTTGAGATACAACTTCAATGCAGTAATGGAAGAGTTGTTCTTCTGTGAGTGATGTTACTCTGTCACTGCCTCTGGTAGCTCACACAAGTTGGACACTTAATTACATGTGGTTTGGAGTGCTTTCATAAATATATCAAAATAAGTAAAAACAATAATTGACCAAAATCAATAATTCTCAGACACTTAAGTTATATTCACTTAAATTTGTTTTGCAGGCAACTATGAGAGTCAATCAATTAAAAGTCTGAAAAAAATATTAACAATATGTTAGTGACTAGTTAGACTGAATGTAAAATAAAAGTAATATGGTACATTCTTGATATCCAGCAGGCTTTCTGCCCCGCAGTAAGAAACTGTATGATCATTTACAGGGACAGGTTGCCTACCCCTTGTACTGCACATATGTAGCCTACTACAACTGAAAGGTAAAAACTAATGTGTAAAATCTCTGGGAGTGCTAGAGATATGTTAGTTAGTGTTTTACCAGTTCATGGACATCAAACAATTTTTTAATAATTCTTTACTCTGCTGGCTTCTATGCCACAATGAGCATTTGTTCTTTAACAGAATACTTAGATATTGCTATTATTCTATATAATATATGAGTGTTTCTCACACAATTTCATGTATAAATTCTTTTGGGCAAAATCATACATTTATTCTATCATTTATAATTTTACCATACATGTAATATGATTTGTGTTGGCATCAAGTTATTGTTAATTGATACCTATTCAGAAAAGCGTACTCAGTGAGTAGGAAGAGAGCCTAGGTGTAACTAAGGGAGAATATTTGAAGGCAGTATATTCTTAACTGTGACATTGTTATTGGATATTCTTCTCTTAACATAATATTTATTTTATTGTGATGCTAATAATTTATGCACTGATCTAACAAGTAGGAAAATAATTAACTAACCTTCAACTGTCTTATGCTTTCTTGCTTGCATATGTATTCAATTATTCCATAACCTGATCTTATGTGGATGCTTTGGTTTTAAGCAAGTTGCACAGCTATTTAGAAAATAAGTTTTGTTATCTTACTACACTGCTGAAGGTTGAGAAGTGGACCAAGAGCTCTCCATACCTACACTGCTACACGGCATCACTTCCAATTTAACTGATAGGAAATAAGCAGGAAACAGAGACCGCCAGCATCTGGCATGGACAATCATGACTACAAACAGAGTGCTTATCAACCTTCTGTCAGCAGGAGCTCCATAAAGAACATTGCGGGCCCACAGCTAACACTGGGCTAGACATGTCTGACATCTATCAGTCTCTGGGTATGTGGTCTGTGGTGTATACTTTGTACTATGAACAGCCCACATGGAGACTTTTTAAGTGCATTTCATATTTCTCCCACAATGCCGGTTTGAGAGTTGGAGGAAACTATACATTCCTATAAGAAGTTCTCAACAGTATCCATGTTAAAGCTTAAAGAGCCTGCTTCCTTCCCCTCTTAGTTTTCACCACAGGCATGGAACTCATGAGATAGAATGTACACACTTGAAGCCCAAATCAGGGGCTGGAGAGATGGCTCAGTCATTAAAGGGTAGGCTCACAACCAAAAGGAATAAAAAGGTGATGCAAATCGGGTCTGGCAACACTTCCTTCATTCACTTAGAGGTTAACTCGACATCCACACCCCATATGCCGGCTGCCCCTAAGACTAAAATACTCTACGCTCTCACCAGTAGGTCTCAACTTGTCAGCCCAACAGACACTGAATCTCTTAACTTTTATGTTTCCTGTCATTAACAACTTGTGGCGCTACTTAGGATGGAGTAATCATTTGAGATTCCCATTCTGTAAGCTGCTGCTTCTGCGTCTCCTTCCTCTCCCTCTAGAAGTCACTTTTCTTTCCTGTGGAGTTTCAGACCATTCTTTGTCAGTTTGGACTATGATACATATCTTTTCTCTGTTATTTTTTTCTGTCACGTGGAAAAGAGATCTGTCCTCTCAGGCAAGTCATATATTTATACTTTGCTTATGGCCATGTTTTGATTACTCCCTTGCACTTTGCTTGGATTTGATCATCTTACCATGCACATATCTGGTTTTAATGCATGGTAAGGTCATACTAGAAACCATCTGGGTTTTTCTCATGTAAATCGGTTTTCCAGGTCATCATCATCAACAACAACAACAACAAAAATCTCGTCTTTTCCTGTTAGAAGCAAATTTTCACAGAGAATACTCCACTGTGTACTGGAGTTCAGTTCTTTTAATTCATGTGTCAGTTTTTATACCAATAGCCTTTTTTCCACTGATAGAGCTAGGTTCAGTTTTTCACATAAGGAAAAGGGCATGGCTATTTCTGTCAGCCATCCCATCTAGAAACATGGACTGTGTTCTACACTAATTAGAATAATCTAATACTGTTATGTTGAGTTTAGAAATCTCTATGTTCAGCATTGTTAGGAGCCACGGTGAGCGTGACAACATTCTCCATTACAAGATGGCGCGGGCATACATGCCTTTCATCCTTCTTTTCTTTCTTTTTAAACTCTTTTTTCCAGTTTAATCAAAAAGAGATTCATTTCTCATACAATATATCCTGATTACAGTTCCCCCTCCCTCTACTCTTCCCAGTTCCTCCCCACTTCCTCTCCCTTCTGGATCCATTCCCTTTCTGTCTCTCATTAGAAAAGAACAGGCTTCTAAAAGATTTCAACAAAATATAACACTACAATAAAATGTAGTAAGATAAAACAGTAATCATCACCTTGAATAAGGCAAACCAACAGAAGGAAAAGAGTTTCAAGTGAAGTCGTAAGAATCGGAGACCCGGTCATTCACACACTATCAAGTCCCATAAAAACACTAAGCCAAAGCTATATATACACCCAGAGGATCCGATGCAGATCTGCGCTGCCCCTGTACTTGCTGCTTCGGTCTCTGTGAGTCCCTGTGAGCTTTGCTCAGTTGATTTAGAGGGTCTTGTTTTCCTGATGTCTTCCATCCTCTCTAGCTCCCATGTTCCTTCCGGCTCCTCTTCAATTGGTTTTGCTGTCACTCTTTTTTTAAAAAAAAATGATTGATTCTTGACATGGTTTCAAACCCAAGACCTGTTCCTCACCAGTGCATCAAAATTCCAAGAAACAGCAAGCAGAAACGGAAATTTTTGTTTTCAGACCTTCCCTAAATGTTTCAAATGTGCTAGCAAAGTAGGCAGTATTTCTTTTGAGAGGCATTAAGGCCTCAACCTCTTGTTGTTGGTCACCTTACCTGTCCAGCCATTGTGAGCCTGTGACAAATTGTGATGGTTCCTAAATTAAATGATTTTTATCTATGACTTTCATTTTAATTTTATTAATCTAGTCTAGAATGCCTTAGATAAAATCCAAATAATGATTTGCTTTAACAACAAAAGCCAGCCTGACTCTCAGTTTTAATTGTAATGACATAAGTTTCAGGTATATACGCAAATTTTGTGTCTCTGTGTGTTCATCTCTCTTCATTCTTCTTGCTCATATTTTGTAGGAGACTTTTGTTTTGATTAAAATACTAGAACTTATACAGAATCATCCTACGTGTTGTGTACTTCCATAGAAATAATGATCTCAATTCACTATTTTGCAGGGTGTGACAATTGTAAAGCATTTGCTGTTGTAAACTGCTTACTTAACAAAAAGCCTCCATTTGTTCAAACTAAGGTCACCCTTCCTTTATCACAGCAATTATTGCCTTCAAATAGAGATAATGTGCTTGATTTCCAAGTACGCATGAACTCTATCTCTTAGGAGTCACTGGGCCTGGGTCAATAATGCAAAATTTGACCTAACACCAGGGTCTTAGATGCATTTATGAATGAACCAGTAGGTCACTCCTGTTCCTAAGTATTTGTTCACACTCTCTCTTCATCAGTCTTATTTTCCTTTCATCTTCAAGTGTTCAATTAAACTGTATACTGAAGTATGGAAACATAAAATGAGGAAGTCTAATAAATAAGTACATGGAATCTATATACCGCAACAACTAGATGTGTTTGTTAAATTGAACACAGTCTTTTCTGATGGCTTCCCTACAAAACAAATAGTTTCACAGAATTTTTTCAACATTCCATGGTTTTAATATTATGGTAGGGCAAATTTTGATAATTTTGCTTTAAGTTTACATATTGTTTTATCATTACATGAATGTGAGAATTTTATCCCAATTCCACTAAGACCTTATAGCAATTAATCTTATGTACAGATGTAGTTAACTCTACTCTGAGGAGGCAGAAGCAGAAGGGTGCATGATAATGTGAGGCTCCAGGCAGAAAGAGTGAGGAACTCAGAAGCAAACTCTAGGCATGTGGTAGATTTGTTATTTATTCATTCAAGAATCTTTTTATTCAGATGTAGTTAACTTTATTAATTAGAAGAATAATTAAATGTTGTATGAAGGATAACCTGAAAAAAATACTTATCATAAAGAATGAATAGCTTTTATTAATTTATCAAGAGCAAAACAACACAAATAACTTTTATGTGGTACTCTCTTTAGATGTATACTTCTGTTCAGTGGTTTTGTTCAGAAACAAATTCTAAGAGTAATAAGGACTCTATTAAGCTGGAACAAAAGTAATTTGCTAGTTACCTTGACAAATCTTGTCAACCAATCACTGAAACAAACTTATGTAATTAGTGCATACTTAATAACTTTTTAATCTTAAAAGTGATACAAATAAAACTTATTCATAAAAGTTGTCAAAGAGACTATTTAGAATATTTAGTGATTACTTTCTAAAAGGGCTAAATGACATATCTGCCTCACCTACATGTCTTATGGCTGAAATCAATTGTGTTGGCTAAGTTTGATATCACTCTTATGACTGAAAAATCTTAGATTCCCAGTACTCGTGCTGACATCTTGAGCTCTGTTTAGATCATGTAATCAGGATGATAAGAGTCACATTGTGTGTGTTCAGTGTTGTAGTTAAAGCATAACCTCATATCTGAAAATAGTTTTAAAAATAATTAAAAGAGTAAAACATTACACGCGGTATAAAAGAGTATGGTCCTTGTATTTGAAAATGGTTCAATTTTTAATTATCATTCCATAGTGTTTAAATGAAAAAAGCATTATTCTGTGTGTGTCCACTAAATGTTGAAATGTATATTTATATTTATTTTTGTGAACACTTATGATAAAAACATATCCATGTGCTTGCATGAAACTCATGATCAATATTAATACTGAGAAACACAATTCAATAATGGTGCTGAAGTAAGGCAGGTCAAAGCTGACTACATCCCCTAGAGTATAATGAGATCAGCTTCAATTAAACCCAGTCTCTGTGAGCAGAGAAATATATTGGTTCACATGAAACTTGTTCTACAAAACTCATTTGCATTTATTGACGTTTTTGTCTAATCACACTCTAAAACTTAAACCCGAACGTAACTCTCTGCATGTCCCCAAACTGTTGAGATGAAAGTAAATAAATTTTAACAGGAAATGGTACTAATTTGTACTCTGCAAATATCTTTGATATTTCCGCAGTCTACACAACATTGTGGAGACGTTTGCCATTCATGTTGTGTTGCTTGTGGATGTGGAACTGCCAAAGGCACACATAGGAAAGCTGTTTCTCTCTCCCTTTTGAATCCTGTGGTTTTCAGATTAGCAGAAAAGTAGTGAAATCCCAAAGCGTAGCTCAGACTCAGACCCTTAATCAGAAGGATGCGGGATAATGAGTGACTCCAGGTAGAAAGAGTGAGGAACTCAGAGGCAATCTCTAGGCATGTGGTAGATTTATTATTTATACATTCCAGAAGAATCATCTTTTTATTCAGCAAGTTCTTTAGATATCTTTATCCAGGATCGCTTCAATAAAGGTACGTTTTTGTTTACAGTGACTCACGTAACAGCACCAGCATTAAACCATGAATTACTAATAGAGTTTGGAAACTGTCCACCCAAGGGATTTAGCAGAGCTCATTTTTGCTACATTCATTCCCAAATATGGCTTGAACCACCAAATTTGTCTTGTAACTCATGAATGTCATTAGATCTCTGTTTTATATGGAATATTGATCTCAACTCTCCAACTTGTTCTCAGGTGCTAGAGTGGCTATGTCTGTGATCTTTAAAATGGTGTGTGTGTGTGTGTGTGTGTGTGTGTGTGTGTGTGTGTGTTCCCAGGCATGAGGAAGCTGTTTCTTACTTTGCCCCTGGAAGCCGTCCTACATCCCTGCATTACACACAATCGTCAGTACGCACCTCTGGCCATCTGCTACATTGGCACAGTGCCTGCTTACAAAAAGAAAATAAATGAGAAAGAATAAAAGAGACAGGGGTAAGCTACTATCTTTTCTTTGCTATAGGTGCTAATAACCTTCAGTTTATCCAGGCAGCTTTCTAAGTCCCAACAGTTATAGATTATCCTGGAAGAAATCTCTTCAGTTCAAGAACAGAACAGTGGTGCCTCAGGCTTCTTTTCAAAAGGACCCATCTGCTAATTAAGAGTTCAAATCACCTTGTCGTTCTGAAGTCTTCCCTTTAAACTACCCTTCTGCTTCAATCTAGCCAATGTCTTTATTATGGACCTTCTTACACTACAGGAGTGCCAGATAATCACAAAGACCAAGATGCCCTCAACATGTTCCCAAATGGATACTTGAAGACTTTGTGGGAACCTATTATTATTTGTCAATTAACATAAATTATTTCAACTTTATAAATAAAAGCCAACTTACCTTATTATTTGGGGGCGCTTAATTTAGATAGAAGGGTCTGAATCTGTGTGTTATGATTTGTCCAAATGAGATTCATCCATTGTTGGCAATTTTTTTATTAATTTCTATTTTTTGGACCTGCTATTATGTCCTTAAATTCAGTTTCCCAAGTTGTTCTCTCTTCGCTATGTGCTGATGAAAGCAATGTAAGTAAAACCAGGACAGCAGCATAAGGAAACAGAGAGCAGGATTTGAGAGAGATTCATGTTCAGATGTAAAAAGCAGTTATACTCAAATGTGTATTGTTATGTTATTTAAATTTTTATATCTAGAAATTCAATGTCCATTTCTCAACACTGTAAAGCAAAACCAAAAAAAAAAAAAAAAAAAAAAAAAAAAAAAGCAAAACTGTTCAGCATGGAGTAAATTAAGACTTCATTGTTTCATTACAATGAAATTTCTTCCTTTCTTCTTCAAGCTACTGAGACTTCTTACAGCAACCCAGCATCCTAGAGCTTAGTATAGGCTCAACCTGCTACCTGATAACACTGCTCTCTGTAATTCATTCCCTAGCCTCTGTGGATTAAATAATGTATATGACCAACCCTCCCCCTCCAAAAACATGATATCTTTTTAAATGAATCTTCAGAGCATCCTTAGAAGCTGCCTAGTATAGAACTTGAGTTTTCAGAGAGTAAATTCATTTGTATCCAAACAAGAAAATATACTTCCTTCTTATACTCAATGAATTCCAGTCTACCAATGACTAGTCCATTATTAATGCCTTTAAATCCCTGCACTTTAACAGGCTGTGATTCAGTCTGATGATAAAACAGATGTTGGTTCCCATATTTAATTGATAGAAATAAAGCTGTCTTCTTCAAAATTATTTATTTAAAAAAAAATGTGTACAAGCTCAAATATTTAGTTGTGGGTTAGGTTTTTTTTTTTTTTTCTTTCAAAATAAAACCTGAGAATTATTTTTAAGGTAGAACTCAGTTGCACAATTTCACACGTCTATTCTTCTTCTCCTTGTGTTTTCTTAGCTAAAAGATCCTTCTCCTTCCAATTTATCAATGCTATTCATTGGAGACTGCTTGAAATGCTTCTTATTTTGCCATTTCCTAGGTGCTGAGATGTCCCTTGCTTGTGATAGCCATTACTAAGTTTCTGTCTCTATTCCCATTATTATATTACATTGTCCATTATTATGGGAAGCTCCCAGTTGTCAGAAAATATTTTCAAAAGTGGAAACTGTGAATCCAGATCCTTAATATTACCTTGATTCATCCTTAGTTGCCATTATAGTCAGTGACATTTTTGGTAAACAATATGAGAGTCAGAAGGTGCGGTCACTTGCTGCAAAGGCTGATGACCCGAATTTGACCCAATGATCCCCATGTGATAGAAGGAGAAAACCAACTCCATTGAGTTGTCCTCTGATCTTCACACATGGCCCTTAACAGGTGTGTGCCCACTTACATACATATATAAATATACAAAATAAAGGGTAAATAAATATTAAGCCAAAATATAAAAGACAAGTTAATTCTAAACAAAGCTAAAAGAGCCATTCTACAGTATTTTAAAAGTTTTAATTCTGTATTCCTGGATTACTATATATTAATAAGTACACACAATTCTGTGAAATCTATACTTAAGGCCTCATAAAATATTTCATCTGTTTCCTATATAGAGTCATGCTACAGAGTTTAGAAATTTATTCCCACAGGGTGTAACCTTTGTCATCCAGATTCAGTAAATGCTTAACAGGCAAAGGCCAGGACCATGTGTGTTTTGCTTTAAGGGTAAATAATCTGCACTGAGACAGACAGCCCATGAGAATATTCCTCCCATATGTCAATATCATGGTTCCTTTTGCAGCATGCCTAATATATCATGTCATCAGCAAGGTCACAGCAAGACAATGGCAATGAGAACCCAGTGTTGGAACTGTTGGTCCTAAGATTCCTCTTAGGATCCAATACAACTGTCTAGCTATTAAAATTCGGTGCCAGGATTAAGTCTGCAGTAAAGCCCCATCAGAAACTCCAGTTTAGCATAAGGACAACAAAAAGTATGGTATTTACTTAGTGCCTTGTCTACAGTTGTAAGTCTGTACTAATGCAGAGTGAGAAGACATATGGACCAGTCTTCAGCCTATAAATCTTATCTGCATAGACACTAATGTCCATGAGAATGAGCAGGCCTCCTTTCCCATTCTACGACATCAAGGCCCCTCCCCCCTCTTGCTAGCTTTATTATCTTTGCCTTTCTGCAAGATATAACTCTTCTAAATATACTGGGTGGAAGAAATGACTCTGCTCTTTGGACGGTGTGCAAATTAATTCATCATTCTCTATTAGCAATTTGAGCACACATTCAAGGAAAAATAACTATTTTTATTTTACTGATCTTTAACAGTTTAGAATTGTGCTTCCTATTCCACAAGCTAAGCATGGTCAAGAAAACTCTGAATTTAAGTAATTCATCCCTCCTAAAATTGATAGTTCTAGACTAACTCATATAATCCGATAATAAGGATTTAGAAAAATATAAGAAAGTGTCCTAAAATGAATTAGAATTTAAAGTTGTCTTCTTGCTTAATAGTGTTTTCTTCACTGGTTTGGGTGAAAAAAAAAATTTTTAAAGGCAATATTAAATTCATTAATTATTAAAATTAAAAATTCATTGATCTCTTGACTGATGTGCAAATAATATATGCTTTGTGATTGATGTACTGCTCCTTTAAGATTTAACTTTAAATCGACTGGGCAGAATATCAATTTTATTATACAATTTACAAGCTGCAAATAGAAATAGCTTTAGCTTTCCATATACAAAATGCCACATGTCACACAATTGTTTCAAATTGATCTTTGTTAGCAGTTACTTGCTTTGTTTTTTTTTTTAATAAGCACATGCATTAGGTTACTTAAAACACAGCATTTACACACGTCTCAATGAAAAACCCAGTGTCTTAGTTCCATCTTCTAAATTAAAATGAAAGAGTCTAGAGGTAGGAATCCATTGAAGAATCCAGACTTATACTTGAAAATGTCTTACTTTATAGACAAAACTGCTTGTTGCTGAGAATATTTAAAAAAAATGCACTGGCAAGTTGATTCAGTGTCAAAGCCTTAAAAGATTTGCCACGTGTGTTTATAAAACACTCCATATGTAGACCTGACAGCAGAATGTCCATGATGTCACACGTTCATGTTGATTGTGTCTATCATACGAGTGTCTACCACATCATATTCAGCTCTTTGTGTTTGTTTAGATGAGACTCTTCAAAGGCTAAGATCGCAATAGTTATGAGGGCAATATAGAGGATTCTAATTGTTATTGTATTAGAAAGGGAATATGGGAACAAGGCAGTTTGTATCCCATCCTGCCTATCCTTGATGTCTTTTTTGCCTTCCAATTCCTTTGTATTTCAGAATTCATTCAAACCTCATTAATTTTCCACAACTGGCGTAACTTTCTCATTCTTACCCTTCCTATTATATTTTACTCTAGGCTCAAAAAGATGTATTTAGAGTACTGTCAGGTCTTCCTGTAGAACAGTCCACATACCTTTCCAAAAACCATTCTGATGGCCCCAACTATAAGTGTTGATAAGAAACATGTAGATGAGATCAAGGAGTGGGACAAGATTCTTAAGGTTTACCCGCTTTTTCCCACTGAATTTTAAATCAAATTTGACAATTATAGATGACTCAAAGAAACACAGTGATGGCAGTCAGTACCCATTGAGAACAATGCATTCTCAATGCCACTCAAGAACTGAGGTTCACAGGTTCTCAGGTTCTCCTCTAACTTTAATTCTTACCTCTTTCAGTTAAATGTAGGGTTCTTGATATCGATGGTAATATTTTGTTAAGCCCTCAGTCCTACTTATTATCTGGTAGAGGAAAATAAATTTATTCACTATCCATAAATATATGTATGAATAATTAAGTTTAATAGGAGTGTATTTCTTTTGGGTAGTGACATAAAGTTAAAAGTGAATTTTACTGGGTCTAAGAAATAGCCATCAAAAGAAAGAGAATTTTCATCTTGCTCTAAGTATTTATTACTAATTTCTCAAACCTCTAATGACTTCTATTGAATAGATTTATTACAGATATGTTCAACTTGAAAATCACATCAGTAACTTATCTTTTAAAGAAGTGAGGAAGTTTCCCATTTAGAATCACTCAGAAGATTCTTCATTCACAATTTTGTAACAGCCTGGAATTTTTAATTCATTAGGTTTGGATATCAGTTTTTACAAATTTTCCTTGAGTCTTTGGAAGATTTTTTTCACTCCTTTGTTACAATTCTAATGTTACATTGAGTTACTCTAAACTCACATACAGATAAAATTATGAAGAATAGCACAGTTAAATAGATGGCTAATATTGTCTAATAATACAGAAACTGCACTTCTCTATTGTTTTTTCTGTAGTTGTATCTACATTCTGAGAAATGTAAAAGACCTCTTGACATTATGAGTTTGTCTCCCCAGCCTCGTGTCATATGTCTATATAAGTTAGACTCAGTTACAATGTTCATTTAAAGGGAAGTGACTTCATCTTGGTAAAAATACAAGAGAGAATAGGATGGCTCACATTCTTCCTTAAAGTATAAATTGGCAGTGACATTTTTTGGAATACAACCTTGTAATGTTTATGCAAATGAATGAAACATGGACCTGAAATTTCTGGATATATGGATTCAGACTTCAAATGCAGATTCCAAGTGTTCAAAATATGTGAGCACAGACGCTATATCCTGCAGTGTTTGTGATGAGAGATACAAATAAGGATTCTTGTTAAAGTCTCTTAGGATTGTATTATTTTATATTTACCAAAAATATACATAATACATAAGTAAGTATATCTATATACACATATGTCTGAAAAGAAATTATACCATTTGGGCTAGCAATGACTCCCACAAGAACCATAGCCTACCTAATAAAAGCCAGGCATGAGAAAGCCTCCATTATAGTTGTTAGCCAGGCTAATCCAAGTGACTCCAAAATAATATACACCAATTCTGTTTCCCTTGGTTGGCTCTCATAGGTAGAAGGTATGTACAGATACCATACACTTCAGGCACAGGACTCAGACGATTCAAGCTGAATCAACAGCAAGCTTCCTTCCTGTGATATAATTTCATACTAGTAAAAAGCATTATATAAGCTGCTAAGGTACAGAAGTAATTAATAGCCATATCTAGATGTGATGCCTATGAACTATATGGTAAGTTACCCCTAATGGTACAGTGGTGGCACTAATATCTTGGCAGTAGCCAGCAACTGTCTAATTGGACTTAAGGTACTCCCAACAAGAGGAAAACCATGTCCGATACTGGAAACAGCACCAAGACTTGCCCTACTAAGGTCATGGATCTGAGAAGAGACCTCACTACCATCACCATTAGGCCAGTTTAATTCCTAACTACATTCTAAAGCTTTTCTATATGCCTGTAGAGAAAGCATCTCATTAAAGAAACATCTTTACAGCAAATGGAAGCCATTATGGAAAAATCCCATCTCAACAATATACAGAGATCAATGCGTTATGGGGAAGCCAGTTCATCAACAATAATCCTTTTGCTTCTAAGGCTCAGAGAACATTGTAGACAAGAGGCTGAAAAGATTGTAGAAACCATAGAATCAGAAGTCTGGATAAGATTATGTGTAATAAAAGTATCAGGAAAGCCCCCAATACCTGAAAAGTATGGCTACCTTAACAAGACCCAAATGAAGACATGATAATATGCTTAGGGGAAATCTCATGCAGTCCCTTCCCTAGACACAGATTCACAGGCAACTAAGGATACTAATAAGAGAAAGATAATTGTGTGCTCCCAGGGATAAACTTCTAATGGCTATCCAAATCAAAGTGGAATGGAATTGTTAGACAGGATACACATATACCCAAGTCACCTAAATTGATATGGTACATACACGTGTGTGTGTGTGTGTGTGTGTGTGTGTGTGTGTGTGTGTAATCAAAAAAGAAGTGGCAATCAATTTGACAGGGAGTGAAGAACAAGGACCATGTTTCAAAGCAAGAACATGATAGAGAGGGTACAGGGAAGAAAGAAAAAAGGAAAAGTTATATACTTATAGTTTAAGTTAAAATACTTTTAATAAGGAAAATGCTGAAAAGAAAAAGTGACTCCTTTATCAATGGTTAAAACACTGAATAAAGCACTACATCTACATAAATTATACTCTAAAACTTGAAACTGTATTTACATGCATTAATTAAACATTTTGAAGTACATTTAAAATATCATCTAAAATATTGTTTTAGTAAATTATTATTCATTTAAAAAACTCTTAATGTGTATGTGTAAATTGATTATATATAAAAATAAATTATTGAATCCTTTTCTTATCCCAGCAAATGGCGATGCCAATGTTCCGGGTTCTTAGAACAAGCACCTACAAAGAAAAGCAAAGAAACTGTAAAGCCAAAGCACTTCAGCATCACTGCTGACTCTCCTCTGTGTCTTCTTCTGTCTTCCACATCCATGGCCTTATCAACTGTGGCTTTACACACAATGCGCATACATATGCCAACCTCCACTCTGACTTTGGCTTCTATAAAACTATTCTCACCCCTCTCCTGTTACTATTGTCCTTCATCCTGATGAACTTGTGCCCTGATCCCAATACGTCTTCCATCTTAGCTCCACAGCCCCAGGTAGGGTTGATTTTATTAGAGAACTTCACCAGCCTGAAAATAAGAATATTATGTTTTCCATCTAAGCTGTGAGTCGCTCTTTAAGGGACAGTATCTAGGATGCACCACAGAGTTTGCATGTATTGATGCAGGATAGGCTAAGACTATTTCCACATTAAACACTAGAAACAAGATTCTGTGTGGTAACTGCTAAAATACTAAACCAATAAGAATCTGACTTAACCAAGAGAACATGGCTTCTCTGCACATTTGAAAGGGGGTGTTTTGTTTTGTTTTCTACTCAAGGCCACACACGTGTAACAACTGTTTTTCCAAGGCACGGTAAGGCAGTACTGCATGCTACTGACAGTCCAGACTCTAAATTATCCTTAGAACAGGTCATGTTCAAGTCATGTTTAACTACTCCCTTCATTTACTCAATAGGCTGTTCAGCACTTCAAGGAGAAAGCTACAGAATCCCATATAAGATATTACCCACAATCTTTTAGCATTGAAAATATTTCATGGAAACTCTCCTGTGTATGTCTCTCACTCACTCACTCACTCACTAGTGGGTCAATGGGAGAGAAAATATTTTTTTTTTAAAAAACAAAGATTCTTTCTTCTCATCCATCCTCTATACTCTTCAGAAGAGAGGAAATGGCATTATATATCCTAACAACTCCTTAGGATTACACACACACACACACACACACACACACACACACACACACACACACACACATATACATACATACACTCTATGTATTCTGTATAATTACAGGTAAATATGATAGAATTCCTTGACGCTTTATCAAGCATCCCTGGTTTTCTTTGGCCATCACATTACAAACAGAGCTATGACTAACAAACATGTGCACACATTTGATCACACAGAAGCTGTATTTGTAACATGAATCCCTTAAAGTCAATACAATTTATTATTGTGGTTACAAATATCACAATGAACAATCTTGAAAATCTGGTTGGTGTCTGTTTATGACAATGTACATTAGGTATGGTTTGGCTATAAAAGGGCTGGTGATGATTTTCTTTTTTTCTTTTTTTTTTGAAGATAATTTTATATTTATGTACAGAAAACCCAAGTGTACATTTTTAACCCAGTTTAGTGGCGAGTTCTTTAGCCTTTGCCTGCTGGTGATGATTTTCAATTGGGATATTGTTTGCAACACTAGTAAACTACAAATAAACTAAATTGCTATGAGGACATTAATAAAACAAATAATGCTCGAATGACAAATTTGTTTAGTCAACTAGTGACAAAGTTGACATTTTTATTCACTGACATAAAAAGGGTATTTTTTATAGAAAATGGGAGAAGTAAGGCCAGGTACAGTGATTTTTGTCAGTAGTTGCAACTACTCAAGAACCTGAGGCAAGATCAGTCAGGTCAACAGTGAGAGACTGTGGATATGGGTGAGTAGCTGTTCACCTAATGCAAGAATCGTGATTCTTTTGTTTTACTTTTTCTGTTTGTAGATGGGGGGTACATTGCTGTGCCTGTGTGTATGCATGTATGCATGTGTCTTCATGCCAGTGTCACGTGTGTATGCCACAGTACATACATGGAGGTCGGAGGTCAACTTACAGATTCTCGCCTCCCATGATAGTGTACAGGAATGGAGGAATGGAACTCAGGTTTTCAAGTTGGGGAAGCACATGAGTTGACACCATGAGCCATATCACAGGATCTCTTCATCACTTACTTTTTCTCCTACTTCCTCCCTCTCTCTGTTTTTTCTTCCTTCCTCCCTTCTTTCCTTCCTCCCTCCCTGTCTGCCTACCCTCCTACCCTCTCTTTGTTTCCTTCCTTTCTATCTTCCTGCCCCCCTTCTTTTTCCCTCTTTCTTTCATTTTTTTTCTTTTGACATAAGTCCTAGAAATGCATCCCACACTAGCACAGAACGCACAATCTTCAACCCTAACCTCCCAACATCTAGGTCTACAGATAGGTGTGGTCATGCTGGATAGTTTAGGTCTACTTGTCACAAGCTAGAGACATTGGAAAGAAGAAACCTCAGTTGAAAAAATACCCCCACCAGATTGGCCTGTGGGTAAGCCTGGAGAACATTTTTTTATTATTTTTGTTTGATTTATGATTGATGTAGGAAGGCCCAAATCATTGGACTGGATCCAGAGGGCTAAAAGAGAGCAAGCTAGGAGCTATGAGGAGCAAACCAGTATGCCAAACCCTTCCACAGCATCTGCTTCAGTTTCTGCTTCCAAGTTTCTGTCTTGAGGTTCTGCCCCAATTTCCTTTGTTGGTGGACTGAGACTTGAGGGTTGTAAGAAGAAATATCTGAGGAGTGTATTTTTCATTGCTTTTTTGTTTGTTTTACTGTTTTGAGACAGGGTTTCACTGTATCTCTGACTATCCTGGAACTCACAATATAGACCAGGCTGGCCTTGAACACATAGAATGCTGCTGCCTGCGTCTACACAGAGTGCTAAAATTAAAAGTATGTGCCACCACAGCCAGCTTTAGTTGTTAGATGAAATAAACCATTTCCTCCCTAAATTGCTTTGGTCATGGTGTTTTATCACAGCCATTCTTAGCAATAAGTTCAGGTAGTATGAATGACAAGTTTGTGTTTTACGATTCTCTATTGATTACATTTTTCTATGAATGACACTGAGTTTTCTTTTACTAACTGGCAATTACGAGAAATAAGTATTTCAAACATAAAAATCTATTTTCCTAGAATTATTTTTTGGAAACTAAATGCATCCTACTCTAAATCATATTTAACTGTGTCTTAGTGTTTTATTCCCATTAAGAGACACCATGATAAAGGCAACTCTTAAATGTGTTAAGCATTTAATTGGGGGTTTGCCTACAGTTTCAGAGAATTAGTTAATGATGTTAACGGTAGGAAGCAGACAGGCATTGTACTGGTGCAGTAACTGAGAGCATTTCATCAGAATCTACAGGTGGCAGAAAGAGACAAAGACAGAGACAAAGCCTATGGTGGGCTTTTAAACCATTAAGGCCCCACTTAGCAACACATCTCCTCCAACAAGGACATACATACCTACTCTGACAACAACACCCCTCATCCTTCCCCAACTGTTCATCAACTGTGGACTAAGCAAGCAAATATACACAACCCCTAAATTTTCTTTCAATTTTCTTCCAAATTTTACTTTTTTTTTATCATATTGACAAGTTAACTTTTTTTCCACTTAAATGTTTTTATCTTTATGTGTTTTGTTTGGGGATGGTTTGCTCTGTTTTGAGACAGGATCTTTTGTAGCCCTGTCCACCAAGAGGTCAGTCTATATACCAGGCTGGTCTTCCAACTTGAGTCTATCTGCCTCTCTTCTGCCTCTGCCTCTGCCTCTGCCTCTGCCTCTGCCTCTGCCTCTGCCTCTGCCTCTGCCTCTGCCTCTGCCTCTGCCTCTGCCTCTGCCTCTGCCTCTGCCTCTGCCTCTGCCTCTGCCTCTGCCTCTGCCTCTGCCTCTGCCTCTGCCTCTGCCTCTGCCTCTGCCTCTGCCTCTGCCTCTGCCTCTGCCTCAAGTGCCAAAGTGACAAGTGTGAGTAAGCTCCATTTAAGTATCTTAAATTAGTAGACTTTATCACTACAAACCATACACACAAACACACATCAATTGATATCATGAGTCCTATCTTGGCATCCTAAGGGTTGTTGAACACACAACTTACAGTATAACTGTTCCATTGGAAACCAGTTATTATTAATGACTATACAGATAAATGTCTCCACAAATTAATGATTATTAAATTTATAACCATTAACTGTCGTAATTTCACTGAGAATACAAAAAGAAAACTCCTTCTGCTGCTAAGTAAATCAAGCTCATTGATAAAATCAGGTCTCTTGCTTTCCTGCTACTCTCTTTGACTCCATTTATTTAAACAGAAATTAAATGGAGCAATCTGGTATATACAACGTAAACCTGCATATTTTTACAACATTGCTAAGAATTTGTATATTTTGAAAAATGTAAACTCAAAGCATTGCAATTCAATTTCGGCATGGATTAAGTAAGACGAGCTTCAAGTCTTCCTACATTCTGACCCTTTCTCTACTCCCAGTTCCTGTCCAAAGCACTATTTAAGACAGCCGCTTAAACTGTACATCATTTTGTAAGCAAATTAATCTTATACAATTTAACAAGGTGGTAGATATTTATAATAAATAATTCTAAACCAATTCAACCATCATCCTATTTTTCTTCAGCCATACAGCTGATATTCTAGTAACATAATGCTTTCCCATATCAACCAAGCAGCAGAGTTAATGTATGGTCCCATGGGAAACAGACCAAATTTAGTGTGAAATCGAATACAACAGGCAGGGCCACTCCTTGAGCTAAGCATTGTGAGGCCATTGTGGTCTGTGACAGAAGGCGACAGAGAGAACCTTTTTCCCTTCCAAAATTGTTACACTCCCACCAACAAGCAAAGTAAGTAAGTTTTAAACATATGTAAATGGGGGTACCCTTGACACCAGGAAATCACAAACTGTCCACTCACTTAACGAGCCTTTAGAAAGCTCTCTTTAGGCAGTACATTAGCACTTGATAAACACAGTTATCCACAGTGTCCCGAGGAGGATTAAAATCAGTTATGATACTCAACCCCTCTTTATTACTCTTTCCTTTCTTCAATAAAAATATTTTATTCCCTCTTAAGATGTCCTCTGAGTTTTCCCCTGATGTTCGTTATCATCAGTCGTTCAAATTTCAAAGATTACATGTTTACTTTAGCACCTGTTTGCACTTCAGAATTACAGAATAGAGAGAAGAAAAGAAGGAAAGAGACAGGGAGAAATCGAAAGAGCATTGGAGCAAGATGTGGGGAGAGAAGAAGGTCAGAGAAGAAGGCAGGAAGACAGGGAGCACAGTGAAGCCACTCCTGTTCTTTTATTTCAGAGAAAATGATGACTTACAGTCAGCGTATTGCATCAACAACGTCAAACGAGGTCGGGAAGCCAGCCTCAGTATTTCTAGGAAACGTCAACAGCTTAAAAATAATCAACAGACATGATCTTGAAATAGTGCTGTTTATATCAAATGGATTTGGGTTTAACTTTAAAATTAGGAAAGTCCTTTTAACTCTCGATGTCTGTTTTTCCTTTATACAACGGAGGTTGTGTGTTTGTGTCCTGAGACAGACAAATGTCTAGAATTCTCTCCGTGTTTTATGTGAATCGGCTTTCCCATTATTCAGAATGATGACACTTCCGCATGAGAACTGGCTTTAAGTTTTTAAATTTAAATTCCTTAAATTTTCTAATAGTTACTACTGACACTATAGTAATTAGTTAAAGGACCACGTCAAAATGTTTGTGATATTCTCGGAGATTCAGCTATTGATTTTTAAATTCTTGCAAATAAATAGGGAGTTTTAGGACATGGTTTCCCAAAATACCCTCATATAGGGTAGAAGGTGAAAAAAATCTTATAAAGTTATGCTTTTAATGTTCAGCAATTGTTACTTGATGCCTGTGGAATAACTCTCCCATAAATGCTATGTAGAGAGAGGCTTATATGTGTTATACATATGTGTGCATGCGTGAGTAGATTGCTTACTTCCACATAAAAGTGTATATTTTTAAAAATGAGAGGAAAGCCTGATTCTCATGTATGAGATTTCTGTACCTTGTTTTTCACTCGTGCACATGAAGAGCTCGGTTTGTCCAAACGACTGCCCTCTAGTGGAAACCGAGCAATCTGCAGCTGAAACTTCTAAAAAACGGATGTTTACATCCAAGAACTCTCAGTAGTCTCTCTCTCTCTCTCTCTCTCTCTCTCTCTCTCTCTCTCTCTCTCTCTCTCTCTCTCTCTCTCTCTCTCTCTCTCTCTCTCTCTCTCTCTCTCTCTCTCTCTCTCCCTCTCCAAGTATTTTTCCAGATACAGTATTATGCCCAGTGTAAAATTAACAAGCTTTTTATAGATCACAATTGCATATTTCTTGCATCATTAAAAATAGACTGTTTCTACTAATAAGCATTTGGTTTTGACGAAATTGTACTTTCTCTATTAAAAAGTTTTATTTTTAAGAGAAAAATCTCCATGTGTTACACTCATTTCTCTTTTCATAGGTATCTAAATGACTATTAAAGTTTTTGAGTTGTCAAAACTTTGAATACCTGTTAGGAAATCCCTTCTTGGAAGGTATACTGCAAAAACACTTTAAACTCTACCCATTGCGCTGATATACTAAAAAATAATCTCTCCTTTCCTTGAAAATAGTATAGGTTGTTTATGCAGGCTTTGTGTCTATCATCTATGTATTAGTTAATGATATTTCTTGGCAACATATATAAAGCATTTTGAGACAAAATTTACCCCTTATAATGAGAAATCCTATTAAACAAGAAAAGCACTTGCTTGTTTAGGGATCTTAGCTTCAAATTGTCTCTTGACATAATGTTTAAAAATTCAGCAAATAGGGTCACTAAGTTACACCCTTAGAATCCAGGTGACAAATTCACTTCCCTTCAGGCAGGTTGGTACGTTCCATACAACTTGTGAGAGATTCAGTTTTCACACTCACGTACTCTGAAAGAAAACGCCAAGAGGATTTTCTTTTTGAATGGAATAAACCTTTATCCCATAGAGTGATCACAATGCCGTGGTCACCTGAGCTCATGCTCACGCTGGCATCATTTCTTTAATTAGTGGTCACTGAGAAGCCTGAAGCATTAACTGTTGTCCAGTGTACCTGGATAAAATTCCACCTGGCAATTCACACAAAAACAAATCCAACTGGCCGGTTCTGATGTTGTTGTTGTTGTTGTTGTTGTTGTTGTTGTTGTCGTCGTCGTCGTCGTCGTCGTCGTCAGTTTGGGGTTTTGTTTTGTTTTTAAGATTTATTTACGTATTTTATGTACTTGAGTATGCTGTCGCTGTCTTCAGACACACCAGAAGAGGGCACTGGATCCCATTACAGATGGTTGTGAACCACCATGTGGTTGCTGGGAATTGAACTCGGGACTTCTGGAAGAGCAGTCAGTCTACTGAGCCATCTCTCCGGTCCTCCAGCTGGTCAGTTCTAATTTAGAGCCCCATGAGAATTACAGATATATATGATTGGCCAATAGTATGCCCTTATTGGCTGTTTGTACAATGGATACCTCAATAAATTCAGAAAACACAGTAGCTGTCCTTTTACACTTTAGTTGAAGTTACAGGCTTCACGTCGTTATAAAGAACTTATACTGCATTCATTTTTCATTAATGAACAGAATCTCATGGTAGTTAAGGGCTTTTTTTTTTCTGAAGCTGTATTATATAGAGCAACCTTCCTTTGCATGTAGCTAAACACAGTTTCTCTTTTCTTTTTCATTGATAAAAATTACTGGTTTTTTGCTATTTTAAGCCACAGAACTAGAATCCCTTCATCCTCTGATGCCAAAAGAAGACAAGATTGACTGTTCCAATGCTACTGAAATTAATAAATGTGGCAAAAACAGACTGACACAAGGGGAACTCACCACTTTCTTATGCTGCATAGCAGGACAAATTCTTCCCTGTCCCTTCATTTTGACTGTATTTTGAAAATATATATATTTTTGCCAAGCCGCCTATAAATTCTTTCAGCTGAATCTTAGATCAAGTCTCTTTCATTGAGGCCACATTAAAGTAAAATTTAACTCTGCACAAACTAAATTAAAATCAAATTAAAATTAAAATCATGTGTTCCAGTCATGTATGTTAGTATTTTTGAACTTCTATAGAGTAAAATACCTTGTGATGATAATTTGGCTGTAAATATCTTCAGTAGAAGTATTCACGTAGTCACAATCACTCAGTAGAAAAAAAATCATTACTTTAATTTTAAGCATCTTAATATACATCAGAACTTAAGGGCCTACTTTGTTAAGTATATAATTTTTAGATGTTGGACTTAGAAGGTTTTTTAAATGACTGTTTAAAGACTCAAGGAAATTATAGCCAAAGAAATGAGTGCTGGTTTCACACAGAATATAGGGCTCAAAATAACATTTCTAAGGAGACACTTAAAATATTGGCAGCTGATAGGATTTGCTATAAATTAGGACTTGTGATATTAGGAATATAATTTTATATTAAATGTAATTTATAAAGTTTATAGTATTCAACATTGACTTTTTCTGTTATGAGAAAATAAATTAATAAATATGTCCAATTTCTATTTTGCCCCAGCAGGACAATAGATCTCTTAGGCTCTTCTGCCTAGAATTTAATTAGCTGACATTTCCCTATGACTCCCATGACCACAAAATGCCTTACAATAATACATACAGAGATCCTGTGTACTGGCTAAGAATAGGGGTTCTGAAGTACAAATTGCTGGGCTGAAGAATTTAACTCCACATTTTAAAAATTATGTGTCTTACGATATGGTAACAAGCCTAATTCCTAAATGTCTTATAAAATATATAAAAGGTAATTTTTTCAATTTCCAACAAAGAGAAAGCACTCAGTAACTTGTAGGTATTGCTAACATTCGCAAAATCTGAGCTTTTTCAGATGGGGTAGCTGAAACATAGTAAATATCTTCACATTGTCAGCTTCCAAGTATGTAAAAGTCAGAACTTAGATCCAGCAGTTCTATAATTATTCTTTCAAACACTAACTACACCACATCATCATAAATCACAAATGATGATGTTTTAACTAGTGACTCTGGAGCCATTCAAAGTCAAGGTTATGGTTTAGGGGTTTTGATTCAGATGTTGAGGTTATTTTTATCTTTGCAGATATAAACTGCAAATCAAACTGTTTGAGTCAGATGTTGAGGTTATTATTATCTTTGCAGATATAAACTGCTTCATAGGTTGTTTTTAATAACTATGTAGAAAAAAAAATGTAACCCATAGGTATATAGGTGTAGAACTCACCATTAGAGAGGTGCATAGGAGGATAGATAGATAGATGATTGGATGAATGAATAAATGTAGATATAGAGAAACAACAAATTATTTTCAAAAATAATCATAAAACAGCATATTTGATAATAACAGACAAATGTGTTCCATTTAATGCTTCTATTTCTTACTCCAAAGCCAAATATCTTAATATTTCCATTTTTGTCCCTTCTTTACTCTTTCTTGGTCGAGAGAGAGAGAGAGAGAGAGAGAGAGAGAGAGAGAGAGAGAGAGAGAGACCATTTAAAATAAACAATTAGGACCTCTGCAACTTGTACATAAGACATTTCTAAATGCCTCACCAGAAGACACAACCTATTTCACCATAGAAGGAAAAGACCATACACCAGAAAAAGGAAGTTGCATCCTGATGTAAACTCAGCCAGTCTTTCTCCAGACTGTAGACCTCAGTGGGCAATGAGTCAAGAGGCATGCGTGTGAGAGAATGATGAGGAGACAGCGAGGGTATCACAGTGGGATGCTGGGTAACCCAGGGAGAAGATAGAGCTTTGGGACCACTCCCTTGTGAGTATCACAGTGAGATGCTGGGTATCCCAAGAAGAAGATAGCTCTCTGGGACCACTCCCATGAGTGATCTGGGGTTTTAATTTAACCACTCTGTGAGGCTCATGGGCCCTTTAATCATTACACACTGTGAACATTTCTATGGTCAGATTTTTCTCTTTCATTGCGTTAATCCGAAACTCTTTCCAAACATCTTAATATTTTCATTCTAAAGTGATTTATGTACACTTATTTCGTCACATGTTGAGTTTACATTTAATCAATGAGATTTATAATGTGTTAGGTTTAGGGGAAAAAAATCTTTAGTTTATTCTTAAAGTTTTTACTTGGGCTGTAATGATTCGTGTGACCACAAATGAGTGTCAGGAGTTGATAAAAGAAACTAGCAGATTTCCAGAAACTAACAGATCAACTTTAGGCATTTAGGCAAGATGGAATCAGGAGTGCTGTTTAAATAGAATAACTATTTCATCTACCTGTAAAACTTCTTTCTAGCATTTTATATGTGTTCAGTTGGATAGCACGCGTAATTTTCCAAAACTTTTAAAAATATTTTAAATAGAATTGTTTAAAGGCTTCTGGATTATAAAAGGACTAATGGGATTTAGTTTTCTATGTAATATTTTCTTCCAAATACTTATGGTAGTGAACGATAATAGAAAATAATATTAACATCTTGTCACGTCATCTCATTGTAATCTGTGATATTAATAAACCCTAATATGGAGTGAATGATATATAGGAACAGTAGTAAATGTCATCGTTGTTTTGATGAATTCTTTAGTGTGATATATTTAATGTTTTAAGAATTGTGGTTTTGTTTTTTGGGTTTGTTTGGTTTTTTTTTTTGTTTGTTTGTTTTGGTTTTTTTGATGTTATATCAAATCATCCACCTCATTCCTAATTTGATGAAGAAGCCATTCTTCCCATAAAACCACACAAAGCTAGATTCCTAAGAAATGAGCCAAAGAGTTAGATCCTTCATCAAGGCATAACATGAAACTCTATCCAGGCAGGTTGCACAAACAGCTCAAGGTCCCCTTTGTGTTTGTTAGCCACACTGCTTCAGCTTTCTTGTGTTGGCAGCTTTGGGCTTTTCGGAGGAAAGCCCCGGACAAAGTTGTTACCAGCATATATTCTACAGTTCACAGACTCTCAAAAAGGACACATTAAAACAGTTAGAATCCCCAAAGTAAATGGGGAGATTAAGTAGCCTTCTCCCTCAACAGAAACCCCAACAAACAAAGCTTCTTATTGTGTATTCAGTACACTATCTTTTTCCAGAACTGAACTTTACCATTGTGCTCACACATTCAAGTTTACAAAGTATTTGGGGGGCTTTGCATAACGCTTCAGTGGCACCCCCATTGACAGCCGTCTGAGTGTGGGAATTCTGCAAAAAGACATGATGCCCACCAGATGATTGACCTGTTATATTATGCAATAACAACAACTTAGCCTGGAGGAGAAGGGGTGGAGATGTTTGCACCAGTTATCCAAAGCAGCCTCTTACCTCACAAGAATATAAATTAAGAAAAAAAAAGAAGAAGAAGAAGAAGAAAGAAAGGAAGAAAGAAAGAACCCACATGTGCCCCCATGTATATTTTAAAAGCTATACAGCTATTTCACTATAAACAATTGTACAATTGTGGATACTTGGTTAATAATTTGTGGAAACTGGATTTTCTTTTATGAAAGTTTCCAATGATCCTGATGATTTAAGATAATTTTCTCGTAAGATCAGAAACATGCACTGTGTACACGGCCTCCGTCTGACCCACTCTCTGTAAAAGCCTCCTGTATCTCAAAATACTTTTTAGAGGTGATGTACTAAAATACTTTCCAAGGTAAATAGCCAGCTCATGAGCTTAAGGAAAAGGTGAATAAGTAATTAAAAACAGGTTCTAAATGACTGGGAAGGAATTATTCTTGTTTTAGTCAGACAGTGTTCAGTGTAAAGCCTTTTAATTCAGTGCTTTGCAAATGTAAATCCAGCATGAATTAGCATATCCATGACCTTTCCTGACGTTTGCATATGACTCTCTCATTTCATTGAAGGATCAATCATATTTTAACAAGCATTAACAGCAATAATACTTTATGAAAATGGTGTTTATCATACCTCTTTCTATTTTTGTACATTTTTTTCCTATTTAAACGTTAATTTTAATGGCAATGCATTAGGGCGGGGTTTTCAGTGTTAAGAATTTACCAGTCAGTGTTGTTTTGCTCATCCAAAGAATCTGAAGCAGAACTGTCTGGGGGTGGGGGGGGGGGCGGGCGTTTATAGAATATGTATTAGAACACTTGAACTCATTTCAAATTATAAATATGAAGCTAAACACTTTATTGATTGAAGGGTTAGAGGCATGTACTTCAGTGGGAAATTTCATACAGTCAAGGTCAGTTTGTCTGTAGTGTGAACAGTGGACTCCTAAACTATCAGAACTAGAATAACTTAAATGAAAAGTTAGGTTTAAGGAATGGAAAGGTGTTATGACCCCTGAGAGGCTCTGCCAGCACCTGATCAATACAAATGCAGATGCTCACAGCCAACCATTAGACTAAGCCCAATGGAAGAGCAGGGGGAAGGACTGAAGTAGCTGAAGGGGTTTGCATCCTCATAGAAAGAACAATATCAACTAACCCGACCTCCCAGAGCTCCCGGGGACTAAACCACCAAAAAGAGTACACATGAAGGGATCCATGGCTCCAGCTGCATATGTAACAGAGGCCCTTGGTCCTGTGGAGTCTCTGATACCCCAGCTTAGGGGGATGCTAGAACTGGTGAGGCAGAAATGGGGATTGGGTGGAGGAGCACACTCACAGAGGCAAAATTGGGGTGGGGGGCGTGCGTTGCAGAGAGGAAACCTGGAAGAAAGACAACTTCTGAAATATAAATAAATAAATAAATAAATAAAATGCAATTTAAAAAGAAAACAGTCTTCCAAATATCAAATGATTTAAAAAGAAAAGATGTGATGAACGCTTTTTTTTTTTTTTTTTTTTTTTTTTTTTTTTTTTCACAATTGTTAAAGAAAGAAAGAATGGTGAAACTACGTGGTAGTTTCGATGACACATTCTAAAAGAACATGACCAAAGTTCCCGGGAAAGGAAAGGGTTTATTTGGCTTTACAGTTCCATGTATAGTCCATCACTGAGGGAAGTTAGAGGAGGAACACAATAGGGCAGGAACCTGGAGGCAGCGCTGATGCAGAGACCATAGAGGAGTGCCCATGCATCAAGAAAATGAAGCATCCTAGGCCAATCTGGTAGGAGTATCTTTCGTTTTTTTTTTTTTTATTGGATATTTTATTTAAATTTCAGATGTTATCCCCTTACCCCATTCCCCCCTCTCCAGCCCAGGAACCTCCATCCTATCCCCCTCCTCCTGCTTCATGAGGATGGCCCTCCCACTCCCCACTCCCACCTCTGCACCCTCAAATTCCCCCTACTCGGTGTTCAGCCTTCATGGGACCAAGGATCTCCTCTCCCAACTATGCCTGACAAGGCCATCCTCCCCTCCATATACAGCTGGAGCCATGAGTCCCTCCCTATGTGCTCCCAGGCTGGTGGTTTAGACACTCTGGTTGGTTGGTATTGTTGCTCTCCTCATGGGGCCGCAAACCCTTTCAGCTCCTTCAGTCTTCTCTCTAACTCCTCCATTGGGAACCCCTTGATCAGTTAGATGGTTAACTGTGAGTATCTGCCTCTGAATATGTCAGACTCTGGCAGACCTCTAAGGAGACAGCTAATATCAGGCTCCTGTCAACATGCACTTCCTAACATCCATATCAGTGTCTGCCTTTGGTGACTGCACATGGGGTGGATACCCAGGTGGAATGGTCTCCAGACAGCCCCTCCTTCAGTTTCTGTCCCAAACTTTGTCTCCATATTTGCTCCCATGATTATTTTGTTACTCCTTCTAAGAAGGACTGAAGCACCCTCACTTGGTCTTCCTTCCTCATGAGCCTCATGTGGTCTGTGAGCTTCTGGGCTAATATTCACTTATCAGTGAGTAAATACCATGTGTGTTCTTGTGACTGGGTTACCTCACTCAGGATGATATTTTCTAGTTCCATCCATTTACCTAAGAATTTCTAGAATTCATTGTTTTTAATAGCTGAGTAATACCTGAGGACCCAGCTATGCCACTCCTGGGCATCTACCCAGAAGATGCTCTAACATAACAAGGACATATGCTCCACTGTGTTCATAGCAGCCTTATTTATGATAGCCAGAAGCTGGTAGGAGCATCTTATCAACTGAAGTTTCCTCCTCCAACATGACTTCCTTGTGTCAAGTTCACATAATCACTAGGCAGCACAATGCATATAAACCATATGAATAATTAGCATTAATCATCCACTTTTGATTATGCACTGTACCAAGCCTGACACGCTTTCATGAGCACATCAGTGACATACCATTGTCTTTTTTTCGTTTTTTTTTTCTTTTTTTATTGGATATTTTATTTACACTTCAGATGCCATCCCCTTTCCCCCTTCCCCCTCCCCCGTTAAAAAGCCCCTATCCATGCCCCCTTTTCCTTTGTTTGCACTTACACATTTAAAAAAAAATGGTTAATCAAAGGCTTTATAAGTTTGTATCGCTCAATCAGAGGTGTAACCACTACCCAACCTAGATATGTCAACTATCTTTGACTGGTGGAGATACCTGAACATCTGCCTCCCTGCCTCCCCCTCTTCTCTCTCTCTCTCTCATCACCTAGCTTCTCTCCTTCTCCTCCTCTTCTACTCCTTCTTTTCCTCTCAGTACTCCTCCCACCTTAGTTCCTCCTACATATAACCATTCCTGTTAAAATGAAACTTTTCTCTCAAAATACAATTAGAGCATGATTATGCCAATTTGTACCAGTGAGGTACAAGATAGTCCTAATACCCAGTCCATCATTTTGTTGACTAACCGGGAACCTCTGTCATCTATCCTAACTAAAACACTTAGTTCTGAACCTGGCTTTTTCCTTGGCTTTAGGATGAATGTCAGCTGACAACCATCCACTCAAATCTTTTTCTCTCAAGGTAAATAGCCAGGATTGGCTATGAGGCTATAAGTTTTCAACCCCGTCAGAAATCCAGAATGACTGAGTTAACTATAATTGTGGGAAGCACAAGCATAGCTTCTAAAACTTAGCCAATTTATAGAGACCTCTGAACACCTGGACACTCCCTCTACTACAAACATTGGAGCATCTGTTCTTCTGCCTTCTGGCCAGAATCATCTGACAGACCTTAGTGCTGCAGAATTATTAAGGGCTGATTACTCTGTCTAGGCAGATATATCAGTCGACTATTCTGCAAGTGTGTCCTTTTCTGGACAGTAATTTGTCTGTAGATGGAAAGAGGCAATTCTTGTCTAGTGCTGTCTCCCCACAACTGACATACCATTGTCTTAATATTCTTGTTCTAGTTTTCTGCCATATATGATAATGCATATATACTTATATTTACATAAAATTTTACTGAAAGTGCATGCCATTAAAATCACATCATCTAGAATGAGGCTTTTTTTCCACAAGAAAACGTGCATGACATTGTAAGATTTTTTTGTCCTGAGAATTTTATATTTTGTAAATAAACTCTAGAGTTCCAAGTATCCTTTAAACAGAATAAGGTCTCTGGTGCCTTTAAA